>NC_067477.1:17483079-17810579 GCF_947179515.1 Apodemus sylvaticus
TAGGATTTATGTACAGTTTGGGGGGGCGATTCAGGGTTTGACAGCAGGTACTTGTCATTGGCTTGGACTGAGAGCTTGGGGAAACCTTGTTTGCATGTGAGAAGACTTGGTGCTGCTCCTATGTGACTGATAGGTATACACCTCTCCTGCAGGGGGGAGGGGCTTGAGGGGGCTGTAGCTGTGACAGGAGCCAGGGGCCCAGAGGATGTGACTGAACTCCTTCTGTTCCATGCAGATGGAAGCCACCTTCCAGGTCTCCCAGGGTTCAAGGTCGGTGGTCGATCGGGGACCAGGCTGTCTGTGCATAGCTCGCCTCCCGACAGCGTTCCATATACTTCATGAATTTACTGTTATGCTTTCACGGTCTCTTTTCTTGTGATTTCTTACTGATTTATCAGTTATTTAGGAATATTATCATTTACTTTCCATGCATTTGAAAAAGTCTTTCTGTTGTTGACCTTTAGTTTTATCTCATTATGGTCGGAGGAAATATTTTGGATAGCGGGTCCTTTTAGGCTGGTGGGGTGCTTTCTCTCTTAACACAGAGAGAATTCTCTCTCGAGAATTCTCTGTGTACATTGCAATGGGCTGATGGGGTGGGTGTTCCTCAGAGGCTTGGGCGCCTTGGTGACAACCACCTTGCCGGGAGGAAGGTCCGACATTCTGATTCTGTGATTTGACACAACCACGCTCTATGGTTTCAATCCAATAGAGTAAAGCTATATAATCATGAAAGTTGTGTGTTTCTGCCAGATGTTCCATTGCAGAGATGAGACTGGTGACTAACATCCCAGGGCAGGACGGGGCGGTGATAGTATCAGGACATACGGAGTGAAGGTCCCGTTTGTAAGTAAATTCTTTCAGTTTGTCTTAGGCTCCAGCCAGTGTCAACTGTCATATGTCACTTTACCGTGTATGTCAGGTCAATAGAGAGATCCAACAGTGCAGCAACAACCCAATAGGAAGTCAGCCTTCAAATTAGTGTCTGAGCGCTTGCTAACGCATGAGCAAGCCAGGGTTGGAACGGAGATGATCGTTTGCATAAAAGGGAGATTAGTAGGGCGCAGGGTGACTATGTGTCATTCATTTGTGTCATTTAAAAAGTGGGGAAAGAAAGGCATATAAGAGAATTAAGAACATACAAATGTCCTTGGGATCTTTTGTGAATCCCAGCTCCACTGCCGTCTGCACCTGGGACCTGACCTTGGAAGCACCAGACCCTGGATTCAAGGAGAAGATGAGAATCTCTTCTGAGATCAGCTGCAGCAGAGGACTGACAGGCTCTCCCCCTGCCGCTGCACCCCACCCCACCCTCCCCACCCTGCCCCGGTCACTCACTGCTCTCATCTCTGCAATGGAACATCTGACAGAAACAGCCTAAGGAAGGGGAGTTTATTTTGGTTCACAGCCAGAGAGGAAACAGTCCCAGCCTGGTGAGGAAGGGTTGATAGAAGGAACAGCTTGTGACTGGAGCAGTAGGAGAGTACCTGGCCACTTAGCCCTGGCAGCCAGGAAGCAGAGCACACAGCCTGGGGGGTGGGGGGCAGTCCAAGCTCCAGTCCATGAGGCCCACCCTCTCCATCTGCAGTGACATCTTTCCACACCTTGGTCCCACCTCCCAAAGTTTCTATAACTTCCCCAAGCAACTCCACCACCTGAGGACCAAGTGTTCAAACACGTGACTGTGAGGTGTGTGTGTGTGTGTGTGTGTGTGCGCGCGCGCGCACATGCTAGGTTACTTCTTATTCAAACCATACAAAACATACGCTTGCCTTTTGCATTTCTTAGCACACAGTAGGCACTTAATGCGAGGGCGCTTATTTCCTTCTCTTCACCAGATGCAGAATGGGGTGCCTACTCTGTGCAGGATATTAAGTCCCTGTAAGAGTGAGCCTCTCCTGCCCCCGTGTGGCATGTTTAGTTACTGCCAGGCCTTCTCATACACAGAAAGCCAAATGATTAGCACTTACTCATTTTCCCCTTAAGTTGTAGATCACCTTTTACTGCTGTCCCAAGACCCGATTCTACAGTTTTTAAGTTTCTTAGGTATTTAGGTCAGGTGCCTGGATTTATCTCTTTTCACCTCAGAAGCTGGGGAGCTATTTGTGGGCAGGAACCTGTTTTGTGAAGACATTTTGTGAACTACAGAGTGCCCTCCCTCACAGACCCTTCTTATGCAATCTGTGATACGATACGTCACGTAATGTGAATGACTCTGTGGCCTGGTGGACAGTGAGAGAGAGCTCACTTGGTAAATCCTTGCCGCATAAACAAGAGGACCTGAGTTCAGATGTAAAACCTGGATGTGGTGGCAGGTTTCTGAAACCCCAGCCTTGAGGCAGGGGTGGGTGGAGACGAGAGGATTCCTGATGCTCACTGGCTGGTCCATCTATCCTGATGGCTAAAGATTAGAATCAGTGAGAGAGCCTGACATAGTCACGGTTAGACTGCTGTGAACAGACACCATGACAAGGGACAACATTTAATTGGGGCTGGCTTACAGGTTCAGTCCATTGTCACCAAGGTGGGAACATGGCAGCATCCAGGCAGGCATGGTGCAGGAGGAGCTGAGAGTTCTACATCTTCATCTGAAGGCTGCTAGGAGATTACTGGATTCTAGGCAGCTAGCATGAGGGTTTTAACACTTTGTACTGGCTGGTTTTGTGTGTCAACTTGATGCAGGCTGGTGTTATCACAGAGAAGGGAGCTTCAGTTGGGGAATTGCCTCCATGAGATCCAACTGTGGGGCATTTTCTCAATTAGTGATCAAGGGTGGAAGGGCCCCTTGTGGGTGGTGCCATCCCTGGACTGGTAGTCCTGGGTTATATAAGAAAGCAGGCTGAGCAAGCTAGGGGAAGCAAGCCAGTAAGAAACATCCCTCCATGGCCTCTGCATCAGCTCCTGCTCCCTGACCTGCTTGAGTTCCATTCCTGACTTCCTTTGCTGATGAACAGCTGTGTGGAAGTATAAGCTCAATAAACCCTTTCCTCCCCAACTTGCTTCTTCGTCATGATGTTTGTACAGGAATAGAAAACCTGACTAAGACACACTCCCATGGTGACACACACACCCACACCCACACACACTTCCTCCAACAAGGCCACACTTCTTTACTTTCTTCTTCTTCTTCTTCTTCTTCTTCTTCTTCTTCTTCTTCTTCTTCTTCTTCTTCTTCTTCTTCTTCTTCTTCTTCTTCTTCTCCTTCTCCCCCTCCTCCTCCTCATCCTCATCCTCCTCCTCCTCCTCCTTCTTTTTCCAAGTCAGGGTTTCTCCGTGTAGCCCTGGCTGTCCTGGAACTCACTCTGTAGACCAGACTGGCCTTAAACTCAGAAATCCACCTGCCTCTGCCTCCCAAGTGCTGGGATTAAAGGCATGTGCCATTACTGCCTGGCTAAGGCCACACTTCCTAATAGTGCCACCCCCCTGGTCCAAGCATATTCAAGGCCACCAAACACCCTGTCTCAAAACGTCAGGTATAGAGTGAGGAAGGGCCCCCAGTGTTGACCTCTGCCCCACTCATGCACTTGCACACACATACACACACACACACACACACTAGCTGGTGCAGAAGGAAGGGGAATACTATACGGACTGAGTAAGGAGTCCATTAGGGAAGCGGTTTGAACCTCAGCTCTTGCTCACCATATAGAGGAGGGCAGGGCAGACACACTCCCATAAGCTGACATAGTCAGGAAGGCGGGTGTCATGGTCTAGACTGTTCCAGGCTCCTGTCTACTGCATAAAGGCATGGCGCATGGGGTTGGAGAAGAGTCCAGAATCACAGGCTGAGTAAGAACATGAGGGCTCTTGGGTGTGTTGAGGAAGGCATGCACAGGCCACCCAGCCAGAGAATGTCTTAACAGTCACTGTTGGAATCAGAGGCAAGAGCCAGAAGTTTCGTTGCTCTTGTCGTGACTATTTTCTGTACCTACAGAGGGGACATTCAAGGTTCCAGACTTGCCATACATAACAACAGCTCTCCTCCAAACACCTCCACAACATTGACATGCAAAGTATATGCCACCATCAAGAAGAGTCCCACGCACCAACAATGTGTTGACTATTTCTCCGGCGTCCATCTTAAGGTGTGATTTTGTTCACAGGCCTGGATATGCAAAAGGTCTCCAGTGAAATGAAGCTTGTCGGAATGAAGGGTAGGAATGAATTCAGATGGGAAACTGTTGTGTTTCTAAAAACACATTTAAAAGTTTATAATTAAGAGTGTGGAAGAAGACAAAACCTCTAGGTCATAGTGTACCTGAAAGTTACTCATTCCGATCGCTTCTGGCTTTGTCCAGTGTCTATGGATGATAACAAAGCACCACAGTCTGGGTACACTAAAAACAAGAGAGGTCTCTTCTGGCTTATAGTCTTAAGCCAGAGTCAAAGAGCCACAGCTAGTGGTAGCTTCTTTGTTGCTGGCAGGGTCCCAAGGTGGCTCTGGGCAGCACATGCAAGAGACCAGGAGAGCACGTGTGTCTGGTGTCTCCCATGGTCTCTCTGTCTTCTTAGATCATCACTTATTCAACACCGAGCTCTGTCCTGATACCCTCCCCTAATCAGAATATCCACCCCCTATGCTGCTGTTATGTCAATTTTCTCTAAGTGGAAGAATTCCATCCTGGTAAAGATCTAGAAAGTTCTAAGGAAGCTCATTCATTAAGACTGTGGAAGTAAACAACTCAAAAGTCTCAAAAAAGTCCCTAAAACTTGACAGATGCACAGAGCTCTTTTCTCAGCAGTAAAGATGGCTGAAGGGGGTGGGGGTGAGGACACTCTTGAACCTGTCAGGATGTCTACAAGGCATGTGGAGATCTCCTCTGTTCCAACTTTCATGAGTTCTCACTGATACTGGGGTGAGCTTTGGTGATGCAATAGCCTTCAATGGTCCATGCTTCTGTAAGTAACCCCAATAAAGTCATTGATTCACCAAGCTGGACTTTGGTGGCATATCTGTACTTTGTGGCCTCTTATTGTTTCTTGCTCTCTGAGGTGAGCATTTGCTTGTTCCCGTCTCTCCAGGAATAGCGCCTTGTCTAAAGACTACAGTCAGAGCAGTGTCCTCTCTGAGCAGCTCACAGAGGGAGTTTAATTCCAGCAGATATTTGGGAGACTCACCAAACATTCAAACCATAGTAGGTTATTAGTCAAACTCATTCTTTTAAAACATTTTGTCAGCACATATTTAATTATGCATACAATGATTTCAGTGATCTTTTCATACATGTATATAAAAGTTATTAGAAGAGTGAGCAAGGAATTTGAGTGGATATATTGCAAAATATGGGGCCTGGCAAATGAACCCGTGAATAAAAGACGGCTTCACAAATTCAAATGATCTTCAGGTACTGGTAAAGACTTAAAAGCATCAATTGTGTTGCCAAGGGTAGGAAGCCAAGGGGACAGCCTGACATTGGTGTGCTAAGTGATGTAATGTGTCACCAGATTCCCATGAAAATGAACGAGTACCCATTGTCCTAGATCCCAGGAGTGCTGGCTGCTGCTGGCTCTTAGCAGAGTCTGTCCCTGCGGAACTGTCATTAACTACAGAAAGTCACCCCAGGATCATTTACTTCTCTTGTCACTGAAAACCAAACACTCAAGAGAATCAGCTTAAAGGAGGAAGGGCTTTTTGGGCCCACAGTTTGAGGGGAAGACACAGCATCAGGTGGCTCCATGGTAGCCCAGTGTGCCACAGAGACTCCTCGCCTCACACCTGGGAGGAACAAGAAGCGGAGAAAGGGAGGTAGAGTAGGGGTTGGGGACAGTCATCCTTCTCCTTCAATGAGGCTCCATCTTCCAAAGACTCCACAACCTTCCAAACTGACCCTGGCTGGAGGCCCAGTGTTTAGTCATGTGAGGCTGTAGAGGAGTTGCAGCAGCAGGTATGGAGATCTTTGTGCTCACAGATGTGAGCTAGGGGAGCCTGGAGTGTGACACACAGGGTTGTTCCTTCAAGGGAAAGAGTGTGGTGCTTGTTTCCTGCCCAGAAGGCCTGGACTGGTTGTGCTTTCTACCTCTGTGAGCTTTGGTTAATCTGTGTGGCTGGAGGCTTTCTGGCACCCAACCCTTCTCCTAAACTTGTTTTTCTCAAGCAGTCTATACAAGCCATCTTCATGGAAGTGTCACGAGTACTCTACGGAGCTTCAATGTCCTCGCATCAGATCTACTTTCTTCCACAGAGAGATTTTGGGAAGCTTTGCCGTGCACACGGGTCGAGTTAATCATCACAAGAATAGTTGTCACCAGACTGGGCTGTGTTTACGCCTAAAATAACTCGGCATCAGACTCCCAAAGATTGAGGCGATACCAGCTACCGAGTCACGCTGCACTGTACTGTACCCCTGTCTTCCATTGTTTGTCTCTCTGCTGCCCACAGAGCGTCACAGAAATCCCCTCAGGGAATATCTTACATTGAAATCGAAAGGTCTCCCAAACTGTTGTATCCAATGGTTGGGGCATATGCTGGCAGAGAGGTCCAAACCCGTGACCTTAACTCTGACCAGCTGAAGAGCCAACTTGAGCCCTCCTTCCATCCCATTGCATTCTTCCATGAATGAAGCCCCCACTGGGAGAAGGGTGGGACTGTGCCTATGCTAGAGATTTTGCAAAGTCAAATGATGAACTTCATGAATATGGAGAGTTAAAACACTACAGACACCAGAAGCCAAATTATGAACTATTTTTCGTCCTCAGGGCAAGCCATTCATTTTCCAGCTTGCTGTGTCTCTGACTGACCCAACACACTAAGACTTTAAAAAAAAATAAACCCAAAACCTTAAAACATATTCTTAGCAAGCCACTTGCCTTCACCAATGCCCAGGCTCAGCTGGTCAGACCGTTCCTGAGGCTGTAACAGAGACTTTGTTCCCACTTAGCCTACTAACGTCCCCACCCATGGATCTGTCAAATGCTTGATTCGTGACTTCGTCTGCTACTTTACAATAAAAACTCACACCAGACCATGGGATCTGCGTTATCTGCAGCTGCGTTTTCAAGACTGTGGCCATGCATATTTGGCTCTAGAACAAGCGATCCCTTATTCTCTTGAGGTGAGAGCCATGGTTTTGTGTTGGTGCTATGTTAGTTCCCTCTCCCACATCTCCCAGGGAGCCCATCCCAATGCATCTCTGCATACACATTGACCTACTTTCCCTGGTCCAGTATAACGGTCATAAAGCATGAGTTTGAATAATAACCGGCTATGGTTTGAATGTTTGGTGAGTCTCCCAAATATCTGCTGGAATTACACTCCCTCTGTGAGCAACCTGACAGGTTCAAGGGCCCCCCCCCCCAAACTCCCTTCAGCCATCTTTACTGCCGAGGAAGGAAGAGATCTGTGCATCTGTTAAGTTTTAGGGACTTTTTTGAGACTTTTGAGTTGTTTACTTCCACAGTCTTACTGAATGAGCTTCCTTAGGACTTCCTGGGTCTTTACCAGGACGGAATGCTTCCAGTCAGAGAAAATTGCTAGACAACAGCAGCATAGGGGGTGGGTATTCTTATTAGGGGAGGGTATCAGGACAGAGCCTGGACTCTATGGGAGCACCAAGGTCCCTTGACTACAACTCCTTTTCAAGGATCAAGCTACAGTGTATCTATGGCTGATTTTCTCTAGATTTTCTTTCAACATTCTGTGTATCCATTGTAACTCTGTTGTGATTTGTGTCTGATAAAGCAGGATTCTAGTTAACCAGCTCCCTTCACTGGTAACTGCTGGCATTTATGGTCAAACAGGCAGCTTGGCCCTCTATGGCTTTAGAAGGCATGCACTTATTTGACGTAGAAGTGGCTTACGCTGGAGTGTCCCATTTCCCAGGTGTCCAGCTTTTTGACACTGTGACATGGCACTATCATCCACAAAGTTCACACACTCCACAAATACCTCATCAGGTCATAAGGATGTTGACAACTTTGTGTTGGGCTGCATTGGTAGCCTTCCTTGGTTGCATGCCGTGGTCAGGGTCAGACATGCAAGAACATTCTACAAGAGCGGCGAGACTTTATTGAGCCAGCAGGTGGCGCTAGCGCCTAACAGATAGCCCGTGCTAACCGGCCAAGCTCCCCAGTTTGAACAAACTGAGCTTTGTGGTAGGAAGAGCTTCAGGCTGGCTGGGGAGAAGGAGTGTGTGAGCAGGGGCCAGGAGAGTGTCCTTTGCCTGAGGGCAGTGTGGAGAGAGGCTTGGGTTGTCTACAGGGCCTGCCCTGAAAGGAGATGGAATTCCACTGGGGGACAAACTCAGACTAAATACATTTTAAGAAATGGTGAATTTCCTGTCACAGGAAATGCTCTGACGAAGCCTCAGAATGGTCCCATTCGCTTTCCATAGACACAGCCTTCTGGGCAGCAGGGCCACCCAGGGCCTCCCTATATGAACTACTGTAATTAAATGCCCTTTTTATTTTTTGAAAGACTTATTTATTTATTATATGTAAGTACACTGTAGCTGTCTTCAGACACTCCAGAAGAGGGTGTCAGATCTCATTACAGATGGTTGTGACCCACTGTGTTGCTGGGATTTGAACTCAGGATCTTCGGAAGAGCAGTCAGTGTGCCCTTAACCGCTGAGCCATCTCTCCAGCCGGAAAGTCCTTTTTAAATTACCAAGTATGCATGGTCCCAGTCTCATGATGGAGGTATTCTTCAGTGCTATGATTTAAGGCTTGTGTGTGTGTGTGGGGGGGCTCTCCCCAACTCTCTCTGGCCATGGCAACTACACTGTCATCCCTACAGATTCATCCCACTGCCTCCCGAGAGGGTTTTATCTACTGGAGGCGCTCTTTCTGCTGGCAAGTGTTGGTCCTGACAGTCAGCCAGCGACCCCTAGTGACAGTCCTGTGGGGGTGTAGCAGTGTAGATGAGAGGAAGAGCCAGGCTTCTGGACCCTGCCTGCTCCACCACAGACACACAGTGAGCTTCTCCCCACGGGGCCCTGCCCATAAGTGAAGGCAGCGTGCAGGCCGAGGCCTTGATTTCCCAGGAGCCCTGAGTCATGATGTTAGGTCTGAGACGGTGGCCTGAACTTCACCGAGCACAACTTGCTTCTGTCTTATGAGCCAGAGTGCGTTGAGTCACACACAGCATCTGCCTCTCCAGAACCTACTGTACCAGGAGCTCTCAACCTGACTTTCAGGTCACAGAGCTCAGGGATTCTAATGCCTAGCTCCTCTCCATTGCCTCTTGTGAGACCTAGCACGTGGCTCCTCCCTGACACCTCCTTATAGACCCCTTTCTCTGACAGTGCTGCCCGCAATTTAAATAAATCCAAGCATCATTATTATTACCACCACTGCCATCACCACCACCATCATCATCACCACCACCACCACCACCATGACCACCATAGCACTCACACATGCACACACACATACACATATACACACACTCACACACATATCATACATACACACATGCACACACATACACACATATATACCTATACACACTCACATACACATTTACATACATGCACACATATATACACACATGCACACATGCACACATGTATACACACATACACACATGCACACCCGTATATATACATACACACATGCATACACATATATACACATACACACATGCATACATGTATATACACATATACACATGCATACACATATACACACATAAACACATGCACACACATATATACACATACACACATGCACACACTCATACACATACACACATGCACACTTGCACACACACATACACACATATACACATACACATGTACACACACATACACACATGCACACCCATATACACATGCACATATACTCATATGCATACACACACATGCACACACCCTCCTACACATATACACACATGCACATGCATACACACATACACTCCTACACATACACACACATGCACATACACTCATACACATACACACACATACACACATGCACACATACTTATACATATATACACACATGCACATATATACACACATATACATACACACACACACACAAACACATACACATACTGTTACATGGAGTGATGTTCACCACCAAAAGGTTTCCAAGCCCTGGCCTAGACCTGCCATTTCCACAAGGATGTGGTCCATCTCTCGAGTAGCCATGGCAACAGTTACACCATGTGCTCCTAGTTCACGACAGACAACATGAACTGACATGTCTTCTATCTGAAGTTGTAACATCTCTCAATGCTTTCCACCTGGCCACAAGGACAGCATAGCATATTTTATGTTATGGCTCCACATCTAGTCTGGTTGTCTGTTCCAGTAAGATCATTAGTACATGCTGTCACAACAAACAACCTGGAAATGTGTGGCTTGTGTGACTGACCTGCAGGTGTGCACAGCCATGATTCCTGTCTGATGGCATTCAATGGAAGCACACGGGAAGGACGGCTGTAGACGAAGCACACAGGAAGGACGGCTGTAGACGAAGCACACGGGAAGGACGGCTGTAGACGAAGCACACGGGAAGGACGGCTATAGACGAAGCACACGGGAAGGACGGCTGTAGACGAAGCACACGGGAAGGACGGCTGTAGACGAAGCACACGGGAAGGACGGCTGTAGACGAAGCACACTTGGAGACTTCGTGGAGGATACACTTGAAGGAAGCGAGGGAGGACGGGTGGTCATGTGAAGAGCATCCGAACGCTTGGTCTCTATTAGTGACACTGTTTGGGTAAGTTCAGGAGGTGTGGCTTGCTGGAGGACAGATCTCACTTGGGGATGTGTTGAGGGTTCATGCATCTTTTCCAGGGTGGGCTCTACTTCCTGTCTGCGGTTTGAGAGGTGAATTTGAGCTGCTTCTCCAGCCACCTGCTGTCCGCTATCCCGCTCCGCCATCATGGTCCGTTACCCCACTGGGGCCATAAGCCAAATGAGCCCTTTCTCGTCCAAGCTGGTATCTTATCACAGCAACAGAAAAGCAGCAGAGACAGCCCCAGGCAGGGGAGAGAGCAGCTTCAGTGTATTTGCTGTGAGGCCTCAGCCACCTGTGGAGATCTCTGGAGCTGCCATGGTCAGAATTGAGCTTTTCAAGCCACCAACCGGTCACTGGCTTCCTGTTACGGCCCTGCACAGAAGGCGGCCTTGTGTGAAGCCATTCCTTGCCTGAAGGTCAGGCCTAGTGACGGATAGGGCCCTGACCCTCTGCAACCAGGAAGTGAAGTCGTCTCCTGCACAAGAAGTCCGTCCTGTGGAGGACCAAAGTTCGGGTGCTGTAGCGAAGGCACTGTCAGGGACTGAGGCTGCCCAGAGCCTTGAGGCCGCAAGAAGGCTCCAGTGGGAAGCAAAGGGAGCCCAGCGCTCAGCACTCCTGCGGGCCTGCCAGCAAGCCCCTGCCTCACCCACAGAATAAAACTGGGCCATTGCTAGAAGAGCATTCTGGGAAATGTGCTGATGGCTGTTTTCCCCATGACCCATGACGTTGCAGAGAAAAGAAAGTGGATGGGGTGTCACCCATCTGAAAACAGACACCCCAGCAGTGGGGGGCTCTCCATAAACAGTTCAAGATATTCCTGGTTCAAAAACTGGGAAAATTCATACGCCAGGGTTTGACTACGTCCCTCCGAAGGTCACAGGGTAGAGACAGCCCGCAGCTTTGGTTTCTGGTGTTTGGAGGTGGGCCGTTAGCACGTTACTTGGATTAAACGATGATGAGGGTGAGGCCCTCAGGTTGGCTGTATAAGAAGAGCTCAGCTGTTGTGTTTGTCATGTTTCCCAAAGTGCAGTGCAGTCTTGTGTCATGTTCTGAGCTGGCTGGAAGGCCCTCGTACGGAACTTTGATGCTGTGCTGAGTAAGCTCACCCCAACACACACACACACACACACACACACACACATACAAATTATATAATATATAGTAATTATATAAGTATATATTATTTATACAATATATTACACATAAATTTATAGTATATAGTATATAGCATATTTATATTTATATATTTATTAATATATAAAATATTGTCTAGATAGATATATTATAATTAATATATTAATTGCCCTATCTACACTCACTTCTGGGAACAGTAAACCAACTAAGAAATATGTTAACTCTAGACTCACTCACAAAACGGGAAATGTGAATGAACCCTGAACAGCTGTAAACTAGGGGTCCCTAAGTAAGTGCCAGCATACAACATCTGTACAGCCAGGCGGGAACTCAGAAGGCAAGATGGACCCCATACAGGCCCAGTTCTGCCCCTGTGGGTGTGACAGATGATGGAGCATGCTACATTCAAACATGACGTGGAGCCCATTGATGACAGGCATACAAGCGGAGCTCAGAATTCCAGATCACTTTGTAATGTCTAGGAGGGCCAAGGCAGCACGAATCACTTCCACATGGTGATTAGTCACTACGATCAAACCATCCTCAGGGCAGAGTCTATGAGTTAAGACACTGGGGAGTTAGCTGTCAGCAAACAGGTAAGACAGGGATAGACAGGGTGCTGGAAAGGGCAGTGGGAAGGGAGCCACGGAAAGGGCTATGGGGGACAGCCAGGAAAGCAGCGTCCCCAGATGGTACTCACTGGCATCTGGTCACCAGAGCAGGTGGACGTTCTCAGGAACAGGGAAGGGACTGGGGCAGCAGTGCTGATGGGTTAGAGCGGATGCTCATGACCATAGTGACTTCAGGAAGGGGTGTGAACGCAAGCTTGATAGATGGGGTTTGACTGACAGGAGAGAAACGCAAGGCTCTGTGCATCAAGTTGTTGTTGACAGTGTTTACCCTGCTAAGCAACTCGTTAGTATTGCTCCCTTTGACTCTCTCTGGTCACAGAGGTGAATAACCCCAGATGTGCGAATTGACTGGTAAGGACGCCATCAGCTCTAAGAGTGGGGGTCGGGCTGTCTGCTCTAAAGCATGAACTGAACATGACACAGGGAAGAGAGCTTCCTGGCACATGCTATATTGCAGGGGCGGGGAATGGATCATCCCTGCTTCCCTGGCATTGCTAGTGACTAGGGGTAATGTGCCCCTGGCACAGAAAGCGTTCAGAGACCTTCCAGGTCACCAGGGATGGTGTGGTTAGTTCTAGATGTCACCTTGGCAGGGCCCCAGGTCTCTGTTACTTGGTCCACTCTGATCTAGGTGTTGGCTGTTCTGGGCGCATCTCCCACAGTGTTTTATCTATTTTTAATGAATGACTTAGCCTGTAACATTCAGTTCTATGAATAGAAAACAAACCAGGGCAGATGTGTGTTAGAATTACTTGCAAAATGGGAAATGTGAATGGACCCTGAACCCTTGGGAACTGGGACTCCTTGAGTAAGTCCAGGCCTGTAAGTAAGCCACAAGGCCTGGCTCCAGCTACCTGGAGTGAGGCAGGCCTGCTGCAGGTCTAGCTCTACCCTACGTGTGTAATGGATGATATAACAGGCTGTACTGACACATCATGATGAGGCCATGATGTCAAGTGTGGGATCGGAGATCAGGCTGGGACGCAGCTCAGGCTGGAGAATGCTTGCCTATGCATGAAGCCCTGGGTTCCATTTCCTGTACAACCTGTAACCTGAGCATGGCTGGAAATTCCTCCTCTCTCAGCTTGAGGGACGTTGAGCTGGGAGGCTCAGGAGCACGAGGGCTTCTCCAGGCACACGCACGCACATCAGGTGTGAGGTCTAAAACAATAGTTCAAGATTTCAGCTTGCTGGCAAAGGTCACCATCGGTGACTCCAAATGGAGGTGGCCACCCTCCACCACAGGGCTCAGTCACTTCCAGGAAGCCAAGGGCCAGAGGCACAGAACTGAAGTTCTGACTTGAGGCACCTTGAACTGTTGGAGTGTCCTGTCTGTAGCTCATCTTAGAAGCTCCACACTTCTCCACCCTCATGACCGTGACAGCCAGGCCCTTAAAATAAACCTCACTCTCTTCCTCCTCTATCATTACTTCTGTCCTCTCTGCCTCTCAGTGCACACACACAGATACACATAGAGAGACACACACACACTTTATATACACACACATACATGTGCACGCATTATAAATGTGTGTATATATATGTATATATATTATACACATATATATGTAGAGAGGAGGGAGAGGGAGAGGGAGAGGGAGAGGGAGGGGAGGGGAAGGGGAGGAGGAGGGAGAGAATACACCTAAGCACACACATCTATAAAATACAGCCAGCCCTCTGTAGCTAAACAGATTCAATCAGTCACGAGTAAAAAAATATTTGGAAACTTACTGCATCTGTATAGAACAGGCAGACGTTTTCTTGTCACCGATCCCAAGCTCTGCCTAGGATGTAGGATTTATACATTGTGTACTACAGGCCATCCAGAGACCGGCTGAAGGCCGTGTGAGGATGCGTGTATGTTTCATGGGGCCATGGTGCAAGGGATTTAACATCTGAAAATATGAGTCGCTGTCAGGGTCCTGGAACCAAGAACCCGGATGTCCTGGGGGCTGGCTGTACAGAAACATAAACGGAGAGATTTGTGCCTCTCAGTGTCTCTGTGGACGTGTGAGGTTCTACCGGGTGTGTGTTGCTAGGTGTGTTGCATGGATGTGAGGGGCTGGCATTTGCATACGTGGGTACATAGTAGCTCCCACTAGCTTGCTTACCCTGTAGAGTCCTGACTGGGAAGCACCAACTAATGCTTTCCTCAGATCCATGCAGAGAGATTAAGAGCTTGTGAGCAGGAGGGACATGCCCAAGGTCACTTCGAGCGGGGACTGAATCTGGACTCCTTCCTGTCCCTCTAAATGCTGCCTTTGCCTCCTGTCGCAGAGTGTGCCTTGAAGCTGTGTCGATTCCTTGTCACGAGGAGGGGTTCCTGTGGTATCTGTGTGGACACGGCTTGGTTTCTGTGCCGCAGAACTCCAGCCCCTCAGGGAAGGGACTGCAGGAACTCGCCCCTGATTCCACCAACTTAAAATGTCACCTAATTTTGGGCATTAGCTTTCAAATGCAGTCTTAGACCTCTCGGTCCCCTGTGGGCAGTAAGGTAAGGTTGTCTGTGGTGCGTGAAATGCATTCCAGGTAGAAAACGCCAGAGGAAGAGGGTGCTCGGTTAGGAAGCTGACCCAGTTTCTCAAAGAGCACAGAGAGGATTTCCTGTGTTCCCAGACCCTGTGTTTTCATGGTCCCTTGCCAGGGAAATCCAACGTCCTCACCTGCAACATGGTGGTCTCTGTTGTCCTTGCTCTGAAGGGCATAGCCTATCTCAGGGTCCTCCAGTTTCCCAGTGTGCCCTGAAGCTCAGGTCAGGCCTCCCCATACATTGATACAGCCATAAAAACAATAGACAGTGGCTCTGGGAACACAGGGCCAGGCTCATCTCCCTTGAGAATTAGCTGGGAAGTTTGCCAGAGTCGCTGGTAGCATTTCATCTATGCTCTGCCCCACAGTTACATGGCAACAGCCAGGTGTGCCTGACTCACTATAAAAGGGGCTGCTTGCCCCCTGTGCTCTCTCTTGCTCTCTTGCCTTCTAGATTCTGCTCTGTCCTCTTGCCCCTCCCCCCCAACTCTCCCCATACAGTCACCTTTCCTTCCTGGGTCTCCATGACTCTCCAGACATCCTCTTAGAATCTACATAGTTCATACTTCATACAGCACAATAGTTGATCTGTGTTTTGACAAGTCAGCTCTCCAGTAAATGCAGAGAAGCCTTGGGAGATGCCTCAGTTGGTGAAGTGTGTGCCTTGAAGGCCTGCATTTGTTTCCCCATGTGCTGGCTAGTGCAATGTGACACACTCTAAAGTCACCTGAGAGGAGGGAACATCAGTTGAGAGAATGACTCCATAAGATCAGGCTGTAGGCAAGCTAGGAGGACATTTTCTTGATTAGTGATTGGTGCGTGAGTGCCCAGCCCATGGTGGGTGGGGTCATCCCTGGACCGATTGTCCCAGATTCTATAAAAAAGCAAATTGAGCAAGCAGTGAGCTGCACCCCTCTGTGGTCTCTGCATCAACTCTGTCGTGGCCCTCAGAGTCAGCTCAAGACACCTCAAGACCAAGTTCTCAGCAAAGGACAAGGATAAGGGACAAAGAGAGGAGACAGCGTTAGGATGAGGTGTTTAATTTTGATTTGGCCTGTTAATTAGGGAAGCCAAAAGGGCTTTTGATTGCTGGACTTTAATACTTTGATAGCTGGACCTTGGTAGTCAGTATCAGGAGGGGAAAGTGGCCAAATAAGGGAATAGACCTTGTTAGCTGGCTTTAGGAATGTAACAGAATGGTTTTTAGTGAGGTAGAGGGTATCAGGGGGAAGGGCCAGGCCTGCCAGAGCCATGTGTGCCACGCTAAGGCTGCTAGAGTCCCTTCACTGCCCGTGTGAACCCTTCCATGTTTTTGTGGATGAACTGTTATTGGAACCGTGAGTGAAATAAACCTTTCCATCCCTGAGTTGCTTTTGGTCACAGTGTTTCATCACAGCAATAGTAAGACAATGGTAAAAGCAGCTAACTCTAAGACCTCTGAACCTGCATTACTAACCTGGGCGTGGTATGAAACTCCTGTAGTCTCAGCTATGGTGAGAGCAGCGGCAGACACAAGTATATCCCTAGAATCTCGCTGGCCAGCTAGCCTTGCCTACTTACGAAAGCTTTAGGCAAACAAGAGACCGTTCTCAAATGAAAAAGGCAGAAGGTGTCAGAGGAATGGCACCAGAGGTCGTCCTTTGACCTCACAGGTGCACACATGCTCACACATACACACTCACCCACATATACACACAGACATGCATACACATACACCCACATATATACACAGACATGCATACACATACACCCACATATATACACAGACATGCATACACATTCATATATACACAGACATGCATATACATACACCCACACATATACAGACATGAATACACACTCACCAACACATATGCACAGACATGCATACACATATACCCTCACATATACACATACATGCATACACATATACCCTCACATATACACATACATGCATACACACATCCACACACATACACAGACATGCATACACATACACCCACACATATACACAGACATGCATATACATATGCCCACACATATACAGACATGCATATGCCTGTATATACATATACCCATACCCATGCATATACATATACCCACACATATACACAGATATGAATATGCATATACACAGACATGCATACACACATGCATACACATGCACCCACACATATACAGATATGCACACACATTCACCCACACATATACAGACATGCATACACATATACCCACACATATATACAGATGTGCATACACACCCACCAACATATATACACAGACATACACACACACACACACATACACACACACACATACACACACACACACATCCATACCTCCCACAAAGGAAAGAAGTCCAAAGATAGCAAAAAAAGCACGATTCTGGGCAGAGGTCAAGTTGATTCTGGCATGGCTGGGTTGTTATGCATCCTTGTCTGTAAAATAGCTGTTTCACAGGAATACCTCCATGGGCTTCAGAGGGAGCCAAATGGAATCACGTCTTGTGATCTGAGTAATCTGAACTGTAATCGTGATCATTGTATATATTTTCTCCACCAAACCATGGTTCTAAAAAATCAGGGTTCGCTTCGTATTTCCACCTTGGACATCTAGTCTGGCATAAAAGAATCTAAGAACAGTATCCAGTAAGCGAATGAAGAGACGAGCACACCCACATCATGTAAATGGAAGTGGCCATCATCAGACAGATAAGGGCTGGGCAGGTGTACGCTGGGGTAACTCAGTCCCATGTAGGGTTGGTCATGACATTCCATTCCAATGACAGCCTCGGAACAAAGTGAGGCCGTGGAAGGCTTAGAGGCTGGTTGGCCTCTCTTTGAGTCAACTGCACTACATCAGTTTCTCCAGGGTTCCACAAAGATCAAGTTTCCAAAACCCAACCTCTTCAAGTGTCCCAGGGACATACCGGTTTGCAGGGCCTGAGGAAACGCTGTCCAAACAGAAGCCGCATGCTCAGGGTCATGTTGCCTCAGCTATGTGAGGGAGAAGCACTCACACACAGGCGGAGAGACACAGCAGCCATCATTGTCTCTCCGACACAGAAGCAGTCACACTGTCAACTAGGAGCCTGACACTAGGGAAGATCTCTGCCGCTGGGGAGCAGGTCCAAGCCTGGGAGTGCCACATCGCCTGCGTGGGGAGGCAGGGCGTGGGGAGAGTTAGCAGGGGCAGGGTGGGAATCTGAGCCAGTGGTTCCCTGTCTTTTCCACCATGAAGCTGACTGTGCAGAGCAGAAAGCCATGAGTGAAGGAAGCCTTGGCTTTTCAACCTGAGACCTGTGACTTGGAAGCTGGTGGCATTTCTCCCGTGCTAATACTGTTTCACAAGCATCTAGCTTGCATTCCAATTGGAGAAGGCATTAAATGCTACCACATGTCCCTTATGTGTTGTGTGTCTCTGTGTGCATGTGTGTAGTGCATATGTGGGCTGTATGTATTTGTGAATTTCTGAATGTTGTATGTGATTGAGTGAATAGTGCACATGTAAATTATGTTGTGTATCTGTATTTGAACATATTTCATGCATGTTTTTGTGTGTTTATGTGTATGTGTTGTGTTTATGTGTGATGTATATAAATGTTTGTGGAGCATGTCTGATATGCAAATGTGTGTTTTATGTGTTCCATGTGTTTGTACATATGATGTATAAGCTGTGATATGTGTATGTGTGTTTTGTGTGGTTGCCATCCATGTGTACATGTGTGGATATTGTGGTGTGTGTTGAGTGTGTGCTGTGTGTGTAGAATGTATTTGTGTATGACTATACGAAGTGAGCATTGTGATATATGTTCATGTGTGTACCTATGTGTTGCATGTGTGTGCTGAGTGTGTGTATATGTGTATGATATGCATCTGGTGTATTTTCATATGTAATATATGAGCTATATTTGTATATGTATTTTGTACAAGTTGAATATATGAATTTATATGAATTTATATTGTGGTATGTATGTGTTATGTGTGCCGGGTGTGTGTTATATACTCTTGTATGTCTATGTATTTGTGTATGTGTATGTGTATGGTATGTATGTATGGTATGTATGTATATATATATGTGTGTTTGGTCTATTGTGTATCTGCTGTGTTTTGTATATATATGTGTATACACACACACATATATATCTATTTTATATGGTATGTATTTGTGATATGTGATGTATATATGCATGCATGTTTTGAATGTAGTTGTATACATGTATGTGTATGTATGTCTGCATATTGTGGTATGTGTTAAGCATGTGTTTGTGTGTGATATATGTATATATGCTGTGCAAGTGCAGCATATGTTCATGTGTGTACCTACATGTTGTATGTATGTATTTATGTTGTATCCTCTGTTATATATTATGTCTTATTTATGTATATATATGCTTGTTTTATGTGGTATGTGTGAGTTGTGAGTTGTGTATGGTGGTGTTTTGTGTGTGGTGGGCATATGTGTGAAAACTACTATGAGCTGAGAATGTGGCATATGTGTAGTACTTGTTTGTACATGATATATGCATATTGTGTGTTTAGCACATGTTCATGTGTGTGTCTATGTGTCTATGTGTGTAGTATTTTTAGTGCAGAATGTGTATGGGTATAGTACATATGTCTAATTTGTGTGCCATGTGATTTCATGTGTGTTATATAAAGTGTATATATAGGCATGTTTATATGTGATAGGAATTTGTATACATATGTGCATATGATGACATGTGTTCTATGTGGTTAATTGTGGTGTTAGTGTGCATGGTGTGTGGGTACATATGGATGTGCGCATGCGTGCATCCCATTTCCCTGGGAGGCCAGCACTCCCTAGGCCTGCCTGGCTGGGAGCCGCAGCCCTGTCTTTGTCTCCCCCGAAGCCACAATCCATTAGCCAAGGTGACGCTTCGCCAGGCTGGCGCTCTGGGCTTGGAGTGTTATTAAGTACACAGATCGTCCCTGGCCTATTCTTAGTTCTGGCAGCTTCTAGGGGAGGAAAATGAATTCTGCCCCGGCTCAGGAACAGCAAGTTCACTCCAAGCACTCACCACAGGGAGATGCGAAAGCCATCAACCCTTATAACACAACCAGGCGTTCCACACGGAGCTTCTTTCTTCTGTTCACTGCTCTGTTTTCTAGAAGAAAAAAAAAGAGTACTCAGTGTAGCATGACCATCATGACCTTGGAACAGAGAGGCCCAGATTGCAATCTCATCCTGGCTGCTTCTAGTTGTTGGTTGTGGAGGATGGGCTCAATCCACCCGAGCCCCTCGGTCCTGCCTTCTTCTCTGTGAGTTGGATAAAGACATCCTCTTAGAGTTAGTGACAGAAGGATGAGGAGGATACTGAGAAGCATTGGTGTCTGCCAGACATAAAGAAGGTGCTCAGAAAGATCCCTCCCCGCCCCTCATCATCCTGACAACCCCTCTCCCTGGAATGTCTGTCCTAGTAGTTAAGACTAAGAGAAAGAAGGAGGGAGGGTGGAGAACAAGTGGTTGGCATGCCACACCCCTCTTCATTCCGTCGGTCTGTGGAGCTGGTGACTTGAAGCACTAACAGGTATGAAACATTTTCCCCCAGGGAGCTGCTGAGCAAGGACCCAGACAGAGGTCGCCCTTGGGGTTAGATAAGCAATAGCAGTTACTAGGAATGGATGCTTTCTAACCTGAAGGTCCTGCAGGGAGCTCCATGCTTGCGGCTTTCGTGAGTGGCCACCCAGGCTGTGTTGGGCTTTTGGTGATACCGCTGCTTTTCAGTCATTCATGCTCTGTAAGCAACCCCTTCCCTTGCACCCATAAAGAACTCTAATACACCCACTCATTCACCAAGATACACACTGGCGGCATCACTCCTTCGGCCGGCTGTCGGTGCACTACCTGAGCTGAATAGATATCGGCTTTACTCGCATCTCCCCCACCTCGCACAGCAGCGTCTGTCTCTAGAGATGTGGGGAAAATGTAGTGTACATCTTGATAGTTTACCAACTACAAAAAAAAAAAAAAAAAAAAAAAAAAAACAGACAGTGGAGCAGAAAACACACAGCCTGAAATATTGTCCATACTGTACGTGATGCATCCACAGTCCACAAATAGAATATTAGTCATATACAGGCCTGCCTATTCCCCAAATGACACACTTTCCCCAGACATGAATACATTGATGCCTGGAACAGCGTAGCGCAGATGAGAACAGAAACATCTGGAAAGACGGAACCATGGGGAATAAAGAGAGTGAAGAGCAGGAGTCCCCAGGGAACTCTGCTTCCAGTGGTTTCTAGAACCTTCCTAGGTAGGCTCGAAGCAGACTTGTCTCCCTGAGCTGGGTAATAAGGGGTCCATATAATCCAACTGTCAGACTCTGCCCGAACCACTGCCCTCTTTGGAAGTCTTATAAAAGTGTCACCTCGAGCCTTCTGGCACTTGCCACCAGGCCGCTCACCTCAGCATCCCGACTCACGTTCAGTTTACCATGCCTTCATATTTCAAACAAATAGCGCCTTGCAGAGGCTGGGGGGCTGGTCTGTGACTCATGGTAGCACTTCAGATCCTATCCTTCCTGCTGAGGTTTTACTTAGCAGTGTGTTCCCCGAACCCAGGGACAGTGACAGCCAGTGATTAATATATGGATGCTAAGATTTTGCCCAGAGCATGCACTGGGGCAGGGGTGGGGACTTAATGCCCGTCCTGTGCTTTGGGTTTGAAGATGGAGGAGCTGAGTCCCAGTCAGCAGTGAATCACAATGTTTTCTTCCCTCTCTTGCACTAAATGAAATGCAGTCTGCGCAGCGGGCCCTCCGTGCTCAAAGGGTCCTCTTGCCGTACAAAGCATTGGGCAATTGTAGTAACTCAGGGGATGTCATTTTCTTTCCTCTTCTTCTTAAGGTCTCTGCCCTTCTAATTATGTTCCCATTTCTCTCTTTGAGAGAGACAGTGTTTCACATAAACACCTTACAAATGTCAGTGGCAGACACTGCTGTGGAGTCACAGACCATGAGTTCATAATTCTGTCTTATGGAGGGGACAAATTATACATCTGAGTAAAAGACTCAATAATAGGATTTGCTAAGTGTAAGAGGAGCGGCGTTCCTTGGCCTTGACACATGGGAACACAGCTGGGAAGACCTGGTGTGGCAGAGAAGTCAGAGCAGGGAGGAGGGTGCCTCCCCAGTGCCTCGCCCTGCACTGGATTCAGGCAAGTGAGAAGAGCGAGGTGACCTGAGTCCAAGGATGTCACAGTGGCAGCCCGAAGGAGCATGCAGAATAAGCCACTGGATCTTTCTCACCCTGAAGGGTTTTGGTTTGGTTTGATGTTGGACAGTTCCTTCTGACAGCTGGAGCCCAGGTGCCTTTTCCAGCACCTTAAACACGGTTGCTGTCTACGGTGCTGACTAGTAACTGCTGCCCTTAGGATGGGTTCAAGGAATTAAGGCCCGCCCTCGCTGCTACTTACCCCACAGAAGAATTGTCTCCGTTAGCAACCAATGGCTGAGACAGGCCAGTGGTGGAGACAACAGGGTCATGGAGAGGTTGTGGCTCATCCTGTTCAGGGCACAATGGAAGCAGGTTCTTTTTGACCTCAGATGCTCGTGGTCTACCAACTGTGAGATATGAGGTGTAGTGGTTTGAATATGTTTGGCCCAGGCACTATTTGGAGATACAGCCTTGAAGTAAGTGTGCCACTGTGGGCGTGGGTTTTAAGACCCTCCTCCTAGCTGCCTGGAAGCTGGTCTGCTCAGTTCCTGCTGCACCATGTCCTCATGGTTGATACCATGTTTCTGCCTTGATGATAATGGACTGAATCTCTGAAACTGTAAGCTAATTAAATGTTGGTTTTTTTTTTTATAAGAGTTGCCTTGGTCATGGTGTCTGTTCACAGCAGTCAAACCCTAACTAAGGCATGGGGCATCGTCCTAGTTAGGTTTCTATTGCTGTGATAAAACACCATGACCTAAAATAATTTTGGGAGGTAAGAGCTTATTTCAGGCTATCGTTGTAGCTCATCATGAATGGAAGTCAGGCAGGAACTCAAGCAGGAAGCCAGAGGCAGGAAAAGAAGCATCAGCCATGAGGAAGCATTGATTATTGGATTGCTCTTTATGGCTTACAAGATTTGCTTTCTTACACCAGGATCACCTGCCGGGGTGGCACCGCCCACAATGGGCTGGGTGCTCCCATAGCAAGGCATTAATCAAGAAATCGGTGCACAGACTTACTTGCCTATGGGACAATCTGATGGAGGCATTTCTCAGTTGAAATTCTCTCTTTGCGGACGACCCTAGGTTTTGTGAAAGTGGCCACAACCTGACCAGCACGGAGATGGACAAGGGCAGCTGGCTCAGAACTCCCACAATGCTTCAGTCTTCCTCAAGTTCCCCCGTGGCCCTGAATCCAATATTCCAATACCAGGTAGAGAACTATGTCTCTTGGGGCATTCCTCTGTAGTCTAGCATACTGTCTCACCCCAATACCACACACCCACATCTTAAGCTGAGAATTAAGCCTCTATTAACCCTCTAAGGTGTTATACTTTGAAATAGCTCTGCTCAGAAGCCCCGTGTGAGCCGATGACCAGGCAGATCTATAGAGCAGGGCAGGACACAAAACCACGGCTTTGGATGTGTGTGTCACGTATGGGATGTCTTCTACAGCATACTAGAGTGCCTTTGCCCAACACTGTCTGAGTGCTTGAGGAATTAAGTTCCGTGCCCATAGTTATGTAAATCTTGTCTGGGGAGCATAGAGATGTTGCTTGTAATTATGGCAAGACATTTAGCAGACAACAGGGGACCCAGAGCAAAATGGGCCACTGGTTCCTAAAGCCCTCTTTAATCACTGAACATCCACAGAACCCAGGGCAAACATTAAAATAATGAGTCACAGCCAACCCTGTCAGTCATAAGGACTTTATCTCCAATTAATTACATGCTGCTGCTGATTGGTCCACGAGCAGACTGACCCTCAGAGTCCTGGACTCCTTCTCTGGGGGGCAATGCCTCAGGTAAGCGCTGAAATTACCACTTATGGTCTGGCTAGGCTGTCTCCACTATATTCCTGGCAGCTTTATTTGTAATAGCCAGAAGCAGGAAACAACCCAGATGTCCCTCAACTGAAGAATGGATACAGAAAATGTGGTTCATTTACACAAAGGAGTACTATTCAGCTGTTTAAAAAACAAATGAATTCCGCAGGCAAATGGATGGAAGTAGACAGTATCATCCTGAGTGAGATAACCCAGACCCAAAAGGATATGCATGGTATATACTCACTGATGAGTGGGTATTAGCCATAAAAGGATACCCATGACACATCCCACAGGCCCAAAGAAGTTAAAGAAGAAGAAAGGCCCAAGTGAGGATGCTTGAAACACACTTAGAAGGGGAAACAAAATAGTCATAGGAGACAGAGGGAGGGAAGGAACTGAGGAGGAGGGAGGGAGAGAGGAGTGGGGTGGGGATCAGGTGTGGGGGAGACATGAGCGAGAGAGGAGAATGAATAGAAATCTGGGCTGCTGAAGGTAGGATGGGTGGGGGGAAACTCTATGAAGTTCCAGAGACCCGGGATGGCGGGGGGGGGGGGGGGGCTCTCCCAGGACTCAATGCGGGTGACCTTAGCCAGATGCCTAACTGTGGGGACATGGAACCCGATGAGGCGACTTCCTGTAGCCAGGCAGGACCTTCAGTGGAGGGATAAGGGCACCAACTTACAAAACTTTTGACCCAACCAAAATCTGTCTCATTAAAAATATGCAAAGACAAAGATGGAGCAGAAATTGAAGGAATGGCTGATCTATAACTGGTCAAACTTGAGACCCATCCCGCGGGCAAGCACCAATCCCTGACATTAATGATACTCTGTTATGCTTGCAAATAGGGTCTTAGAGAGGCTCTACCTAGCAGCTAACTGAAACAGATGCAGAGGCCCACAGCCAAACTTCGGACAGAGGGCGAGGACTCTTATGGAAGAGTTGGGGGAAGGACTGAAGGCCCTGAAGCAGATGGGAATCCCACAGGAAGGCCAAGAGAGTCAACTAACCTGGACCCCTGGGAGCTCTCAGAGACTGAGCCACCAACCAAAGAACATTCACGGGCTGGTCCGAGGTCCTGGCTCATATGTAGCAGATGTTCAGCTCAGTCTTCATGGCTGCCTTGTCTGTCCTCAGTGGGAAAGGATGCTCCTAATGTGGCAGAGACTTGATGGGTCAGAGTTGGAGGATACCCAGGGGGGACCCATCCTCTCAGAGGAGGGGAGGGGGGATAGGAGGAGTGACTGGGAGGGAGGGAGCAGTGTGGGATGTAGATAAATAAATAGACAAATAGAATGTATGTTTCACAGTTTTGCTACTTCATCAGAATAAATTCCATGTGGCTTCTGTGTCGCCTTCCTGCCTGGAGGAAGATGGAAGGATTGTCCGTTGATTTTACAGGAGTCAGACCCAGGGAGTTTTGCTACACCCCGTTGCTGGAATCTTCAAGCGGGTCTGAGGGGAATTCATGAGTGTTGGAAGCAGGTGGAGTGGTCCAGATGTCAGAAAGCAGGTGGCTTCTGGGTAGATCCGTTTCTGAGAGCTCAGAGCAGCAGAAGAAACCCCAGGCCTAGCTTGAGAACCACAGGCACTCACGTTGGGGAGCCATTCAATGCTACTTTTGGCAGTGGACAGTAGCAGAAGCTAACTGTTACATCTCCATTCTCAGCACGTAACCGTGCAGGGACAGTCAGACTCCTACACCCGCCGGCATGCCTTGTTCCCGAGTTATCTTTCACCATGTTGAGGGGCTTACCCCAAAACTAACTTGCCACTCCCACTGCCATCCGTCTCAGAACCTCACGTTTAATCAAGAACTTTAAAATCTGTGATTAAAAACCAATTAAGATTTAGAAGGGAGAGATGCTTGATCACACATTCAGATTTGCTCCCTCCGGGAAGCCCAACAAACAACAAAAACGGTGTTTGGTTTTGTCTTGCTTTGTCTTGTCTTGTTTTGTTTTGTTTTAGAGTATTTAGACCCGTAAGGCCAGAGACCGAAGGGAAGAAGACAGCCACTGATTTGAGGTCCAGCTGCAGGCTAGACAGCAGGCAAGAGGCCGCACAGGAACAGGTCAGAGACTCTAAACCCTGAGCCAAAATGGGAGTGAGAAATAATGGTCACCTGTCACAGTGTCCCCAGGGCTCTGGAAGATGCTGCAGTGTCCTTTAGAATATAAGGAATAGGGCTGGAGAGATGGCTAAGAGCACTGACTGCTCTTCTGAAGGTCCTGAGTTCAAATCCCAGCAACCACATGGTGGCTCACAACCATCCGTAATGAGAACTGATGCCCTCTTCTGGTGTGTCTGAAGACAGTTACAGTGTACTCATCATATATATAAAATAAGTAAATAAATAAATCTTTTTAAAAAAAGAATGCAAGGAGTGGGGTCGGCGGTTGTGGAAGAGCGCAGGGCCTCCTCACACACCAAACAGACTCTCGTTCATTATGATCACTGCTGTTCTGGGTGTGCACTGGAAGGCCCAGAACATGGAGCTTTAAAGGAGACATTTGCACACCCATGGCTAAATAGCCGCACTGGCTGAGCCTCACTGCCGTCCCCAGGAGCTCACTTTCAAGAGCACCGTAGTGAGAGCCTCGGTTCCCATTAGACAGTGTTGGCTGCCACTGATACCTGAGCGCCACCCCTGCACCCTCGGGGACATTTTGCCATGATGGTCATTGTGGTTCATGGACATCATAGCTTCTCTTCCTCGGCAGCTTGTATGAATGGCATCCTCTGGTACATACACCCCAGGTCACAGGAAGGTCCTGTTTCAGTTGTCCACTCAAGAGGAAGGAAATAGAGCCTGGCACAAGAAATCCAGCTAATCACCCAGGGCTTCGCAAGGTCATGAATCTTAAAGAAGGAGGTGACTACTGCCCGTTTACTAGATCGGTGTAATTCCTAACTGCATCTTAAACTGTATCCTTCTACCCACAGATAAGTGTAGCTCCCACTCCTCATCAAAGAACCTTCTTTTTGCTTCAGACCATTGCAGAAACCCACAGCTGGCCATGCTACAGCGGTCGGATGATCTCAGGGTGGTACCCAGTCTCTGCGGATGCACCTATGACACAACCTCTGTGCGTAAGGTTCAGGGAACACCAAGAAAGAAAGACCGCAAGAGCCAGAGAAGTGAGACTGTGTTTCCTAGGAACGACAGGTTGCTACACCCATGATAGCTCAACAATACCATTGCCTGAGCAAGGCCTGAACCAGTAGACAAGCTAATGTGAAATCTCATGGGTGCACACTCACTCCTAGACAAAGAACTACAGGCAACTAGCAACTGCCAAGTGAGGGAGAATTAGCCCTTGCCAGTGGTGAGCCCTCTGATTGGTTATCCAACACTACGTGCGCAGCCCCAAAACCATACAAGCAGAAGCAGACTCAGCATGCTCTTCCTCTAATTATGCATTTATACATATATGTAGCAATAACAAAGGAAAAATGTCATCAACTTAAGGGGGAGTGGTGGGGGGCACCAGGAGTCGGAAGGAGGAAAAGGAAGCGGGAAGTGGAGTAATTATATTTTAATTAAAATTTAAAAAATATATATACTAGAAAAAAAGACCACTGTAGAATCCAAACCTAGAGAGATAAAGTGAGGCAGTCTGTGAACTACAGAACCGGGGGGGGGGGGGGGGGGGGGGGACTGGCTGAAACGAGGGGGGATGGGGAGGACAGGAGGGGAGGACAGGAGGGTGAAGAGCATGGACTTCAGGACCTCTGTCACATGGGAGCAGCAGTGTGCTTCCAGAGCTGTCCAACCAAAGGTGCCCATGGCAAGACATCTGCATCTTGCAGGGACAGGCCTGTGTTCCGTCTCTGGCTGCAGGAATGTGGCCTTGGAGTGAACGTGGAGCTAGACCAGAGGGCCAGCAGCTGAGGACCTGGGGAGTTACCCCCTCCTCCCTGCAGCAGAAGCAGATACGGAGCTCTTCACGCTGCAGTGTTCTTACAGACGTGGTCTTGCAAAGCAGCTGCGGCCCGGAACTCAAAGGACTCACAACCAAGACGAAGTGTCAGGTGTGTGCGTGTGTTGGGCACAGGGACTGGGACAAGAGGCTTAAAGCCCACCGCAAAATAAATAAATAATAAATAAATAAATAAATGGGTGGATATATAAATGGATAAACTTCCAAGTCGGGCTCTATGAACATCTTTTCTTTAAACTCGAGATGACTCTAAATGGAACCAGCCCTGCCAAGAGCTGAGAACACTAGCCTCCAAGGAGCAGGAGCAAGGCTGGGGGTTCCCCAACTGCACACAACAGCACTGCAGTGAGCCGAGGCGGTGGGGGCTGAGGCGGTGGGGGCTGAGGCGGTGGCTCAGTTGGTAAGTGCTTGCTGGGTGAGTGTGAGGACCCAAGTTTGAAGACCAAAACTCACGTGAAAAAGTCAGCCAGGCACACGCTTGCATTCTCAGCACTAGAGAGGCAGAGACAGGGGGATGCCAGACTCACCAGTCAGCCAATGTGGCCCTATTCACTCATATATGCATTTATACATATATGTAGCAATGAACCAGTAAGAAAGCTTGCATCGGGGGAGAAGCAGACTGCCTGAAGACTGATACATGGAATTACCTCACACACTAGGGCACACGTGTGCAACCCCCATGCATATTCAAGAAACAGAATAAATGGATGGATGAATGGATGGATGGAT
Source organism: Apodemus sylvaticus (assembly GCF_947179515.1). NCBI lineage: Eukaryota > Metazoa > Chordata > Mammalia > Rodentia > Muridae > Apodemus > Apodemus sylvaticus. The sequence continues at coordinate 17,511,731 of NC_067477.1, forward strand.
GGATGGATGAATGAATGAATGAATGAATGAATGAAAAGAGAACACTAGAATACAGTTAGTGAGTGTGGACCAGTGCCTGGCATGGAGTAAGTGGGGGTCCCAGAGTGTCTGGTGATGACATTGGGGGAGCCCATAGATAGTGTCTGCCCACAGCCTAGGATTCACCCCACCTTTTTTTTTTTTTTTTTTGATTTGGTTTTTTCGAGACAGGATTTCTCTGTGTAGCCCTGGCTGTCCTGGAACTCACTCTATAGACCAGGCTGGCCTCGAACTCAGAAATCCGCCTGCCTCTGCCTCCCAGAGTGCTAGAATTACAGGTGTGCGCCACCACCGCCCGGCTCACCCCACCTTTAACAGTATCACTGGGTGCTCATTAAGAGCCCTTGCTTGCACAATGAGAGTCTTTCCGGACCCATCCACCTTACACCCTCGCCTGGTGCTCCCCTGCCCACCATGTTCACAATGTGCTAAGCCCTTTCCTTCCTCCCTCTCTTGCCCAAGCAGGTGGAATCCCAGGGCTGCTGAGCAAACCTCTTCACAGCACAGGAGAGGATGGTGTGTGAATTTTAATAAGCAGAGCATGCCACATTGGAGCAGAAGCTTAGATGGGACCTGTCAGCTCAAGGATGGAACTGTTCCAGCTGTGCCAGCGGGCAGAGCCAGCTGGGTGGAGGAGTGGGGAGTGAGTTCCACGCATGTCCACTGCGGTGGAAGGGGTCCCAAGGGAAAACTCGCCAGCTTAGCTTACCTGGGAGGCTCTGAAGATCTGTGGGTTTTGTAGAGGGAAAGCTAGAGGCTGCGTGTGGCCAGGGGTGGGGGTGGGGGGGTGGGTGAACGTGGAGGATGTGAAAGTGGGGAGACCAAGGCTGAGACCCAGACAAATGAAGACAGACTCAGCTTCCGCCTAGACAGGTGATGTCCCGGCATGGCCAGGATGAGGGTGCTGAAATGGATTTTGCTTCCTCTCACAGAGCCTCAGTTTGAGGCCTCTTCATGCATTATGGCGGGGCGGCTGACAAACCCCACATGTAGGGGGGCAGCCGCTGTGAAGACTGCAGGGGGGAAGGGCTGGAAAGGACATTGTTGCCATTTTAGAACGAGAGACAAAAGAATGCTGGAGGCAGCTGGGAAGTTGGAAAACAAGTAGAGGAATCCCAAACTTGGCCTTCTGGGAGTCAGGGAAACCAACCACTCAGGCCTGGGATACATAGCCGAGAGAGGGAGGCAAATGGTTTTGGGTTACCATGGAAACGAGAGCGGCTAGAAAAGGGACAAAGAAGATGCCAAGGGTGGCATTTTTTTCCCCTCCTTCTTTTTTTAGACTGGTTATCTTGCTGGAAATGAGAAGGAGAGTGGAAATGGCTGAGCAGAGGACTCAGGGAGGGAAGCTCCGCCTCTTACACTATCTCTATGGGGAACTGTTCCTGCTTAAGCAAACTCGCTGCTCCTGGGGCGGGTTTCCAGGCCCAATGAGTTTCACCACCACAGCATGTCCTTGCTTGGCTCCTCGGGTTAATCCTGGCCACAGCGGCCATCGAGGGCGGGGCTCGGTTTGCAGACAGTGATACAGAACCACGTAGGTGAGCACCTGTATTCAAAGCTGCACTGTGACAGCTAGGATGGACCACTCCAGGGCCTGGGCACGAAACCCGCTGCCAGATAGCCAAGGGGAGGGTCACTTGGATAGGAGGGAAGCCCCTAGACCTGTGCCACGAGAGCTTGGTGACTTCCTGGGCTGCAGCATGTGCAGTGTCCTCACCTTCAGAGCTCACTGCGTTCTCTGTGGTGGGTGGAGATGGTGCCGCATGGAAAGTTCAGTGAGCAGGGTCTGTTCCTGTGTAGCGGCTGCGTACCCTGGGTCTGTGCCCCTGGAAATGGTGATGACTGGGAGGCCTTTTTGCTAGGCTGGAGCAACAACCAGACAGGCTATTGTAGCATCGGCCCGTGAGGCTGATCCCCAAAGCATGCACACCAAACATTGGTCTGTTGTGGGGAGAAAGGAAGGCGGAGAGGAAAGAGGGGCCCAGGGCTTTGGGCTCCAGGTCTCAGGATGAATAGGGCACACACTGTACAGAGGGGCTGGTGGGCTCCACTCCAAATCCCTCACCCGCCGTGAGTGAGCTCAGCTCCGGAGTACAGGCTCACCAAGGGCTCAGAGAGCGTGGTGAACTTTTCACCAGCTCTGGGAATGTCTAGTCATGGTGCGTGCTTGTGTATGCATGTATATATTTGTATATGTGAACAAGTGCACATTTTTGTGTTTGTGTCAACATGTGTGTATATGTGTGTTCATGTGTATGTGTTTGCTTATCTGTGTATGTGTGTATATGTGCATGTGCTGGTGTGTATGATTAATGGGCATCAAAGACCCTGTAAATACCTTTGGTGGGGACCCAGATCCCCATTTCCCTTGAGCTAAGATTTTATCACTAAAACTTAGCATGATTTGTTATGGACATAATCCATTCTGCTTAAATCAGCCACTGACTGGCTTGAGTGCTTAGCTCATTTAAATGGGCTGTCGCTGTGATCATAGATAGGCAGAGACTCTCTGTGAGGGTAGTCTAGAGGGAAACTGGAGGACTCTAGGAAACGGTTCTGAAGAGAGGGCCACCCATGAAGGGTGCCATCCAGAAACAGAGGGTGCCCAGGTAATAAGGTGGAGCTGGATCAGTAACATTTACAGACCTACAGACCCCAGCACCTGCCCAAGGTGTCAGAATGCTCTTACCAGTTCTCTGCAATTGGTATTTTAATCTCCAGGTTGTAGGAAGGGGAAACTGAGCCATAGAAAAGGAGACTGGCCTGTGGCCAATCAGGTCACTTGATAGATGTGATAGGATCTTGGCAGCCTGATCACAGGAGTTAGCCTTTGGGACAAGCTCCTGCAGGGCAGGGGTTGGAATTTCCCAAGCCACAGGTTGGCAAGTTTATGGGGAAGCATTTCCCAGGTAAGCGGACCCGAGGAAGCCCCTTGCCTCCTAGGAGCCAGGGTGGAGGACACCCAATCTGTGGGAGGTGAGGGAGCTAGGTGTGACTCCTCCAGGCTGCATTGTCCTCTTCTGAGGGTGCATGAATCAGCGGACAGCTAGCTGCCACAGGTTGGCAGCAGGTCTTTGGGGAGAGATGGTATTATTAGAAGGTGTTGGCGTGGTGCTGTGCTTGCAAAATCCTCCCCAGTAGCTGTTAAGTTGGGAAACATCAGGTGCACATTTACTGAAGCTGGACCATCCGATTTCTTGGGGAAGCTACTTCTTTTCTTGGTGACTCCTGCAGAAGGGACTAAGAGCCAAGAGGGAAAATGGCTCTAGAAACCAGATGCACTGTGAGCTGTCAGATGGGGCAGTGCCGTTCTGAGGATGAAACGGAATGATGCTTAGACGCCATCTGGTCCAAGCTACCACGTAAAACGTCTGGAGACTTAGTCCCAAGGCACTTCCATCACACACTGAAGGTCATTAGACCAGTTGGTGGGCAGAAAAGAATGGTGCTCAGCTTCCCTGCCTCTGAACCCAGGCCTGCCAGGCTGCCACTCCAGATGACCAAGGCTGGCTCAAGGACACCCACAGTCATACACCATAGCTAAGAAGTACCAGGACCCAGCGGGTAAGAAGTGCATTCAGGTGAATCTGGGGGAGTGGGGAGGTGGGGAAAGGAACTGGGAGTGGAGGTAGGGAAACTGAGGGGAGAGGCATAATATATGAAAAAACATCCTCCTCCCCCTCCTCCTCCTCCTCCTCCTCATCATCATCATCATCAACAACAACATCAACAACAATTAAGTGGAGTCAGAATTGGACCTTTGTCTTCAGTGGTCTCAACTGACCAAATCACTTACTATCTTAATGTTGGCTTACAAGCCCCCTGCCCAAAACGTCGCCTTTGCAAAAGGACTTCCCAGCTAAATAAAGCTGAGTGCTTGACAACATAGGGTCATGTCACATCACTTAACACTTCTGGCCCCTTTTCTTTATTTAAGAGCAAATCCCCAAGATCTCAGAAGTCAATTCCCAGCTTCTCTTGAAACTAAATATATGGTTTAGACTTGGTCATCAAAGGTACCCTCATAAATGCTGGGTACAGTAGCTCATGCTTGCAACCCCAGTACTTGGGAGGCTGAGACATAAAGAGCAAAGAATTCAAGGCCTAGTCTGGCCTATCTCACAACAGAAAAACAACAAAAAAGAAAGGAAAAAAAAGGAAGGAATGAAGGAAGGAAGAAGGAAAAAGAGAAAAGAGAGAGAGAGAGAGAGAGAGAATTCCCACATAAGGGTTGGTTTGAAAGAAACACAAAGAATGAGCTCAGCAGAGAACGCATTTCCAAGAGGGAAGCCACATCTGGACGAGAAAGCAGTGTCTAGACCTCAAAACCCAAGGATGTATGAGCTGTGTCCTGGGCTCAGCATCTGCAGGGCCTGTGCCCCAAGGCCAGGGGACCCAAGAGGGCTTCGAGGAGGGCTGGGGGATGGGCTGACTACCTTTCCTGAGCATCCGCCTCCAGCCACAGTCCACTGGCCCCGAGGGAGATTCCTGAGGCTCCAGATAATCTAACACTCTGCCCTCTCCATTAAGGTGGAAGGCCCAGCCTTTCCGGCTCTCTGGTTGTCAAGCCGGCTGTCTGGCTGTCACTAGGAGGCACTGGCCTGCCGACTCTGGGCATTGATAACAGATCATCATGCTGTCATTGTTATCATCACGGCCATGCCATACACCTTGGATTTCAAATTTCATTTATTCTTTAAGACACTGCATATCCTCCAGACCTTGAGCTGTGCATGCTTCAGAGGGTATTCACTGAAAATTTACTGATTTCTACCTAGCTGATTAGAGGGACAGATGAAATCCCCATGTTTAAACACATTGATAGGTGGGTGATCTAAGTCACTATCAGATGCATGTAACACATCACTCCACTGTAAATGTCTCAAATGCAGACAAACATTAATAATTTTCCTTGTCAGAAATTCCAGTGGATCAAGAACCATGGTGGTTAAGGGAAAGGCTTGTCTGTCACATCAGAACCATGGTGGTTAAGGGAAAGGCTTGTCTGCCACATCAGAACCATGGTGGTTAAGGGAAAGGCTTGTCTGTCACATCAGGCTCCCAGGTTCTTTCCATCTCGTTGCCCATTAAAACATCGTGAGATAAAACAAAAGTTCTTAGGGTCCATCTCTTCCTGGTGACAAAGTAACTGCAACACAGAGAGATGCTGCCTTAGGCTTGTTTCCTGTTGCTATGGAAGCACCCTGACAAAAGCATCGGGGAGAAAGGATTTGTTTTGGCTCATAGTCCAAGGGTGCAGTCCATCAAGGCAGGAAGGAAGGAAGCAGGGGTGTGAAGCCAGACACATCACACCCACAGTCAGGGGAAGGAAGGAAGCAGGGGTGTGAAGCCAGACACATCACACCCACAGTCAGGGGAAGGAAGGAGGCAGGGGTGTGAAGCCAGACACATCACACCCACAGTCAGGAGAAGGAAGGAGGCAGGAGTGTGAAGCAGGTCACATCACACCCACAGTCAGGGGAAGGAAGGAGACCGGAGTGTGAAGCAGGTCACATCACACCCACAGTCAGGGGAAGGAAGGAGGCAGGAGTGTGAAGCAGGTCACATCACACCCACAGTCAGGGACAGAGAGGGCTGACTGTATAACTTCTAGCTTGGCTTCTTTTTCGCATTTCATATACTCCAGGATCACCATATACACCAGGGAGCAGTCCCAGGCACCAATAAGGCTGAATAGTCTCACAATTTAGTGCATGAAAATACTCCCTCACAGGCATGCTCAGAGACCCAATTCACCTAGATCCCATCCAGGTGACAGTTATCATAGACTCATGCAGATATTCAAGACTATAAAATATCTACTGAATTCTCAAGGTATCCCTTGGAAATGACAAGCCACCTCCCAGAAGCTCCCCGGAGATGTGTTCACCGTGAGTATGCAGTTGTACAGAACATCCTTTCTTAACTCCGCCATGGATGGGGACTAGTTTTACCATGGTGACATCTAGCAATAAGAATCCAAGTTCCAAGACTTTTAACATGAAAGGATGCTGAATTTTGTCAAATGCTTTTTCAGCATCTAATAAAATGACTATGTGGTTTTTTTTCCTTTGAGTTTGTTTATGTAGTGGATTACATTGATGGATTTTCACATATTGAACCATCCCTGCATCCCTGGGATGAAGCATACTTGATCATGCTGAATGATCATTCTTGGATTCAGTTGGCAAGAATTTTATTGAGTATTTTTGCATTGATATTCATAAGGGAAATTGGTCTGAAGTTCTCTTTCTTTGTTGGATCTTTGTGTGGTTTTGGTATTAGCATAATTGTGGCTTCATAGAACAAGCTTGGTAGTGTTTCTTCTGTTTCTATTTTGTGGAATAGTTTGAAGAGTATTGGTGTTAGGTCTTCTTTGAAGATCTGATAGAATTTGCATTAAAACCATCTGGTCCTGTGCTTTTTTTGGTTGGGAGACTTTCAATGACCGCTTCAATTTCTTTAGGGGTTTTGGGACTGTTTAGATGGTCTATTTGATCCTGATTTAACTTTGGTATTTGGTATTTGTCTAGGAAATCCAATTCATTCAGATTTTCCAGTTGAGTATAGGTTTTTGTAGTTGGAATACCCAAGACACATTTCACATATCAAATGATGCCCAAGAAGAAGGAAGAACAAAGTATGGATATTCTGGTCCTTCATAGAAGGGGGAACAAAATACCCACAGAAGAAGATACAGAGACAAAGTGTGAAGCAGAAACTGAGGGAAAGACCATCCAGACACTGCCCCACCTAGGGATCCATCCCATATACAGTTACAAAATCCAGACACTATTATCAATGCCCACAAGTGCTTGCTGACCAAAGTTGGATATAGCTGTCACCTGGGAGGCTCTGCTAGTGCATGAGAAATACAGAGGGGGACACCCTCAGCCAGTCATTGAACTGAGCACAGGGTCCCCCATGGAGGAGCTAGAGAAAGGACCCAAGGAGCTGAAGGGGTTTGCAGCCCCATAGGAGGAACAACAATATGAGTCACCCAGTACTCCCAGAGCTCCCAAGGACAAAACCATGAACCAAAGAGTACACATGGTGTTACCCATGGCTCCAGATGCATAGGCAGCAGAGGATGGCCTTGTTAGACACTAAAGGAAGGAGAGGCCCTTGGTCTTGGAAAGTCTCTATGGCACAGTGTAGAAGAATACTAGGACAGGGAAGCAGGGGAGGGTTGATTGGGGAACAGGGGGAGAGGAGATGGCTTATGGGATTTTCGGGGGAGTGACCAGAAAAGGGGACAACATTTGAAATGTAAATAAAGAATATATCTAAAATGAATGAATGAATGAATCAATCAATCAATCAATCAAAGTTCCGTCACTGGGCAGGCTCTACATCCTGCATCCAGAAACACACGGGCTGGTGTGGAGAGTGGAAGAGAGAAGCCTTTGGTCGCAGCAGCTGTCTGGGGTTGCCCTTGTTTCTCACATAAGCATTCCTGTGCTTGACCAGAAGGTGCTGCTATGCCAGTCCATTGAAGTTCAGAGAGCAGAGACTGTCTCGCCAACAGTCTACTGGCTAGTTCCTGAGGAGACTCGGATCAGAATCCAATTGATTTCATGTTGGGAACTCTCAGGGTTCCTCCAATTTTTTTTTTTTTTTTTGCCTAACAGTGTGCACAGAAACTTTGGTATTGCAGTAGCTGGTTAATTGCAGGCAGAGGTATGAAATGTATTCCCTCGCCAGGTTTAACTCTGTATTTTAATAAACAGTTTAGAAGGAAGAAAAATGGCTTCCTGTTGGCTGTTGGGAAGCCCCTCTGGGCTGCTGAAATATTTAGCCTTCTGTAATTGCTGCCCATCCCTCAGGCTCAGACAAACTGCTGTGTGGGGAGGAGATCTGAGCAGTGAGTCAACCCAGCCTTTGCAGGGAGAGCCTTCTGCCTGGGGGTAACCACAGTTGCTAATGCTCTCCTAGGCCAGTGCATTGGGGATTTATTTCTGGGCAGAATTAATTTCTTTATAGAGTGAGCAGTCTCAGCTGCCTCTTCTGAGGAAGAGGTGTGTGTGTGTGTGTGTGTGTGTGTGTGTGTCCTCATTTCTTTCTGTGCAGCTGCTTCGGTAAGTGTCTTTAGGCAGGAAAGCAGTTTTGTTTCTAATTCAGAAACATAAGCAGTTGTGCTTGTCTCTGTGCAGGATCTGGGGACATCAGAGGCCTGGGAGGTCCTGCCATGGTGTTCCGTCAGGAAAGAGAGGGGCAAGTCTGGATATAGAGCACATGATATGTGCACATTATTCCTAACTTTAAAATTCTCAACAGGCTGACATGAACATCCAACTCTTGGAGACCACACCCTTCAGATAGTAGTTTCTCTGGAAGGAAACAGCTCACAGGAGGGTTGTTTGGAGAAAGCCAACTGAGGGGAGGGGAGTGCAAGTTTTGTAGCAGGGTATCTGAGGAGGGTGGGGGTTGGAGAAGTCTTAACTCTCTTTACTAGCGGATGGATCTCAGTAGACTCTGAAATGGACCTTCTGATGGTGACTTGTTCCTCTAGGCTGTGAGAGAAATATGTTAACTACAGGAGAACTTTACAGTTTATTGATGGCTCCTTGGTCTCTCAGTACCCTGTGCAGAGGCTGTAAGGACCAAACTCATAGTCACCAAGGAAATGAAGAGGAAGCGAGGCTCAGAGATGGTGAGATCGTCTAACTTAATGGGTCTCAGCATCACCGTGGAAACAAGCCTCTGAGCATGTGTTTGAGGGATTTTCTAGATGAGGTTAATTAAAGTGGAAGACTTTCCCTAGAAGTAGGGAGAACTGTGCCATGGGGTGCAGTTCTGGGCTGAACAGAGAAGAGAAAGCAAGCTGAGCACCAGAGGTCATCACTCTCTGCTTCCTGCCTGTGACACTGCCGTTCCTGCTGTGCCTCAGGTTCCTGCCACCGTGAGTTCACAGCCATGATGGACCATACCACTGAATGGTGAACATCTAAACTCTCCTTCCTTCAATGACATTTGTTTATTTTTAATCTATGTGTATGAGCGTGTGCATGTGGTATATGTATACATGATGTATGCGAACATATATGTATGTGTACATGTATGTGAACATATGTGTATTGTACATGTGTGAACATGTATGTATGTATGTGTACATGTGTGTGTTTGCATGTGTACATGTATGTGGTCCATGTATGAAGGTCAGATGAAAATGTCAGGTGTTCTTTCTACATGTCATGTCACATACATGCCAAGTATTACCCCCTACTTTATTCACTTGAGAAATGGCCTCTCACTAAATGTGGGGTGTGGGGGTAGGCTGGTGCCCAGCAAGGCCCAGACATCCTGTTTCAAGTCCTCCCAACAATTCTGGGCTTACAGGTGTGTGACTACAGCTGGCTTTTTGATGTGGCTTATAGGGGTTTAAATTCTGGTCCCCATTCTATACAGCAGACATGCCTACCCACAAAGCCAGCCATTTCAACCCTCCTAAGGCTGTGACCCTTTAATACAGTTCCTCATGTTGTGGTGACCCCCAACCATAAAATTATTTTGTTGCTACTTCATAACTGTAATTTTGCTACTGTTATGAATCATAATGTAAATATCTGATGTGCAGAAGATCTGATATTCAACCCCTGTGAAAAGGTCGCTGGACCCCTCCCACAAGCTGAGAACCACACCACTAAGCCATCTGCCCAGATCTTGCTTTAGCCCCAGATTTTATAGCACCATGACAAGTGCCTGATAGAGTTGGGGATTAACACACTGTGTCTTACCAGAAACTAGAAGACTCACCCCAATAAGCAGGAATGCAAAGGATGCTCTGGGTGTGTTAGGGACCAGCGGAGGCTGGCGATTCCAGATCAGGGGTATACAGTGGAGGATGCAGTCTCTGCAGGTCCTTGCTGGGTGCCCAGCAGTTTGTAACTAGAACCATTCTGTGTGCTTGTCTGTTTCCCGTGGGGAAGGCGGCACTTTCTGTCAGCAGGCCACTAGAGCTAAATGGAACCTGGATTAGAAAGAGAGGAAGGCAAACTTTTGTTCTCTGGAAATGGTGACAGCCTCCATCCAAATCATTCAAGTAGCAGCACCCAGGGTCCAGGCAGGTTTAAGTGAACGTCAGGGGTGTGCTCCATCTGTGCCTGGCTGCCAAGTGAAGTCAAACAGGGAGCCACTCTGTAATGTAACCTGTCACGATGGAGTAGATGCTGACCGGTGAGAGGGCCTTGCTTCAGTCACTAGCTGCTACCCGCCTTTGGCTATTTACCAGTAGTGGATACGGAATGCCCAACTGTGTGTTTCCTAACAGTACTGCAGGAAGGTCCACACTACTGAGCTAAGAGCGGACATTTAGCAGATACTCCTGGGCCTCTCTTGCTGTTGAGTATTTACCATTAAGTCAGTGACAGCTGATCTTATAATCCCAACACTATGAGGCAGGCAAATCGCTCCTCTGTTTAAGACGGAAGAAGCCTGTAGAATTTGAGTCCCTCACCCAAGGTCTATACAGTGGGGGTTGACGGCAAACATGCTGCAGCCCCTGGAAAGTTTACTGTGCACCGCAGTCGCACTGCAGTCGCACCGAGCCCCTGATGGTTTAATACCACCCTGCCGCTGGGTCGCTGCTGCTCTGTCTTTTTATTATTAGTTTCACTGTGAGGCTTCCCATTACAGTAATGGGCTTTCCATGGTCTGCTTAGAACTGAGGTTTCCCATGGTTCCCTTCTTGGTATATTTCTGCCATGCAAGACACCGGGGTGGGTAACTTGATGGTAGAGACTCTTACCGGAAGCTCCCCTCAGTCTCTGTTAACAGACATCATATTAAAATGCCGATCCTCCAAGAGTGAGATTTAAACCTATAGAGGAGCTTATTACTTACTATATGTGACACTCCCTTTAGTCAACAGACTTTTAATAAGTAAAACCAAATTTTAGTTTAGCAAATAAGTTAATAAATAGAATAAATGACAGCGGGTGTGACTGTCCCCACTTTGTTCACATCGAGACTGGATTTCAGGGGTGAACAAATCTGGGTTGTTTTTTTTTTTTTTTGCCACACAGTAGGCAGTCAAGACCAAGCACAGTCTTTCAACCACAAGTTCAAGTTGCCCTGGGAAGATAACTGTAGTGTTTGCCCACGGCCGCCCCTAGTTGAACATTCCTTTATCTTAGTTGGAACCAAAGAGATTCCAGAGCCCAGACCTGGCCACCAGGGCTACTCCTCTGGACTTGTCTTCACAGACCTGGCCTTCCATGAGAATGGACCATTCATTTATTCTGTTCTCTGGTGTAGCCCTGGCCAGGTGCCAGCATACATTAGACACTCGGCTATGTGTTGATCGAATAAATTAATAAATGGATAAACAAATGAATTGTTGTCATTGGCTCTTCCTCAGAGCCTTGGCTCTCAGTCTCTTTTCATTGTCTTGCTGAACACAAGAAATCTTGCCTCTGTGGCCTATATTCTGACATAGACAAGGTGCCCAGACAGGAAAAGATCACCCAGGGACGCGTGGCTCTGTCTTTCCTTGCGGTACCAAGTCTGTGGGGAAGGTTGAAGAACAGTTTACTCTTTGAATAGTGTTTTGTGTTTGCCCTTGGGCAACTTGTGGAGCATTTTTTTTGATTGATGATTGATGTGGGAGGGTCTAGCCCACTGTGGGCGGTGCCATCCCCTAGGAAGGCGGTCCTGGATGGTATAAGAAAGCAGGTTGAGGAAGTGTTGAGGAGCAAACCAACAGGCAGCCTTCTTCTGTGCCCTCATCTTCCTGCCTCAAGTTTCCTGCCCTGACTCCCCTCAGTGCTGGAGTGTGAGCTATCAGATGAATCAAACTCTTTCCTCCTCAAGTTGCTTTTGGGTGGTGTTTGTTGTTGTTGTTGTTGTTGCTGTTGCTGTTGTTGTTGTTTTTTTATCACACCTGTAGAGTGAGCACAAGTGAGAGAAATGGGCTTTCCACTAATGGAAGCTAGAGGTGCCGGTGCCTGTCACTGCAAACCGCGTGATCCAGCCTGTCAGAGCAGGAGCAGAGGGGGCAGCATGGAGAGTGGGCCCAAGAGGCAAGCGGAAGACACAGGCCCAGTGAGGAGTGAGATTGGCTTCAGAGCCCATCCTGCAACCAGGACCTCCCCTTTTCACTTGGTACAAAGATCTGTGCTTGTAGAGTACCCGGTGCACCAAAATATCCCTGGGGACTTCCTCTGCGCTCCTCAGGCACACACAGTGAATTATTCACCCTCTCCATTAATATTTGATTCCTAACAAAAGGGTAGATTTTAAGAGGATCTCAACAGAGGAGGGAGCCAGGGTGAGCCCAACCTGCAGCCTCTTGCTCAGCCTGGTTTATCTTTGACAGTTAAACATTTTAGGGAGTCGACAATGGCCCGTGCCGTTTTTCATAAGCAAGTAGTTCAGAAGTTGAGGCTGGATAGCAAGATTAAGGAGCATTGATAAACACGCAACCAAAAGTCAACCTGTTCCTCCTTGAGCTGGGAAGACTCAGGTGAGCCTGGGGTCTAAATGCCCATACCATGAGAAAACTGTGAAGTTAAAATTCTGAAGACACACAGCCATTTCCCAAGAGGCTCTCCCAGCCCCTGACCAATACAGATATGGATACTCACAGCCAAGCATCGGACTGAGCCTGGGACCCCAGTGGAAAAGCTAGGGGACTGGAAGGACTGAAGATGCTGAAGGGGATTACAACCCCATAAGAAGAACAATATCAATCAGCTAACTGGACCACCCAGAGCTCCCACGGACCAAAGAGTACACATGGAGGGAGCCAGGGCTCCAGATACATATGTGGCAGAGGATAGCCTGATCTGACATCAATGGGAGGAGAGGGAGGTTTGATGCCCCAGATAGGGGGATGCTAGAGGGGAGAGGTGGGAGTGGGTGAGTGGGTGGAGGAGCACCCTCATAGAGGTGATGGGGAGGGGGAGAGGTGGGGATGGAATGGAAGTTGGTGGAGGGGTAACTGGGAAGGGGGATATCATTTGAAATATAAATGAATGAAATGATTAATAAAAAATATCTGAAGGCATTGGGTTTGGAGACAACTTAGTGTCACCAGACAGCAGAAAGTTGTGAGAGCTTGTGTCTGGGCATGTCATCTGTTCACTCTTCTCTCCCAGGCTCTGCCTCTGCCACCCAACTACACCTTGAGTCCCATGACCAAAGTCTACACATCCTTCGAGAAGAGCCTCTAGAATTCTAAGAAGGTTTTCATTATTTTCTACCATATTCTAGATAGAGTGGGGCATCATGGGTAACAGGATACTTCCATCTTCCCAGCTACACACTAGCTTCTCGTGGCGAGCCGGCGTGTCTCAGAGCCGGAGCTCTGAGGTCTCCAGCTGTACGTGGTGCCTGGGACAGAGTAACTGCTTCACATGTGGTCCGTCGGTGGATGACAAAATGAGTCAGTGAGTCCCGTGGTCTCAGAGGAGGGCTCGTGGTGGGGAAAGTCTGTGGAAATTTGATGAAGACTGCTAGGTGCATCTGGGGGTGCAACAGGGGGCACCAACAAGAATTTTGAGCATCTTTGAGACAGCAAAGGTTGACACACGAGGCATGATCACGTACACTCCGCTCAGGCTCCAAAGACAAACAATCTGGAGGGCCGGAGGCCAGGATGTAGCCACTGGCTAATTAAGTGTCTGGTGAAGCCCTGTTCTGCTGAGATGGTGACTTCCCCAAATGTTGTCACATAGCAGAAGGGGCAGTTCTGTTTTTCGCAAGGAAACTGGTCCCCTTCCCTGACTGTTTTACCTGAACCATGGCCCTCAGACTCAAAGGTCTCCATGCTGCTGTTGCTTAGGTAACGAGCAGAGGGCTCTCAAGTAGACTGCAGAGTGTTACCTTCACGTTTCCTACAAGACTTTCCAGTCTTGTGAGTCTAGCTCCAGGGAACCTCATCTCTTCCTGAGCCCTGAATGAGCCTGCTTCCACCGGCCTGGCTTCGACTATTTCTGCATGTCTTGCACACTTCAGAGGGCAATGTGTTCTAAGACCAAAGATCAGATCACAGTCGTGATCCGGCATTCGCTCTGCACCCCCTTCCAGCTGAGCAGAGCAGGTGTACCACGGTGCCTGGTGATCGTCTCCCATGCCCCCTGCTCTCTTCACCCTTCAGATGGTCACTTGGTGGGTTTCTCTGTTCTCTCTGTCATTATGCACACCACCACCCCCCTTTGGAGTCAGGGGAGGCTGCGTTTCATGTCATCGTCACACAGTGTCGTGAATCAGCTCCAGAGGTAATCTTCCTCTCTCAGAGTCTCAGAAGAGGTCCTACGGCATTGATGTACACACTGGAGCGATTTATACCAAGGGAATTGGAAAGTGCCGTAGAGTCCGTTTCAGGCCTTAAAAATAGGTCATAGGTTACTCTCTCTGAACATCAGCATGAGCATCACCGCCATCCCCATCATCCCCATCACTATCATCCCCATCCCCATCCCCATCCCCATCATTCCCACCGTCACTGTAACCCCAGAGCCTGCTCTCTGCTTTCCCTGGAAGAGCAGAGAAGTACTACGGAGATGCAGTATCATCTTCCTGCCCAAGCATTTCAGGTGGTGAGATGAATACACGGCACATCTGACTATGATCTCACATGTTTTGAGCATGACCTTTACTAAATGAAGTGAGGTTCCACTGGGAAGGAAACCACGCTGAGCCTCTGCGTGGATCCTGCGTGGACCCTTAGTGATGGACTCTACGTGGCTGTGCGTCTGTGCAGCTGGGTTCTTGCCTCTTCTTCCTCCGAAGTGATTTATGTTTGGTGGCCGCAGCTCTCTGGGGAGCACAGTTCAAGATCAATCCAACGCAGTGAGTACTTACTGTGCACCTACTATGTGTCACACCTACTGTGGACAGCTCCGGTCTGAGCAATGGGAACATCGGAGTGGGGTTGGGTGGATGTGTCCAGACAGGCAGAGTAACTGGTGAAGGATCTCTGGCTCATAAATAGTGTGATGGTTTGTATATGTTCATCCCAGGAGTGGCACTATTAGAAGGTGTGGTCTTCTTGGAGGAAGTGTGTCACTGTGGGGACAGGCTTGGAGATCTTCCTCCTAGATGTCTGAGCATGCCCAGTCTGTTCCTGGCTTCCTTTGGATAAAGATGTAGAACCCTCAGCTTCTCCTGTACCATGCCTGCCTGGATGCTGCCATGCTTCTGCCTCGATGGCAATGGACTGAACCTCTGAACCTGTAAGCCAGTCCCCAATTAAATGTCTTTTATAAAACTTGTATTGGTCACGGTGTCTGTTCACAGCAGTAAAACACTGACTAAGACAAGTAGGAAACATACTATTTGAACGTAGAGAGCTGAACTCGTGGTCCTTATTCAGAATCTTGCAATCTCTTGTAAGTTATGGCCCCTTCCTTCTACCCTGGCTCCCCGCCCCCCCCCCCACACACCCAGATTCACACACTCCCCCAGCTCCCTCCTTACCGTATCTAGCAGGTTACACAGCCCCATGGGGCAGGCAGTGCTCCATTTGGACTCACAGCTCATGGGTGATTCTACAAATCTGGATTTGGGAACAGAAATGCTTATTTATAACCTGACAGCCTTGCAAAGCCAAGAAAAACTCTCCATTTGGACAAGGTTCCCAGAGCAGAAAATCCAGTGGCCAGCTGTTGACAAGATCAACAGTCTGCTCCCCATCAGGCGAGGGTGTCACACTCCCAAGTGAGGTCAGGAGAACCAGTCAGGTCTTCTTCCAATTAACAGGCAGCTGTGTCCTCTGCAGACTTGACTGTACCCGAGACAGCACTAGGAGCAGAGGCATTAGTGGTCCTCATGGGGATGGACCTCTGGGCTCACGACTTCCTGGATGTGAAATGCCAGGGATGGGCTGGGGGCTGCTGAAGAGATCTCCACGGTAACAGCCTGTTAACATCTGCAGTTTCAGGCATTTGATGTGAGCGGTAAGGATGCTGATGCTAAATCCTTTGTGTCAGGTGATGCTGCCATATCTGCGATCCTTTTCTGCGGTTTCTGCCTAAAGGGATATTGAGTTAGGAACATATTCATTTACCTTGAGGTTTGTGAAGCACATTTATGTCATTCGCAGTTACTTTCATATATAGTTTAGCTGTTTCCAGCAGGAAAAGCTAGCAGGAATATTGAGTCTCACTTAACTCAGTGAACCACATGACGGACCAAAAGCTCAAAGACAGGGATGGAAGGGATGGATTCTCTCTCTCTCTCTCTCTCTCTCTCTCTCTCTGTGTGTGTGTGTGTGTGTGTGTGTGTGTGTTTGCGTTTGTGCGTGTGCGTGTGCGTGTGATTGTGGGACATATGCACATGTGTATGTGGAGGTCACCAGTTGACAATCCAGTGTATTTCTCAATGGCTTTCCAACTTGTCTTTTTGAGGCAGGGTCTCTTCCTGAACTTGGAACTCACTGATTCCGCTACATCAGCTGGCCAGCGAGCCCCAGGGGTCTTCCTGTCTCTGTATTTACTGGAAATGGGATTACATATGTGTTGTCTTGCATGGCTTTTGCGTGGGATCTGGGAATCCAAATTCAGGCCTTCATAGTTGTATAGCAAGCATTTTCCCCAGCAACTGAGCAGTGCTCTCAACCACTGCAGACGTGTTCTTAGTAGGAGCTATGTCTGTGTCAGCCAGCCACCACAGAACAAGTTTGAGATGTGGAAGAAAGAACTTGGTCTGGAAAGCGCCTGGTCTTTCAGGCATCCAGAGTTTCACTGCTGGGCGATTTTAAACCCACACGAGACTCTGGGTTTTTCTTATCAGTTACAAGGTGCACAGAAAAGATATGCATGATGCACTATGAAATTGTTAAGCCTGCTCTCTAGGTGATGTAGCAAAGACTCTGAACGGCTTTGGAAGTCACAGCAAGATCTTTATCTTTATCCAGGACACGGTGTGCAGATGATATTTCCCTGACCATGAGAGTTGCCTACATCTGATTGTTTGTCATTCGTGTGTCTCCCTTTGTTTATATCCCTATGGTCATGTCTTTTGCTTATGAAAAATAAAGGACCAGGATGTTTATATTACCAAGTTGTAATAATTCTTATATATTCTGATTAGAGGTCCTTCATTAGATTAACGCATTGCAATTTTTTTTTTAGTTTATGACTTAAATTTTCAATTTTTTAATGGTGGTTTTGATAAGTACAAGAATTATTTCTTCTCTCCCTTTCTTTCCCGCTCATCCCTTCTCTTCCTCCTCCTCCCTTGCTCCTCCTTTCTTCTCAACTTCCTCCTCCTCTCCTTCCCTTCCTCACCTCCCTCTTTTCCTCCTCCTCCTTAGCTCCAAGAGTCACATCCAGGCCCTCCAGTGTGCCAGGCAACCACACTACCTCAAAGCTATGTCTCCAGCCTTAGTGAACAGAGTTTCTGAGCTTAATGACATCTGGACTATCAATTGATGGTTTACGGCGAGTGTTTCTGTGTCTTATGTAGGAATTCTTTTCCTACCTCCAGGTTGGGTGGATGGTTCCTTGTGTTTTCTTATAGATGTACCTATGACGTGGTCTTTGTATCAATGTCCTGCCCAGTGTGAGGAAGGGGGCCAGGTTCACACACACTCACCCACACACACACTCAGCCACTTCCACTTTGTTGAAAAAGTTCTCATTTCTCCATCACAGTGCACTAGTACCTTCGTGAAGATCAATTGTTCTGTTAGATATGAGTCTATTTTTAGATGTTCCTATTCTATTTCATTGATATCTCTCTCTCTCCACCAAGCCCCAAACACGTTGTTTGTTTTATCATGAATCGTGAAATTAAATGGCGGAAATCCCCGCGCTTGTTTTTCTTCCAGAACATCTCCTAGCTGGGATAGAATTCCCACATACATTTCAGAGTCATCTTGTCAGTTTCAACCCAGAAAGGCATCTGAGATTTGAAGGGGATTTTGCTGAATACATAATTCAAATGTAGAGAAAATGAATGCTAACGGTGGCGAGACATTTCCCCTGCAGATCCAAAAGCCACTCCTTGCCTGGCTCTTTCAGAATTTTAGCTAAGGTCCCTCATTTTTATGCACAGGACTTATCTATATTTTAAAAATTTATTCTTAGCCAATTCATAATTTTATATTGGCATTCTGCTTCCAGCTTTAGGAGGGAAAAGATTTAAATTTTTATAATTATGAAAATGTTGAAATATACTTTCTGCTTGTAGATATGACTTGGGGTATCTAAATTGTCCTATTCTGAGGAAGTTTGACGTGATTTCTTAGAGACGGAGAGTGAATACCAGATGCTGACAACCGCTTCTCTGCACCTCTTGTGTGGCCTCTGTGTTCTTTTCCATTCTGTGAATGTGGTAGGCTACAGCGACCTTTCTTCAGTTGTTAAATCAACTTTGCATTTGTGAGAGGGACCTCATTTTGTCAAAATATATTACATTGTAAATCATGACTTGCTAATTTTAAAATGACTTTTGTATCTATGCCCAGGTTAGCCATTGGTACAGTTGGGGGAAAATCTTTATTTGTTTTTTGTTTCGGGGTAATATTGTCCTTGTGTAATGAGTTGATAATTGCTCCCAATTACTTCACTATCTGGGAGCCTTGATGCCCTGTTGAAGTTATTTGTGCTGCAACCGGAGACACAGTGTGCTGTGAGTTCTTCTGGTGGCTGTTACCCCACCTCTGTCTCTTCCTACAAAAGCGTCTAGTTTATCCCAGCTGGTGGCAATGCTCCCACACCTGATGGCCTGAGGTGGACCCCAGAAACCACCAGGTGGAAGGAGACGACAGATACCCACAAATTAGCTTCTTACAAGGGCCACATGCAAGTGTATGTGTGTGTGTGTGTGTGTGCACATAGATAAACAAACAAATAAATAAATGTTATAATTTCTAAAGGTATCTGAACCCTGCCACGGAGCATTTTCTCCATCCACCTCACTAAGTTGCTTCTGACATTCACCTGGAACGAGAGGGGAGCCACACTCCAGAGCCCATCTCTATAGAGGATTTCCAGCACCTCCCCCCTGCCGTGTGACTCAGGATACCCACAGCTCTGCCATCCCCACAGCTGCTCTTTCTACTTGTTTCCTTTGTGAGTAGAAGAGTGGGCACAACCCCACGCATCTGCTGGAGAGCTCGCCTCACCCATGTTCCAGCATGACGTTGTTACCTCCACTTTCTTCAGAATAGATGTCTCTGCGGCTGACTGGGGCCCCATCCCAGGTACAGTTCCCCTCGGCTTTTGTGGGAAAAAGATTTTAACATTACGGACTCTGAATCGTGTATCGTGCCTCACTGTGAATGAAGCCTGTACGTCTCACATTATCAGCCTTTGCTTGGTTAGGCTAGTTAAAGCATCCACTCCAAATCATTTTATACTGAGATGTAATTCACCAGACACTGAGGAAGGGAATATTCAGAAACATTGAGGATTTGGTTAAAGGTCAGTAGCCAATAAATGTGATAGTCCAAACTTGAATTTAGATTTTTCTTTCCATATTTTATAGCTATTTCTTGTTTTAAAAAAAATATGTTCAGGGAAAAAAAGTGTATGTCCTAGGTAAGGAGAGCTAGATGGACTATGGATTTACTGCTCAGCCACCCCCAGGACCTACAATTATCCACCAACTTTTTCTGTTGACAGAGATGACAGGTGAGAGCGTGGGCGTCCGTGCCACCCTCTCGGTGCCATCACAACTGGCCCCTAAGCTTCACTCACAGGACTCTCCATTACCAAGACAATCTCAGGACCTCAGAGCTCAAAGTCCTACAGTGGAGTCTTTAGAACTAGGAACATGGAAGCGAACTCTTCAGAACCAGAAACAAAACAAGAATGAACCCAGTGTGGTCCTGCGATGACCTCAGTGACTGGGATAACGAGTCTCTGAGGATGACAAGGGGAGTGGGTGGTATCTCCCCGGAGAAGGATGGCGGTGTAGTGATTGGCAGCTGAGGACGGGAGTGTATCTCTTAGGAGAACGCCTGTGGAGTTAGGCAGGGTGACCTTCTGTGGACTCCAGAAGTCAGCACACCCACGATAGCCTACTCTTGAATACACAGCCATAGGTGGGCACCTGCTGTCACCTCCCGAATGGAAGTCACAGGGACTAAGTGACTTCATTCATGATTAGTCCGCAGGGACAGTCCATCTGGACCGCCCTTGGCTTTTTGAGAGGCGGCAATCCCATGAACCATTCTCACTGAGGGAGATGAGAAGCAAATGGTGAACTTTCTCATCTTGTCCGAGGTAGGCCCGATGCCACGCTGTGCCTGTCCAAGTTTGATTCCTTTACTCCCAAGCAGATGAATGCTGCCCAACCCCACTGAGAGTCGCTATCATTGCTCGTATTGATCTATGATGTTGAAGGCTGTTGGCCCTCTGTTTCCTGAACCGGCCTAGGCAGGACATAGAGGAGTGCTGGCCACCGGGGGACCAGGACCAGTGACAAGCTGACTGCTCAGGTGAGGCCAACCCTCAGCATACCTGGAAGAGAGGCTGCTCACTGAAACACCCCTTCCTGACTCTTCCATTCTCTCAGGGATGTAGAGGAAAGAAGTGAGCCTTTCAACAGTCTTGAGAGAATTTACAGAGGCTGCATGATTCTATTTCTTAGGGCAGAACAGCCATCTTCTGGGAAAGCATGTGTCGATTTGTGTCAAATGTTTATGATCATAAAGTATGAGCAATCTGTTCCCTCCATCTGCTCTCCACGAGAGGCAAGGTTCCTTATACATTAGTGGGAGCGTCATCCTGATCACACAGGGCTCTTCACGAAGGAACACCATGGCAGAGGCCTCATATCTAGCGAGGCAGGGGCCCAGGGTATGCAAGGGGGGGATTTTAGAACAGCGGCCAGGGTCTTGGTTCCTCAGTTTTTCTTTTCTTAGGATGTGGTAGGATTATTACCAGCCTGGGTTTCTGATGTGGTTTTGGGGGAAGCACTTGGATGGGTTGTTTCCACAGAGAACAATCAAGGAGGGAGGTGGGTGGGCTTTCCCCTACTTGAAGGCTGAAGATAAAAGGTGCCCTAAGCCAGGCCTAGGTGTTGGTTTTATCTAACCTCTAGCCTGGGTATTAGAGGCAAGGCAGATGGGAGGGGTATGTTAGATATGCTGGAGAGAGAGCAAGGAGAATGCAGAGCCACATGCATGCACTCACATTTGCATGCACTCACACACATGCACTCACACACACATGCATTCACATACATGCACTCACACACACATGCACTCACGTGCATGCACTCGCACACATACATCAACACACATGTACTCATATTTGCATGCACTCACACATATGCACGCACACATGAATGTACTCACACACACATGCACTCATGTGCATACACTCATGTGCTTGCACTCACACAATACATTCACCCACATGCACTCACACATGAATGCACTCACACACATGCACTCACATGTGAATGTACTCACACACATGCACTCACACACACATGTACTCACACATACATGCATTCACACATTCACACACGTGCACTCACATTTGCATGCACTCACACATGCACTCACATTCACTCACACATGCGCTTACACACATGTACTCATACATGCACTCACACACATGCACTCACATTTGCATGCACTCACACAATGCACTCACACATGAATGCACTCACACACATGTACTCACACACATGTACTCATGTGCATGCACTCACATACACATACACTCATGCACACATATGCATGTACTCATACACTGACACACATACACATGCACTCACATGCACATGCACTGCTTTTGAGATTGTCTATGCTCCACAGCAGGTAGAAGGTGCTGGAGTCAGAGGGTGGGTGTTGACTGAGGCTGGGCTAGGTTGACCTAACCAATGGGAAGAGAAGGCCGTGCAGCTCCTCCGGGTCTAATAATCTCCCCCACCCGCCCTGCAAGTCCAGTGATGGCTATGAGCCTGCCCAGGGTGTTTTTAATTTCTACTAAACAGCCAGAGTAGGCACAGGGACTGAGCTATGAAAAGAAAGATCCCCACAGGTGCCAGCCACACAGAGGGCAGTTTCATTTCCAGGTGGTAGAATAGAGCCAGGTAGAAGAACGGCCAAGAAATTGTGCAGAGGACCTCAAAAGCCACTGGAGCTTGTCCAGTCCGAACCAGACAGAATTCTGTTTAACAGAGTGGCATTCTGTCAGGCTGTGGTGGCCCATACCTCTGACCCCAGAACTTGGGAGGTGGAGGCACAAAGATCACAAATTTAAGGTCATTCTCGGCTACCTAACAAGTTCAGGACCAGCCTGTGCTACATGAGACTCTGTCACAAAATAAATAAATTAGATAAAATGCATACAGCCACGGTCAAGTTTTATTAAATCGAACAATTACACACGGGCTCACAAGGAAGTTGACGACACCGACAGTTTCCCCCACGGCACCTTTATTGTTTGTTTGGTCCACTGCCCAGAATTACAGTTCTTCTAGAATCACACAGCCTGGTAGATAGCCCTAGCCTGCGATGCCTCCCACGTTCCTAACCAGCCTCTCTCCTGTCTTTATTTGTGTCAAATTCTGCCAGTGCCAGGGAGTTCTAAAGTTGTTCCCTGGTGTGTGTGTGTGTGTGTGTGTGTGTGTGTGTGTGTGTGTGTGTGGTGTGTGTGTGTGTGTGTGTGTGTGTGTGTGTGTGCGCGTGCAGGGTTGACCCTCGGCAAAGCGACAGTCTTTCCAGCCATCGTCACCTTCTTTCCTCCCACAACAGCATCCGGCTTCTCTCAAGGAAAAGGAACTGGGCCGACTGAGGCTAAAATCTGACTCCACGGGATGCCAGGCACAGTGAGAGGCTTTCCTTCTCACCGGCTACTAAGAGAGCCTGGTGACTTGTATACAAAGTATCCATCCTTCTGGTGAGGAAGAGGAGACCTCTCTGGGCAGATCCAGGTGCTCATGGGTAATTGATTTATAAAAAGAGACTGGTCCCTTAGTGGAGCCCAAGAAATGACTCCTTCATGGTACCATTTAAGGAGGGGCGCAAGCGGAGACACGCCCCCCTTATGTCATCTGAATCCAAAGGGGACGGCTGCTGCCATGTCTGCCCTTGGCGGAATGAACACTGACCCTCTCCTTAAGGCTGGACACTGCAGCCACGTTGGGGATATGTTAGGGAGCCAGGGAGCAGGACACATTTTTATTCAACCATCCCCATCAGAGAAGAAAGCTTTGTGTGGGTGGAAAACAGCTTTAAAATGTGCAGGGTTCCTTAACAGAGATCATTCAATCCCCTCCCAATGCCCTTGAAGGGTCACTTGTCCCAGCGGTGTTTTTACAGCAGGAACTGTGTGTGCACTCTCACTGTGGGGAGGTCGCCCTTCCCTCACATCCCACTGACTTCTGAAGAGACAACCGCCCCCCCCCCCAGGCGTCTGTCTCACCAAGGAAAGGATGGCTGGCGCTCTGAACATCGCCCCATTCCCATCTCTCACTATCACAAAAAAAAAAAAAAAATCAAAATCAAAATCTGATAATCGAATGGTGGTTACAAGAGCAAATGAATCCTACTGCACTTGAGCTGGTGACTGCTCCGTCCGTCCCAAGGGTGACCTGCAGTCAGGGCTGCTCGGCTTCCTCCATGGTAGTCCTTTGAAACCTCGGGAAGCTGATCTGACACTCGGCCCTTGTTCATGCATGATTCTCAGGAAAGACAGGGTGAGTCTAAGGTCTGCATGCCCACAATCGTTTCATATCTCTGACAGGACAACGAAAAGCCGCTCAACAATCTTGAAGCACACACCAGCCAAGACCCTGGTTGGTGCTATGGGAAAATGTCCTCCAGATAAGACATGAGGAGAGGAGAGAGTAGATGGGGTGGGGGCAGGGGGAGGGAAGGATAGGAGAATTAGAGATGGAGGAGAGAACAGAGGGACAGGGATGGGGAGGAGGAAGCGCCCGAGAGCAAGTCTTGAGACGAGCTGAGACAACCCGATGACTACGATAAAGATGCCTCGCAGCTGATGGAACAAAAGCGATTAAAACCAAAAAGAGCTATGGATCCAGAAGCGCCTCTCCAAATATTTGGTTCATGCTAAAAAATAGAGCACATTTATTAAAAATATAGATTTATAAACCTCGATATGAACAGATACACACATCAAGCCAATGAAAAAGGAAAAAAATAAGTTATCTCCCATATCAAACAGCTGGAAACATCTGACGAATGGAATGCCTGTCAGCGGACCGCACCTAGCGCTCGTCCTGCCGGTCGAGCTGCCAGGGAGGAGGGCAGCCAGGCTGCGTCCACCCCACGCATCCTCTTTCCAGTGTGGGATGTGGTCAGCACTCCAGGGCAAAACATCTCCTCGCCCGCGTGCTCACCGCTGGTGCAGAAGACTGGCCTTTCCGGCATCCTGCCTGGTCCCCTGCTGGAGACGCTGAGTTCCCAGCGGCCTGAATGAGTTCCACTGGATTCATTGTGCTTCACTGAGTGTCTGCTCCTCACGGCAGGACGGGTCCATCTGGTGACCCGCTAGAAAGTTCGAAGGTACATGAATGGAGCAGTGTGTGATCTTCGAGCCTGCCGGCTCCCTGCAGCATGTGGTCACCGAAATATGGACACACAGGACCCTTGTCTCGTGGCCATCCCGAGGCCACTGAGGCTGCTCGGGGCCTTTCACAGAGTGGTATATATATATACAAAGATGATGACGATCAGGTTCAGGATGGTTCCGATGATGCCCAGCATGGCGAGCACACTCTCCTCTTTGCTCTCTTTCTCTTGGCCTCCCCGGTCTTCATCATTACCATTCGTGATTACCATCTTGGTTGCAAATGTCTTTATCTTCCTCACCAGGCTAACCTGTAGCGAAGAGAGACAGAGCGAAAGATGATCATTTCCCAGCATCCTCATTGAGGCCAGGCGGGAGGGTGGGGTGACTACAGACTTCAGGATTAGATCGTGGCTGGGGATGACATCTATAGCTTCTAACACAGTTGTGGGAGACATCCCTCTTGGTCACTGGGAGATGGCAGAACATGGGGACCAGGGAGATTGCTCAGCCAGCCAAGGCCCTGGCTTGTAAGCTCAAGGACCTGGGGTAGAGCCCCAGCACCCACGAAGCATGCACACATGGTGGAACCCCAGTGTTGCGGAGTGCTCCGGCTGGTTTTGTGTGTCAACATGACACAAGCTGGAGTTGTCACAGAGAAAGGAGCCTCCCTGGAGGAAATGCCTCCATGAGATCCAGCTGAAAGGCATTTTCTTAATTAGTGATCAAGGATGGAAGGCCCATCTCATTGAGGGTGGTGCCATCCTTGGGCTGGTGCTCATGGGGTTCTGTAAGAAAGCAAGCTGAGCAAGCCAGGGGAAGCAATCCAGAAAGCAGCACCCCCACATGGCCTCTACATCAACTCCTGCCTCCAGGTTCTTATCCTGTGCAAGTTCCAGTCCTGACTTCCTTTGGTGATGAACAGCAATGTGGAAGTGTAAGCCGAATAAACCCTTTCCTCCCCAAATTGCTTCTGTATCATGATGTTTTGTGCAGGAATAGAAACCCTGACTAAGACACAGGAGAATCCCCAGAGCTCCCTGGCTAGTCAGTCTAGTCTAATTGGTTAGCTTCCAGAAAATAAGAGATTCAGTCTCAAAGGAGGTAGAAAACCTTCCTAAGGATGACAGCCTGAGGTTGATTGACCTTTGGCCTTAACATATGTGCACACATATGAATGTGCACACATGCATACACAAATAGACACACACAGAGATATAAGAACACAAGGATTTCAGGGGTGTTGTGGATGGGCCTGGTGCTGTTCTTGTAAACCAATCCCCTAATGAATAAAGAAGTCAATCACTGGGCAAATAGGCGGGACTTCCTGTTAGAAGAATACAGGAAGCAGAAGAGAGTTCTCTTTGGAACAGGGACAGCAAAGGGGTAAGATGTAGCTGCTCGAGTTTCCTAGTATGGTAGATCTGCAAAGATCTACCACCAGAGGGATCAGATTTTTAATAAGGCTTACAAGATTAGGTTTTAGTTGTTGTGCTCAAAGATTGAGTTACCATTGTTTCTGAACTAAGTTTGTGTTGAGTTTTCCTTCCAAGGTGGCTCATCTGGGTTCAAGAGAGAAAGGCATGGCGGCCAAGCATGGGTTTGCCTGAGATGCTCCACAAGGGTCGTGGGGGATTTGAAGCATAGGGTTGGTGTGGTAGCGACTCACCAGGGGGAACCTAACAAGCTGAGTGAAGGGACTGTGGAGTTCAGAGTCAGAATCTCCACGAGATAAAAACAGGTCACCATTTCCCACCAGTGCATGGCCATCCAGGCCACTGGAGCAGAGGCACGAGAGCAGGAACGTGGCAGTTCTACTTTTTAATATTTCACTCAATGCAGGGTAAGATATTAATAACATAAAGATGTGCACCCTGATGTCAGCCCTTGGGCCGCCCACTCAGTGTAGCTTGCTCTGTCCTTCCCCAGGAAGCAGGAACAGGTGGCTATTGTAGTCACACTAGAACTAGTATGTCACACCCAGCAGATGAGCCCTCCTCTGTGTTCAGGAAGGCACAGGGGGTATCCCAGTTACATGTGCTTGAAGGTAGGGACAGGAATAGGCAGGTCTGAGGGAAGGTGATTCTGTGCCCAGAGAGGCTGTAATTACGCAAGCCCTGTGAGATGTGAAGGAGGTGGCCCCACAAGAGACTCTGGCAGGAATACGTGTTGACACAATTGCTCTGGGACACCATGTGGCACTAGTTAGGAAAGCCAAGAGAGTGTACAGCTGGGCACCTGCTCTCCCAGCTGTGCACCTGGGGGTGGGGTGGTGGAGCCTGTGCACCTGGAGACTGAGGCCTCTTCACTTCTCCAGCTGCAGAAGCAGCTGTCCCAGCAAAGGGCCAGAGGCTGCCCAGGTGTGCGTCAGTGCCCGCATGGTAACAGAGTCACACGACTAGAATATTCCATGACAGCGAGGTGGCAGGGCTGCAGCAGCTGTCCCTTACAGCATGGAGCAAGCCCAGACACTGGAGGGAGAAAGCACCTCATAGTAGCCTGTGCTTACCCTGCCTCTATCTGGGAAGGCTCCGAACAGCACTGTTGGGTGATGTGTGTTTTGAGTTCTGTTACAAGCAAGGAGAGATGGTCATGAATTTCAGGAGCCTGCCTTCCTCAAGCCATGGCAGTAAGGAATAATAGCCTGGGGATACAGCAGCCGCCGGAGATGCTGGTCACTTTCTGCAAGGGCTGGGTCGTGGACACTGGGGGTTTGCTATATTATCAACTGTGAATGAAAGGTGTATGTTTCTGCCATTCTTGTGTATGCCTTGTGTATTTTTAACAGGCAAGACTAATGTTCATACACTAAGCTAGTTAGTTCAGTCACCCAGAGGTAGGGTGAGAGATTGAAGCCTCTACCCCAATTATACTTAAAACATGGCGACCCATGGGAACTTAATGGGATGACATCTGGGAACAGACCAGACTGTTCAGCAAAAGGTTTCTGATACTTAGGGATGGCATGTGTAATAATATGTGTGCTGGTTGGTTTTATCAACTTGACCCAAACATACACATATCTTGGAAGAGAAACCTTGACTGAGAAAATGCTCCCCCCTCCAATGATCTGTAGGCAAATCTAAAAATCATTTTCCTGATTAATGACTGATGTGGGAGGGGTGGTGCTACCCCAGGCAGTTGACTCTGAGCTGTAGAAGGAAACCATGGAGAACAAGCCAGTGAGCAGTATTCTCCCAGGCCTCTGCTTCAGTTCATCTCCAGGTTCCTGCCCCGCCTTTCCACAAGGGCAGACCATCCGCTGAAAGAGGAAACAGGCCCTTGACTCCCCAAATTGCTTTTGGTATTGTATTATATTTCCACAGCAATGGAAATATAACTAGGACAATATGTGTAGATAGGCACATGGGTGTTGCTATGTTTATAGAAGTGCACACACCACACACACACACACACACACACAACTTAAACATGGTTCCTCATACATCATTGGTTGTTTCTATGGAGATGCCTGACTAAGGTCAAATGATGTCCCAGGAAGTACATCCCAGGAGGATCACCACTGGAAATCCAGATGTTAGGAGTGAGGATCAACCACTAATGTCTTTTCACCTCTTTTGTTGTGCATGTGATCCCCTGAATAGCCTGGGCCACACCTCACAGAGCAGTCCGCTCTACTGAATATGGTATACTGCCTTAGTGAAGGACAGAGTCCATCAGTGAGGCCTGCAGAGACAGACAGACACTGCGTGGGTGTGCAGAAGTGAATAAATGACGTATTCCAAAGGAATGCATTCTATTTTCTTAACAACTGTGCCTTGCTAGACTGGCTTTGAGTGGCCTCTGACCTCCAGAGCGGTCATGGAACGTTTCTGTTTGGGCTTTCTTTTCTGTCTTCTTTCTGTTTTCGATGCTGTATAAAGAGAAACATTGTGTGTCTGGTGTGTGTGTGTGTGTGTGTGTGTGTGTGTAACTTGATATACTCTTTAGCACTAAGATTTTTTAAAAAAAAAAAAGTCTTTTGCACCCCTAGGGGCCTTCCTTGGTGACCCATTAAGTCACTGTCCCTTACTCCCTCCTCTTGACAACTCTCAAGCAACTCCTAACACTATTGGCAGCTTTGCCCAGTTTGGGATTTTTTATTTTTTTACAAATGGAATCCCACAGAATTCTCCCTTAGGAGTTTGGCTTCTTCCCCTCGATGTTCTTTGTAGACTCACCCATGTGGCTGGATGTAGCCCCAGCTCATCCAGTCCCACTTAGGGACAGAGGTCTCTTGGATCACACCGGTGATGGGTGGCTCTCTTCTACTGTTGACAGGGATCTGAGGTTTGGGACCATTGTGAACAGCACTGCTGTGTGGCCATCCTTACTGTCCTTGTCTCCTGTGTCCTGCGGCACATTTCATAGGCGAGCGATCTACGTTTAGCAAAGCTGAAGGGCTCTTACCGTGAGCAGCCACACCCACCTGCCCCACCATCCCTGTGCCCTGGGATGCGTCTGCTTCAACACCATCTACCCGCTCTCTGTTTCCGAACACTTCAAAGCAGACCGCAGATCTGGAGACTCTCCTGTTGAATGCTGCTGCACGCACGTTTTAATTAGAGTCTCATATCCACTTATGTTTTGTTCTGATGTAAAATGTACGTGTGTGTAGTTTCTGTGTAGCTACATATATTTGGCAGAGGAAAACATGCATGGGGTATGTGTGTGTGTGGGGGGGGGCTCTGGTAGTATTGTTACACAGATTTTCAATGCAGTGATGTGTATTTGCTCACTGGCAAGTGAGGGTGGACTCCCTTGCCCTTGATTTTGGTCACTCTGTGGACCAGCCATTACATAAAACCTTAAGAAAGTTACTCAGAAGCCACTCCTCATTCTGCTCTGGGTGGAGGGGTCTCCAAACACCAGTGCCATCTTTACCGGGGTCTCCTTTCTTGTCTGTTTTCTTCTACAGACTGAGAGTCTGGGGACAGGAGCATTTGACCTGCTACTTTACAGCATAGTGCCCAGCCACGCTGAGCGACCCAGCTGGTCCTGTGAGGGACCTGGCATCTCCCCGGCTCTGCAGGGTGTGAGCTGAAGAGCCAGGCTGCTCTCAAGAAATGTGATTAGTGCTACCATCATAACCAGAGTCCCCTCATCCCGGTCACTCAAGCACAACAGAGTGCCTGTCACGGAGGGTGCTTCATTTCAAGGCTTAATTTAGCTCCTTCCCTGAGTTAACCCAAAATGGTTCTGACTCAGGAGGAATTGGAGGGCATAATCAGGCCGCCCGTGTTTACATTCCAAGGACTCTGCAGCCAACCAGAAAGGCCTCTCTGACCTACAGGAGAGCTGCAGCCTAGAAATCCCCAGTTGCTGCTAGGATGTCAGACCATCCTTCCCCATAGAAACCACCTCGGGAGTGTAGCTGGACTTCCGGGAGTGTAGTCGAGGGCCTTACTGGAGGGAAATATGGAGGGCGTTGTTTCCTTAGGTAATAACTGGGAACAGGGTAGGGGGTGGACACTGTGGACTGGAGGGCACGAGGGGCTGGGAGCCCAGCCTGGAAACAGGGGCAGCGACAGAAATGGAGTCAAGATAAACGCTCCTGCCTCAGATTGCTTCTCCTGGTCACCACGAAGAGGAAGGTAATACACCATATCAAGAATATATGAAATCAGACCAGTAGCTGATTAATCTCAGATGACAGTCAGGTGAGGGGATAGCATGAAAACGGTGATCTTTAAGAGTGCAGAGAAAGGAGTATGTTTGCAGCTACGGGGTAGACAGAAAAGCTCAAACAATGAGGATGATGGTTAATTAAACCCGAGGGGTTATGCCTGAGACCCTTGACTACCAGACACTACCATAACAATGAACAGTGGAGGCGGCAACCTAGGATACACAGATGCAGTCAGTGAATGATATATAGTGGTCTATGATATATAATATCCTACATATTTAACACATATTGCATATTAGTATCAGACCAGCAAGATAGTGATAGACACACAATAGAAAAGTGAATAAACTCCTATCCAGGGATTTCTCAAAAGAGTAGCCATGGTGGAACTGAACAGTCATTAGAGAAATTAAAACAGCTACCATTCAAGAAGCACCAGTCTGGCCAGAAAGAAAACTCCAGCCAAAGCATCAAACCCAGGGCGCCAGGAGCACCAGATACTGGCTCCAGGGCCTGTCAGGCTGTCACCTTGGAAACCTGTATGGCACCCGGTAATACTGGGCATACACGGTCCTGATGAGCAGCCATCCACTTCTTGGGACAAACCCTGAATACACCTGCGTATGCGCACATCAGGGCGCATGGGCAAGATCTTAGGTTTGTAGGCAGTAGACGTCCTCTTAGTGGAACGTTGGACACTGCAGATGACCACAGAGCTTCGAGATCCCTTACAGTGTGCATAGAGAGAAGACACACCATGTTGGACCACCACAGGCACAATGTTGAGGGTCAGAGCAGTCTACAGATAGAAGGTCACCGTTTCTATGGGAAACCCAACGCCACACTTTTTGGAAGTATAAAGCCCATGAATCTGCAAAAGAAAGCAATAGCACGAACTTGCCAAAGCCCGGGCAATGGTTCCCGCCAAGGGGAGGGGGTGGGTCGATGGCGGTGGATGCTCCCAGGCTCTGGTGCTGTTTCTTAAGCCGCTTGCCTGTCACACAGCACTTGTGTGTTGTAATGTTCCTTTTACCTCTCCGTTAACTAATAAATCAATTACTGATGTTCATAAGTGAATAGGTCAGTTAATAAACAACACCAAAGAGAGAAATAAGAAATTAGTAGAAACAACTCTGTGGGTGTATTTGCAAATGGATGTCCATGAATGGACAGGTGTAGGCATGGGGGTGTGTACATGTGTGCACATGGATGTGGGGGGGCAAAGGTCAATCTCAGGTGTCAATCTTCAGGAGTCATCCACCTCGTTTCTGGAGGTATTTAGACCCAGTGCTTGCCCACTAGGCTAGGCTGCTCCAGGGATCCCTTACCGCTATCTCCCCCACCCCCACTGAGATAATGCACACACTACCGTGCTTTACTAGGGACCTAGTCTGGCTCCTCATGGCTGCACGGCAAGAGCTTTGCCAACTGAGTCAGCTCCCCAGGCTCCCAAGAGAAACAACTTTTAAAACAACAATAAGATTTTAAGGCCTGGCCATACCTAGGGTCACGTTAGTTGTCAAAGAAACCCTTCCTTGCCACCAGAAAGAAGGTCATGATTCTGCAAAGACAGAATACTGTTCACGGCCTAGCATCCCTAAGGTGCAAAATTGATGGGCCCCTCACTTTGAGCAGACTCAGCAGGCTGGTCCTCTGCTGGGCTGCTCCTGCTAAACACACCGGAGAGTTTTAATCGCTTGCCTAACTGGGATGCCCGTCTTGGGAAATAAGCCACGAGTACACAGTGATACAGTGTTGCAGGGATCTGCGAGTGGACACAGCAGGAGAGCAGGGGAGTGGAGAAGGGAGGGAGGGCTCTGTGCTTGCTGGAGTCAGAGCCGGGCAGAGGCAACAAGGATGTTCAGGGTAGCTCACAGCACTGTCCAGCACCCATGCATCCCTCTACCTCAGCATCTCAGGACCCCCCCCCCCGAAAATTACCCTCCATCGTGGGTGCTGTCAGTCAAGGTGCTGAAGGGATGCCCTGCATCGGGATAAGCTTACCAAACAGATGGCTCTCTGTCTGCACTGGGCCTTATGAAAAGATACAAGGCGGAGCCACCTCAAACTCTCATTCATCCACACTGGTAGCCAATGGAGATGTGTCCCAGCCACAGTGCCCAGAAAAGAGCCCACGACCGCTGTCTCTCGGACTCAGCCCTCTGCAGAACTTGGCTTATCATCTCCTTGTCCCCCAAACCTCAAAAAGCAACCCCCACATTCTTGCCATGAAGATTCTGTTTTTGCCTAAGCCAGTTGGAACCTGTTGTGATTGATAACTATCCCAGATAACCAGAGAACATTTCCCCTTCCAGAATGGATAGTCAAAGTTATTCTGTTTTGAATTCCCCATTTGATACCTAATATCTCCTAAGAGGTCAGCCCAACCTTTTAACATTACAAACCAGCATTTTCACATACAGAGTTCATCTTCATGAACTGCGCAATGGAGTTACTTTTTAAAATGTGCACAAATCTGTTTTTAAGTAAGTTTTCAGCTTTGTGTTGGATTGTCTTCAGCCGTATGCACGGCTACACAGCCCCACGAACAGTAGGCTGAGCATGCCTGCTAGAAATCTACAGAGTGGTAAGAGGATCCTCCTCATCATTCTGGAATTTACCACCTCCCAAACACAGCTGATTCCACCCCGACAGCTTATTCAGAAACATTCTTATTTGTCTTAAAATAAAAACTCTTCACTACATCTTGCCCCCCCCACCCCCCGCCAACTGGGGCCATTTCAAAAACTTGCTGCTAAGACAAGGTGAGTCCTCATCATTCTCAGTGACATTTCTATTTTTGGAAAATTAACATCACTAGTCCTGGTTTTGGGTTTGGCAGGGATCCTGGCTTGTCTCCGTGGCTGAGCGTGCATCTGTGTGATCTGATGAGGAGGCTGGCTCCCTCTGAACCTCAGATTCCTCGTCTTTAACATGGTGGAGGGTTAGCACGTAGAATGAAAGATGAAAGATGCACCTGCCCAGCTGACTGAGTGACAGCTGCCGTGATCAAGGGTCACATTGACGGAGGCTCCTCATGGCCCCACGGGACAGACACCCTTTCCCCACTGAGCACCTTCCTGCTCCTTACTCATCCAGAGAGCCCGCCTCACAGCCCTTCTCTTGGGAAAGCTCTAAAGCATGACATTACACTAGGGTAGGGTTCCCAGTCTGCATACTTTCTCTTCTGTCTTTCGGAACGTTCTGACATGGCTAACCACCTCCCCCTGCAGGAGCTGCCCCTCACTCTGCTAGGGATTCCTCAGGAGAGGCATGGGGAGGGGGGAGCAACCAGTTTCAGTCGTCTATTGTTATTTGTTAGAGATACTTTCTGTTGCTGTGAGAAAACTCTCTAACCAAAAGCAACCCAGGGAAGAAAGGGTCTGTTTCATTTCCAGGTCTCATCACTGAGAGAAATCAAGGCAGGACCTCAGGTGGGAACTGAAGCAGAAACCACGGAAGATCTTTGACGCTTGCTTTCCTATAAAGCCCTGACCTACCTACGCAGGGCGCCACCCACAGTGGACTGTACCCTCCCATACCATCTTCACGCAAGGCAGTCTCCCCTGGATCACAGGCCAATCTGATCAGGACAAGGAGTTAACTGAGGGTTAACTCCTCAGTTAACTCCTAGTCCCCTTCCCAAAGGACTCTAGGTTTTGCCAAGCGGACAATGAACGTACCAGGACAGAGTTGAGTATAAAATATTCCCCACTCAGGCACCGGTGTGTGGTTTGGAAAGGTTATGGAGTCTTTAGGAAGTTGAACCTTCCTGGAGGGAGTGGATCAAAGTGGACTAGCCTGGGGAGTTTATAGCTTCGCTTCACTTCTGTTTACTTCCTGCTTCCTTACAGCCGATACAGTGTAACCAACCAGTCTTCTGTTCTCACTCCCACTGAGATGGACCCTACAGCCTGGAACTGGAAGGCAAAGTAACCCCCCTTCTTTAAGTTGTTTTTGTTGGGCATTTTATCACAGCCCCAAGAAATATAGTTAATACAGCTCTTACACAGCTCCTGGCATGCTCTGACCCTATGCAAGGATGGAGTTCTTTCTTTATGAGTTCTCTGCATTCATTTCTCAGAGAAGCTTACTAGGAATTGGAGATCAACCCTGGCAGAGTCAGTCATCCATCGGTCGGCAGCAAACTGGGGCCCCAGAGAACGCTGGTGTGGTTGTTAAAAGCAACGGTGGCAAAGACTGTGTGGCAATAAGAACGTCATGCACAGGAAGGGAAGACAAAGGGTATTAAAATTCAGGTCCCCTTTACAAATAATAACTTTAATAAGCCTTACTTGCATAGGAAAAAATGCCCAAGGGAAAATTCAGAAATTTTTCTGCAGCACAGTTGGTTGTTATTTTGTTTGCGTCCCATTCTAAGCAATCGATACTAAGTAGC
The DNA here is from genome assembly GCF_947179515.1 of Apodemus sylvaticus. Classification (NCBI taxonomy): domain Eukaryota; kingdom Metazoa; phylum Chordata; class Mammalia; order Rodentia; family Muridae; genus Apodemus; species Apodemus sylvaticus. The sequence goes on from NC_067477.1 coordinate 17,546,241, forward strand.
TAAAACAATGAAGACCCTGCGTGCTTCTGTTTTATCTCAATCTTAGAAGAACAACAGCTCCCAAGTGCCAAGAGGAAGGCACTCATTGCCGGTGTGTGAGGAGAGACTTTCATGTCTGTCTGTTTCTGCTGGAGAGGCAAGGGAGGGTCAGAGACGGGTTGGAGCTGGGTGTGAAAACCATAAAAGATGAAGGTTCTAGGGCCAGGGAGAGAGCTTGGCTGGTAAAGCCTTTGTCTCGCAAGAGTGAGGACCAGGGAAGTCTACCCAGAATCCACATTTTAAAAAAGAGTTCAGAGGCTGAGGAGATGGCTTCGTGGGTAAGAGGGCTTGCTGCAGAAGCATGCAGACTGGGGTTCAGGTCCCCAGCTCTGTGCACCTGGAACATGGAAGGGAGGGGACACAGGGTCAGGTGGGGATGACAGGCTGTGAGTCTAGAAGGAAATAATGATCTCATGTCCAGCAAGAGGCCCTGTCCCAAAGGATCAAAGGAACAGGCAGAAAGCCCCGAAGGACCCCTGGCATCCTCCTCCAGCCTCTGCATGCACACATGGGTGTGGCCCCTGAACACGAACATGCACACACATACACACACATTCACATGCATGCCAAGCATGGTGGTATAGAGTTATAATCCCAGCACTGGGACATGGAGACAGATAGATCTCTGTGTCTCACTGGCTAGCCAGAAGGTTCCAGGCCAAAAGGAGATGCTATACCAAAAAACAAAGTATATGGCTTCTGAGATGTAGCCATTAAGTTAGTACACACACACACACACACACACACGTACACACACATGCATACACACATTGATGAATGTCTCAACACTCTCTGGACAAGCAGAGCTAGTACCTGGAGTGGGAGTCTGCATCAATGTCTTTCACCCTAGCTTCTTTTCAAAGCAATGCCTATCTCAGAATTCCATCTCTGTTCCTTGTGTGAAAGGCACCACATGTTCCAGAAGGGAGGTGAGAAAGCCTTGTGTCCGTCCACACTCTTTCCTCCCTGCATCCCCCTCTGCAGCCGGCTCAATTGTCACTGCAAGCACTTCCTTCTCTAGAACACTTTCATACGTTGAGACGAGGAAGGTTCATCCCGGCTCTGTTTACAAGGATGTGCTGCTGTCTTTATATTCAGACTATCTGGTTGCCAAGTCCAGTGGATGGGGCTGGAGTGCTGGGGCAGCATCAACTTTTCCCTCAAGAGAAGAGCCCGGTGGTCTCCAGAATCATTCCTCGAACATCCTCTGAGCACAGTGAGTGGTGGGGTTACATGTCAGCCTAGGCCTACATTTTTAGGTCTAGATGCAAGCAGACCAAGGAGGCCATGTGACTCCATGGCTCCGGGGAACCCCAGAATGGGGGCGGGGTCTAACTGCCTGGGGTGGCAGGCCAGGAGTCACTCCTGGAAGATGGTCGGTCTAGCTGAAGTGGAAAAATAGAAGAAAAACAGCGGGAGAGAGCACGCGGATGGGACGCCAACAGACACAGAGAAGAGGAGTATGGATACACATGGGGGTATTGCAAGGCTAGGCCACGAAGATCAAAGTGAGGTAGGAGGGGCTGGGCTGGAAGGAGCAGGGATCACAGCTGGAGCCCGGTAAGCTTCAGAAAGCCATTTTGGAATTTATTCAGCAGATACAATGGGGACACGGATGTTCATTTCATATTTATTTTCTCAGCCACACACACACACTCGCTATTTACACTCCCCTGTATGCACGAGGATATTTCATAATAAATTTTTAAAGCTCAATTAGTTCCTCAAATCAAACCACAGTAAGAAACACCACTGGCCTGCTCGCTCGCTGGCTAAAACATCGCACCTTGCCTCCAGTTCAGCCGATGCTGCACACACAGATCATTCTTCCTTCCTGCTTTTCTAGCTCTCAGGACTGGAGCTGAGAGCTCTGTGCAAGTGGCCAACTTCCTGTCTTCACGCAAAGTCCTCAGAAGGGGTGGCGCAAGAGTTTCTCCAGGGGACAGAGTCCTTGACCTGACTCTGTGCATAGCTCAGGTGGTCACAGAATGGCCTGGTGTTGTAACACCTGAAGAAGGGTGGAAGTCGGTCATTCTGCAATTACAATCCCACCCTGTCCAGGGCCTCCTGAGAGCCCCTGAAGACAGCAAGATTTGTAAGACATTTAACCTGCTCAACAGAGCGTCACAGTTATGACTATTAATTAGAGTTCTGCCTTGCTAATTGCTTACAAAGCATCTGGATCTAGCCTGTGCTTGGTACTTCCCATGTGGTATCCAGTTACTGCTTTCCAGTTACATAAGATGACAACAGTCAAGGCTACTTAGTAAGCAAGGGTGAGGATCGGGCTCTGTATGGTCTCCTCCTTCTACCTATCAAGGAAAGGACTTCAGAATTAAAAACCAAAACGAGGGACAAGCTACAGACACAGTGAGAATTTTTAAATTTTAATAACAGTAGCATATATAACTGTGCCAAGAATCTTTAAACATTTATTTAGCATCTATTATATGCCAGGACCTGTTCTAGTATGTTAGGATGCACCAGGAGAAGCAGACAAATACTATTCTTATTTTAGAAACAAGGTCTTTGGTCAAAAATTATTTTTTGTGAACACCTACACTATGCTTACAGGCACTGTCTGTAAGCACCAGAAAGATCGATGTGGCTAAAGCAAAGATCTCAGCAGAAACTGAGGCAGGAGCTGCACGGATACCTCAGATGCCACACTCTCACCCCAGTGGTCTGCTCGTACACACCTCTTGACTTATATAACCGCTGGTCACCCTCAGAGGCACAGGCTCAGCAGCGCTTCCGGGACCCTTTATTCTGGGCGCATGTGAGCATCTTTCATCCTGGCCTGTGCTCGTCCTTTTGCCCAGTCCTTCTGTACTAACCCATGAGTTTGTCTGGGATGGATGATCCATCTCCACAACCTCCAACCCTAGGTCTGCTATGAAGACACCATGGCACTCCAAGAATAAACAAGGTAATGCATGGATGATGGATAGACTCTGGTGGTGGGTGGATGAATGATGGAAGACTGAGTGATGGATGGGTAACTATGTAGACAAATGATGAGTGAGTTTATGAATGGATGATGGATAGGTGCATGGATGGATGGATGGATATATGCATGGATGATAGATGAATGGGTAGATGGGTGGGTGGGTGCATGGATGGATGGGTGGGTGGATGATGGATGGATAGATGGATGGAAAGAACTAACAAGAGCCTGGAGAGGTCAGTCTAGGTTATAGAAAAAGCATAGGAACCAGAAGAGCTAGGTGGTAAGAATCATTCAGACTCCCAATAGACTCCATTATGTATGGATACCCACTGAAGAAAATCTGTGTCTAAATAGCTTGTCCTAAGTATGTCCTATTCCCTGGATCAACAAGCAGGGTCAGCCAGGTAGTGTGCATGTACCAGAATGTATGTGTGGTAGGAGAAGACATAGGGGAGACAATGGAGTCCTTTGCCTCGAGGTGAGGAGTGTCCCTTCTGGCTCAGCAACTTCTTGTGTCTCTCTGTTGTCACCATCTAAAAATGTGACACCTGTGCCAAACTCACAGCATGATCCTGGGAGTTCATAGACAAGACTCAATTCCCAGCCTTGCCTGCTCTCGGGAGAGCAGTCCTCCCTGATGAGTCTGTCCTTCTGCACAAGGAGGACAGGGGGCTGAGAATGGTCAAGAGCCCTTGGTGGTCTGGCTTAGCCTCTTTCTCACCTTGAAGTCTGATGTCAAGAAAGGTCATCCTACTGTGCAGTGTGTTAAAAGAAAAACAACAAACCAAAATCCTTGGACAGCAGTATACGGAGAAAAGTGATCTCCCCATACTCACACTTATGAATAAATTAATCAGCATTTCCCTTATTCAGTGAAAGAACATATTTTTGGTGTGGAAAATTAATTATATCAAACTAAACTTCCCCGAGGAGTCCAAGCCACCACGTAGTCCTGAGCCAAGGGCACGGAAGCTAAGCAGGGGACACGAGTCCCAGGCTTGAGGGACTATTGTCCATGAGCAACGCTACCCTTCATGCCTGCACCCCCTCTGCGCTACAGACCCCTGAGAAGTCAACAGATTCCACCCCACCAGAGGACAAGCAAGACTCACAGTCAAGGGTGGGGAATTGCACTCATGTGTGGCTCCAAGGAGCTGGGCTACAGAAACTCACACAAGCCAAGGTGGTGATGGCATTGTTGGGTGACAGGATCCCATGTGGTCACTTTCGTTTTCACACCCATCTCATTGATGGTTAAGATACTAAGACCCTTCTGGGCAAAACTAAGTTTCATCTCTGACCAGAGATGCCCAAGAGGATCGAGAACAGCCCCACAGCAGCGAGCGTGCCTGGGACCCAGCTCTTGGTCAGGGCAGGCCATTCTCCAACAGAAGGAACCAGTGCTCCTCCGAGAAAAACCCGGACACCCTGTAGTGCCGCAAGGTAACAAAGTGCTCATGAAAAGATGGGTGGTGAGGGCTGGCAGGGGATGCCAGCACAAACCTGAACAGCCCTCAGTGCCCAGAGCTGGGACAGTGTGAACAAGGGGAAAGGCTCAGCATCCGATGGGCGCTCATAAAATGAAATCCACACCTGCGAGTCTTTATTGATCACGTAAAGGAATAAACGTGTGGGTGGGTCAGTGTTTCTCCCAGTAGAGCCCCAGGTGATGCTCGTAGAAGAAAATAGAGATAAATGATTGCCACTGGCAACAGCACTATGCGGTAACCTTGGACCAGAACCGCTGAGGGAGGCTCAAACCAGTGAGGAATGTTTGACACAAAGATTCACACGGATTCACATGCTCTTAAGTTTCTCTTCCAGGTCAGCAATAAAGAAAGGAAAGATGGCTGCTCTGCCAGTCTGGTGGGAGGACCTTAACCAAGCCATCAAGGTCAGCATCGCCATGGAGATCTTGACATCTCATACCCTGCTATGAGGGACCAAGAAGCATACAGCATAGCTCCAGGGGAATCTATCCTAAAAAGTTCAGCCTCATCAGGCTAAGCTGAGAGACAGATGCTAGAGATTGCTAAGTGCTCTTCTGCAATGCCAAGGTTGTCGAAGATGAGCACCAGTCACAGGTTGGAGGATACTGAACAACGGTGTTTGCCACCTGCACATACGTCATCTGAGCGTGAGCTTGGTAAAAAATGGCTGAAAGTTTTCTCTAAGTCTAAAGCCCTCCTCCCAAAAGAAGGAGTTCAAGAGATGACGAGATAACAATGTCAACTTCCTGTGCAGTCTGTCCAGCCCAGACAGACACTAGACAGGAGCCTTCATTGTTCCAGCTTCAGGACCAACTGACTCCAGAACATGGGAGACTCATGGGAAATGACCACTGGGTCCGGTCAACAAAAGCCACGGAGCCAAGAAAGCTAGTGATAGTATTTGTTTCCCTGCCTTCCACTTTAAGGTGATGGGCTGGTTACTTAGTGGTGGACACTGGAAGGCAGGCTTGGGGAGCTATCTATGTTCACCATCCTAAGGGAAAAGGTGTTTTCTTCAGGCAGGAGTAAGAGATTCTGATGACATCTGAAAAACAGGCAGTGTGGAGCCTTCTGGAAAGACTCAAAGAATACAAACCTCAGTTTTCTCATCTGCAAAGTGGGGAGACTAATTCTCTGGGCAGTCCAGCAAGAACTGTGAGCCAGACAAGCTTGCTGGATTTGTATCTGTATCCTAAGTCTCTTACTGTGCATATAGGGGAGCTGGGGAAGGGGCTTATTCTAGAATCCTTGTGACTTTATATCTGCTGATGCAAGCGGGAGATGCACGCGTGTGCATGTGTGTGGCCAGAGGTCAACCTCAGAAGTCATTCCCCAGGAGCCATCTATCTGCCTTGTTTTTGAGACAGGGTCTCTCCTTCCAGAGCTCAGCAATCATGTGATGCTGGCTGGCCCGTGAGTCTTGAGCCATTTGTCCGTTCCCACCCTTCCTAATGCTGGGACTAGAAGTGTTCACCACCAAGTCCAGATGTCTTCACACCGCTCCTGGGGCTCCAACTCGGGTCCTAGTAAGCACCTTCTCAACTAAGCTATCTCCCCAGCCTTCTGAGTGTTCACACTTCCAACTGGGGGGTGGGGGAGGGGGAAACGCGGCCATCCTAGTTCATAGATTGAAGGACGTCAGCTGTGTAGGAGGAAGATGGAGGGAGATTGCTCCCAGCAGGTCTCACAGATGGACCCACAGCTGGCAGGGCACAAAGCAAGACAGATCCAGACCCACACAGTCTGGACAAGCCCACGGTCTAAGCATGTCACTAAAGAGCATCCGTGCCCTAGTCTCTCGGCCACAAAATGAGATCATACCCCTCAGCTAACTGCTGCCCACACTAAATGAGGAACATTCCAGAAGCGGTTACAGCTTTCTTCCTCTCTTCTCTGTCATGCTTTATGGCTCAAAGTTACAAATAAATGCTGGCCGCTATGAAATGCTATCTATTTTGTTACACTGTAACACCTTAAATCCCCCCAAGGAAAAGGTAAAGCTTTTAAGGAAAATTTACTTGGGGACCCTGTTCAGATCACAAATCAAAGGCGCTGGAGGGTGTGCAGGGATGTGAAGACCTCAACTCTTGGCAAAGTGGACAGCCACTGTCTAGACTCTTTTTGCCCTTAGGTTCAAGCTGAGAGAAGCCAACAGGAGATTGGCAGGGATGTGGCCAGTCAGTGCACTTAGGAAATGGGCTTCCCACACTACCTCACTTAACTAGCACTTGAGGGTCCCTGTTTCCAAACACCCTGGAGAGATCTGGGGTCTGCGCAGAAGAGCTTTATAATTGAGATTTCCCAGTACACAGCTCTTGATGGGCAAATGTCTGGGCTGGGCTAGCTTTGGGTAAACAGCCTGCACTTTGTGAATCTCCTCTAGCAGGCTGCTACATTTTAATGTGATTTTTCCCCCCTGACAGGACCAGACAGCTGGGTGGGTTTTACCAGCTCCTGAGATGAAAAAAAAATACTCATCTCTGCATATAAATCCTTGCAATCATTTTCGTGTGTGTGTGTGTGTGTGTGTGTGTGTGTGTGTGTGTGTGTGTGTGTCCAGGCTGGAAATGGCACCTTCTGAACTTCCTGGATGATAACTTCCTGAAGAAACAGCTGTTGACAGGCAGAGAAAAGTCAGTATGACAGTCCTGACCCAACGCTTGTCCAGAACTAAAAGGGAGAAAAAGGATTTTTCCCAAGTGCCCCCATCACTAAAAAAATGCACACCATGCATCCCTGCCTACCCACCTCAGTTCCTCCCACGCCCTCGCTCAGTTAATGGTACTGGCGTCCTTGGTCTTTTGTGACTGTACCATCTCAGGCCCCTGCACTCTCTGGTTCCTCCACTGGCACGCTTTGTTTAGACTTTAAACTGGCGTTTTTTTCCCTAACATAGAGGTCACCTTCTGAGCACAGGTCCCCCCACTTCTCACATCCCCCATCAGAGGTGTTAATGGTCAGTTGTGTGCCTGTCCTCACCACCCCAGCCCTGGGACTCCAAGCACATACACCACCATGCCCAACATGTTTTGATCATGCCTTCTGGGGGATACTTTCAGGCCCTCGTGCTTGCCAGGGAAGCACTTTATCCACTGACAGGAGATCTTTATCACCTGGCATCTGTCTGAAGCCTGGTACCCAGGCAACCTCATGGAATTCCTGCCTACCGAAGGCATGAGTACCGGCTTAGAATACGCTAGTCCCCCCAATGACAGGAAAGGAACAGATATTAAAGCCTCGTGATCTAATCCCTACGGAACCCTCCCTCTTCTCTATGAATGTCACCAGTGGCCACCCAGCATTCTCTTGGACCATTGTAGAGCATGTGGTTGCATGAGTGCAGACTTCTCAAAGCAGCACACAAGCCACTGCTTCTGACAGCTCTAGTGGGCAGAGATATCACAGGGAGCCACAGTTGTTTCTGTCTCTTTACAGCCCTCCCTCCACCCAGCCCCGGCCCTGCCCCTCCAAGGCTTATTTCTTACCCATCACAAGCATGAAGTTTGAAAAGGGAATCAATAAATAATTATAGGAAATAAAAATTGGAGAAAGCACACTTTCATAATATGAGAGAGAGAGAAAGAGAGAGGGAGAGAGAGAGAGGAGGAAGAGGAGCAGCAGCCCTCCTCAGCTATAACTTGCTACATCAATTAGCCACACTCTCCTTACTCTGTTGTCCTGACCAGTGATGAGGGCTCAGCTTGGGTGGTCTTAGCCTATTTAGTTGTGAACTGTTTGTTAAGGTTGTTAGTGCCACAAAACTCAGCATAACTCACCCTCCCAAGTCCTTCTCTGGCTACCTCCCTTCTGGTCAGGGCTAGGAGCTGCCCTGGATTATGGCTTGCCTGCCCCCAGCAGGCAGCTGAGCACCTGTCAGGCAGGGCCGACACAATCTGGCACAGCCCTGTGCCTGAGGTGGACGGAAACCGTGTCCTCAGCTGCCAAGAGACCTACATATCCAGCCCCAGTGGTCTCCGCTCACTGTGCCTCAATTCTCTGAAGCCATTTTGTTCCCTTCAGCCAGCCCACTGCCTTCTGGGAGCACACCCTGCTGCGCAGACATCAAGCTTCTTGTATTGCGAGAGCAGCTTTGTGCTTAGAGAGAGATTCCACATAGAGCCGTGGAATGCACGGGAACGTAAAGAAATAAATAAAATGTCCCAGGAAGTGGCTCCTTCAGAGGCACTTACCCAAACTGGAAGGCTCTGAAGAGCTTCTTTAAAAAAAAAATGCTTACTGTTTCCTCTCTTCCTGTCAGAAGATTCTACAGGGAAAAAAAAGTTCTTCGTAGCAGCAGACAGTGAAGGTAACATGAGTTGAAGTGACTGCTTAATGTTTATGTATAACACTCTCCTAATTCTGTGCTGTGTGGTCCAGATTCTGTGTTCTCGCCAAATCTGCATGTTGGAATTTTAACTGCCAAGATGATGGTATTAGAAATAAAGTTCTTTGAAGGAGGTGATGGGGTCAGGAAGATGAGGCTCTCAGGGATAGGCTAGTGCCCTGATAGAAAGCACTCCAGAGATAGCCCTCCCTGCTTCTATACTCCAGGAATACAGAAAAGCCAAGACAAACAAAAAACCAGGTTAAATTAAAATCCCCCTCTGAGAATCTAACCCTGACTACTTGGAATCTGCCTCCCAGTGACTTATGATGTCTTGCACAGACATCTGGAGCCCAATGCTTAGCAATGCCCAACCCAAATGGCCAGTCTCAAGAAAAAGCAATCTGTGCTGTAAAATTTACTACTTAACGAGGTGGCAGAGATGTCTGCTCACTGATCTGGATATAGATTCCCCACAAATGATCCACAGGATAAGGCCAGGGGACTTGTCCTTAACTGTTGTAAGAAGACTCCCACTCCTTCCCAGGGGTGAGGTCCCTTCTCAGGGGTGTGGTGCCTTCTGTGGGAGCTCACATGCTCCTGCCGTCACACAGTGAATTTCAATAAGCTTTCTGTCTGCAACTGGGTAGTGGTAGTGCACGCAGAGGTGGGTGGATTTCTGAGTTCGAGGCCAGCCTGGTCTACAGAGTGAGTTCCAGGACCACCAGGGCTATACAGAGAAAACACTGTCTCAAAAAAACAAAAAGAAGCTCTCTGTCTGCTCATATCTTGGGAAATCCCTTTACTGCCCACATCATGTCATTTGTGAACTGGGAAGTGGTTCTTCATCAGACCCTGAAGCTGGACCTAAGACTTCCGGTACCCATGAGGACTAAGACATCGATCTGTCTGGAGCCAGAGCCTTCGTTGAATACGTCTCACTGTGGTGGAGATGTCTGTCTAAGGGATCCCTGGGTTCCAGGAGTCTCTTCAGTGAGTGTTACCCCACAGCAGCCAGGAGGCACGCTGGGCTCCCTATGTGGTACCCATGGCAGTGTCTTCTGACCGGAAAGGGAGAAGCTCGAGCTTTAGTGGTGCCTGTTAAACACCTGGTATGAAATGGAAGGCCCAGCCTTTGGCCAAAGATGCTGGCTCAGCGCAAAGTAACTAACCATTCAGCTCCTGAGGGCTGGGAACATCTTAGAACTTGGGACAAGGGGGATGCAAATGCCACACTTTCCCAGAAGCCAATTAGCAGGAAGGAACAGCCCTCACAGTCAGTGAAGATGAAAGCCCCTTGACCCTAAAATCTACTTGAAATCTACCAACTGCTTTGGAAGACAAGCAGAGTAGAAATTGGAAAGTCTATCAGCAGACGCTCATGTCTTCCTCTGTGACTCTGGCTCTCCCCAAGCTTGCAGTCAGTCATCCTTGGTAGATACAGGCAGATGGTTCCAGGATTCTCATAGATATAAAAATCCATGAGTGTACAAGTCTCACACACAAATGCACAGTCTTTTCTTACAACCCACAATCCTGTCTTCAAATGTCTCTAAATTACTTATAGTCCTTAATATGGTGTGAAGGTTCTGTGAGTCACTGTTATTCTATGGTGGTCAGCAAATGATGCTTTGAAAAAAACTTAGCACACGTTTGGTGTAGGTGTAGGCTGAATCACTGCAGGCCCGCCTAACCACAAGTACCCAGTCTGCAGCATGGACTCCATAGATACAGAGACGGACCCTAACCAATTAGACTGCTCTCAACCCTGGATGAGCAGGTATGTAAGGAACCAGAAGAGTATGTAGAGAAAGATGGAAACAAACACAGAAACTTGACCTCTGAGGAGAGAAAAATAATTCCCAGCCTTCCACAAAGGCACAGGCATTCCAGTACCTTACGCACCTGCAAGCACCATCCAACAAGAGTCCTTTCCAGGAAAAGGGGTGATCAGAGCCAGATAAAGCTCACAGGAAAAAAATCAGCGATGATGATGATGGTGTTGTTGTTGTTGTTATGTGTGTGTGTATGTGTGTGTGTTTGTGTTTTAAAGTAGACTAGAAAACGAAGCCAATAAAATGTACAAAAAAAAATAAAATAAAGAATGAGAAAAACATAGAAAAGGGCACATAGAGAAATAAAGACGCACTCTGTAAGTTCTTAGAGATGGCAAGTGCATTCAGAAATGAGAAATAAAAACCAGGATTGTTTTAGTTTTAAACCATATGCACTAGAATCCTTAAAGCAAAGGGGACTTCAGTGTGTCCAAAACAATGTACTAATCTCAAGTAACGTATGCATACTAGCGATAAAGAAGACTTCTTTAACCCTTCTAAGAAAAGAACACAGAGAGCAGGTTTTCAACTGCTATGAAGTTTTCAAAACTTTGGAGGAAATCATTGTGGACCTGGAAATCCACCTTCGGTGTGAGTGTTAAATATAAGTATGTTCAGGTAGCTCGTGGTCCAAAGACAGAGCAGTAAAAGCTCTCATGGGGAACAAGGAGAGAGAACACAGGCTGACCTGTGGGAGGTGCCCAAGAACACTTTGGGAGGGGGAACAGAAAACATCCCAGGAAGGAAGGAATTCTCTAGGATGCAAAGGTAAGACTTGGCAGAATAGGTAGAGGGTCCTGGGGCAGAGTGTTTGCCCAGCATGTACAGAGCCCTGGGTCCTGTCCCCAGCATCGCATAAACAAAGTGTGCTGGTAACCTGCCAGTAATCACAGCACCAGGAGATGGAGGCAAGGGGACCAGAGGTCGAAGAGGTCATCTGTGACTATGGTGAGTTTGAGGCCAGTCTAGGGTAAGTGCAAACCCGACTGAAGGAAAGAAAAATAAATATACAAAAGACACTAGAACTCCCTAGGAGACAACAATCCTGGCCAATCAAGTCACAGTCTACACTTGTTACTTTGTATTGCTGTGATCATGACCATGTGTTGCAACATCATGACCAAAAGTGACTCATAGAAGAAAGAGTGTTTCTGCTCACAGTTCCCTGGGGGAGAGTCCAAGATGGGGGAGGGGGAGATGTGGCAACAGGAGACTGAAGCAGGAAGTCACATTTCAACCACATTCAGAAATGTTGGGGGGAGCGGGAGGGAGAAAAGGAGAGGGAGAGCGAGAGATCTAGATGTGGGTGATGCTATAACCCCCCCAAAGCCTTGCCTCAGTGATGTATTTCCTCCAGCTAGGCTCCACCTCCTAAAGGTTCCATGACCTTCCCAAACAGTACCACCAACAGAGACCAAGTGTTCAAACACGGAGGCCTGTGGGGACACTGTCTGGCACCGGATGATCCAAGTACACTATGTCAGGATGCTAAGACACTGAAGGAGGGAGCAGAAGCAAAGAGAACATGTCAGGCCTTTCTGTTTCACCTGGACCAAGGCTTCAGGTGTGGCAGCACACAGCTGACCCCAGCAGTTGTCACTTCCATTGCAGGGCAAGCAATGCCAGTGGCACCCTCTACTTCCAAGTCTTTTGCCAAGCTATGGGCAACAGCTATGGAGAACTTGGAACAAGACGCATATGTGAAGCACTCTGCTGACAGTGGTGACACAGGCGGAGAAAGGGAGTCAGGAGAAAGAGAAGGACGCCAACGCCCTTGTCTTATAAAACAAGAAGACATAGGCACCACAGAGGGACAGTGGCAGATTTACAGATTAAAAAGCAACCCATGGAAGGGCATGGGAGGTGGCTCAGTGGTTAAGAGCACTCACTGCTCCTACAGAGGACTCAGGTTCAGTTCCCAGCATCCACACGGCAGCTCACAATCATCTGTAACTCCCAGAGGCTCTGATGTTCTTTCTTGACCTTTAGATGTACCGGGTATGAATGTGATACACAGACTTGCATACAGGCAAACATACACATAAAATAATAAAATTAATTAAACTTAAAAAATAATATTAACTTTCCACGGAAAAAGTAACTAGACGTGCCTGAGAAAAGACAGATGAGTCTGGACAGCTAGAACGGGGTCAAGTCTTCCTTTTTCCCACTAGGATGCCTGTGAAGGGGACACGAGAGCTCCCTCCATCATGTGGCCAAGACTCTTGGTGTCTGCAGAAGGTGGCTGGATTGCAGAGAGGAGTAAAATGATTTTATCTGGGAAATGTCTCAGGACAGCGTAAGCATTCAATATGTAACAGGAGTTCACTGTATGCCTGTCTGCACAATTTTATTTATCATGTGAATGTGTTAATTAAAAAGTAATTTTAATACAAAATATGCCAGGCAGAGCTATCAGAAGGAACAAATGGAGCAGAGTGTGTGACTGAAGTCCCAGTGACCCAGGAAACTGAGAGAGGGGATTTCTTGAGCCCAGGGGTTCAAGACTCAGCCAGGCAACATAGTGAGGCTTGCCGTAACCTGATGGCCCAAGTTCAATCCCCAGGTCCCACAGATGGAAGGAGGGAATTGACTCCTACCTCTTATACAATGACCACTAAACCCTCCTCCACCCAGTAAATATGGACAATCTAATTAAAAAACAACAGTGAGCTTGTATTGAGTCGCGAAGTGCATGTTACTGTTTTAGAAGCAGCTAAAGAGAATGAGGTTGTACTGGGGTGGGGGTGGGGCAGATGGATAGCAAAGCAAAGAAAGACAGGAGAAGGGCTGAGGAGAGGCTTCTCAGGGATGCCTGGGAGAGATGTTGCCTCTTGTAATCTAGAGAGCAAACTGTGGAGTGCTCTGCACAGTGTATCCGTGGAGCAAAGTGATTTTGGCTGTTTTGCAAACAGGAAATAAGAGAAATCACCTTCGGGGAAGCCCTGTGCACTTCTGCAAACAGCACCAAAGGGGATCCATACTTCTACCGAACTGCTGGAGGGCAAGCACAGCAGGCCCTTCCACCTGCAGCTGCTGGAGCCAGGCTGTGGAGGCATAAGGTGAGAGCCTGCTCCAGCTCCCGGCCTGTGCCCAAGACCATCCACGGAAGCCCCATTAGGACAGGAGTTGTCATGTCCTGTCCCCAGAGGGCGGCTGTGCAAACTGTAACTGCCATAGATGAGGTCTCCTGTGGCACAGGATAACCACCGACCACTCACTTTACTTAGCTGCTTCCGGTCAGTCTCTGTTTCTGGACTTTTGTCTCAGTTTCCCCAGAGAGCCTGACCAACAAGGCCCTGCCTGATGTGATGCCTGGTTTAATCCAGCACTCTCTTGCTAGTAAGCAGTTTCTAGAATGTTTTTCTTGTTGCCAGCTACAGAGTTCTCACAGTTCGAGAAGAAAGGCTGGGGTTGTGTGGAGAGTCACAACTGTTGAGTCTGCCACTCGCTCAAAGTATGATCCTCAAGCGCCAACCCGGGGCCAGGTACCATGGTCAAGGCTGGGGAGTCAGAGCAGGCACTGCGGTTTCGCACAGCCCGGAGAAGTGGCCTGTGGGTGAGTGTCACGGGCTGGAGAGAAGGTGACAAGTGAGCTGGGAGCGATGCTGTGACTCCGGGGAAGGAAGCACCCAAGCCAAGAGAAACTGAGATCCAGGACGCTAAGAGCTGAGCAACTTTCCAGAAAGACAAACGGAGTAGGCCAGGGGCGCAAAAGGCTCCTGGCAGCACTAGGAAGAGCCCGAGACACGGGGAAAATCCCAACTCTACAGGGAAGTTTAGGAGTCCATGATGGTAGAGGGGCCACCCCAGGTGACCTCGTAGCGTCATGGGTCGGGAACCATCTTGTAAGGCACAGGTTGGTTTGTCTGTCCTAGTGCCTGTATTTTGGCTAGCTCTACTCAACAACTCTTCATATTCTCTACCTTCTGCTCATACATACCATATATGTAAAGTATGTGTGTGCAGCCCCCAACAACCCCTGACACATAGAAACACAACACATAGCCACACACATACAGACACATACAGAAACACATAGGTACACATAGAGACAGACAAATACTTAGACAGACACACTGACACACAGACACACACACAGACTTTGCTAGCCCAAGCTCTTTGGATGTTGGAACGAGGTGCTAGAATGTCCACTACTAAACCCATTCTGTATACAAGTCTGTGTGTCTACCCGCAGTCCTGGGCTCCAGCCCTCCCTACCAGCCTGTGCCAAGCCTAAGCAGGCCTGGCCAAGCACTGTCCTCCCAGGTCTGGCCACAGGCCTGTTCTCGAAGCAGAGATCACCCTCGATCAAGGCAGCTCCCCTCTTCAGGAGCAGCTGAGAATCACCTGCTCGGGATGCAGACAGTTCATATGTGACTCGAGGTTTCTCTATGTTATAGCAGCGTTCCTATTCCCCCAGTGCTAGCTGTCTAGTCTGACTTTGTCTGAACCTTCTCTGTGCCCTGGGCTACAACCCAGTGCCAGCAGAGACACACTTAGCAGATACAGATACAGGCAGCTGTCCTAACACGCATTAAGTTGTCAAACAGCAAGCAAAGGTCTGCTGGGGTGGAGTTCCCCCCGACCGCAGTCTCTGTTGCTCTGCTCTGTGACCACACTACTCTACCCAATGCCTCCACTACCATCTAGGTTACTGCGAGGCTGGCAGATTCACGATCCAAGAATCCTCAGCGTGCTCAGAGAAGCAGGTCAACCCATGGGGCAGGTCGGCCCTGGGGACTTTCTGTTTTATGTAAAATCCTAACAATCTATCGACCCACCCACTAGGTACCCGCAGAAGGTCGTGACCCTGGTTCCAAATCTTTCTCTGCTGACTGTGAGTGGTTTATACCAAAAGAAGAAAAAAAAATACTTTGATGAGTGTGAAGGCTGCCCAGGGCCCTGGGCACCCCAAGTTCTAGAGTGGGGGGGGGGCCCTGAGGGGTGAATCCCACCCTTTCCTGCCCCTCTCCCTACAAACCTGTTCCTGGGGGTTAAACAAAGGGGGAACCGCAAACGTGCTGGGCTCTAATGGGGCATGGCTCTGTCTAATTTGTTGAATCCATTTAGGGTCCCCGAGCTGCAGCTCATAACACGTGTTCAATTCAAACTGGTTACCAACAGAACTGTCTCCTTCCCAAGGGGAGAAATTTCCTGCCCCCCCCCCAAAAGGACATTTTATTTTATTTTTTACCAGTTTGGCCTCTCCGGCTCAGCCCCCTCAAGCAGGGCTGCATCAGCAAGAAGCCAGTACTTATTGTAGGGACACAGTACTTAAAAGCAACTGGAGAAAAGAGGCATTTATTTGGGGTCACACACGGTCATGGTGGGGAAGAGCGGTAGCATTGTATCCATCTTCAGGAAGCAGAAAGACATGGATACTGGATGCTGGTCCTCAGTTGCCTTTCTCCTTTCTCTTCAGTCTGGGGATGGTGGTGCCACCCACATTCAGAATGAGCTACAATCAACTCAGCCTAAAACTTCCCTGGAAGCCATGCCCGGAGGCTTGTTTCCAGGGTTGACTGTAAATCCCATCAAAGACTGAACCACACCCAGTGACAGCACCTACCCAGTTGGGACAGCGGCCTGCATGCACTGTGGCCTTGGCTCCACCTTAGCCAAGGATTTCTGTGTGCCTGGACTCACTAGACTTCCCATAGTCCTCTCTGCTAGCTGGGCCTCAGTGCATTTGCCAATGAAGAAACAGGCCCCTAGAGACAGAGCTAGGACCCACACAGTGAGCTCATGTCCTAGACCTGCTGATGACATTTAATTTTAGATGTAGAACCCATGGGAACTTTGAGAATAACTGGTCCCTGGACCCTACCTCAGACCCACTAGGCCTTCTTCAGGGAAATGTGAGAGCCTCTTCAATGATACCAGCACTTCTCAATGGCCGCCTATTAGAATGTTCTGGAATGCCTATGAATGGAGACGTGCAGTGCCTGTGCAGGATGCCTCCAGTGCTGGGGACTCTTTCCTTCTTCAGAACCAGCCACTGCCCTCAGCAGGCACATAGGCAAAGCAAGAGGGAGCCACATGCCCAGTACGTGAGACTCTGCCAAGGGCAGCCACCTTTCCAGTGAGCACAGGGCCACCACGGAGTCCGCTGTGCAGCAATACTTCTCTGAAAGAACCCAGGCCATCTGTGGTTTTAGCGAGAATGTCCCAGGCTCCTGTCTCCTAAAGCCCTGATTGCCATGCCACCTCTAGCTGTCCCAGGCAGCTAGCTTCCTGTCTTCCCAGGTTCCTTTGCTTCCCCCACTCCTTCCTTCATCTCATCGAGACTCCAGTCATTGAGTCTCCTGAAGTCCCTGGAAGAAAAGGCCTTAAAAATCTATGGAGGATCCCTGTTCCCTCCCTCTGCTGCCTTCAAGTGAGAAAACCTCCTTACAGGAAGGGCCCATCTCTGCAGGCTGACTGGCGGGAGAACACAGCGTTCCCTCAGGCATTCGCCTGCAACGGTGACAAGCTTTTTCATAGGGCTACCTCGTCCAGACTCAAGCCAGGAGTGGTTAGAACAGGGCCACATTCCCACCCAGGGGACATCACCTTGCAGGGTTCCTCAGCCAGGCATATCCCAGGCTCTAAGGCGAGTGGCTGCATACTCAAGGATGATATTTTAATACAAATCCTTTCAGGCTGTAACAATTGCCACAGAGTGAGGAAATCTGCCCCAGGGAGTCCCCCATGGCCCCCAGGATACAAGAGAAGCTGACGACACACAGCAGTCCCCACACACGTCAAACTAAGGAGAGGAAACAGACCCTCCTGTCACTTGGTGAAGGGAACTAGATCAATTGACAGTTTAAGCTCCCAGCCTCATCCCCAAGCACAGTTGCCCCTCGGCCACACTGGGGTCGATGACACCCTGGCCAGTCAGGGGCTGCTAAAAGCCCCGAGGAAACTGACACACACGCACAGCTGGGGGTGGGGGGGTGAACCTTGCAGACACACACTGTGCCCAAGCTGCCACCCACTCACTGTGCCAGGAGTTGGCAGTAGCCCCAAACAGATGCCAAAGCAGCACAAACTGTCTCCACGGCTCTAAGAAGGCAGCAGCAGGAGCGGTGCCCATCCTGGCAGAGGCATCAGGGCACACGGGGCATTACTGGGGACACTCACCAAGCTGACCCAGCCAGGAGACAGTGAGGCCCCAGGGTGGGGCAGCACTGACCACTCATGGAACCTTCTAGCTGAGTGTGACCCCCGAGAGGACCTCAGGCACACACCCCGCTATAGCGAGAGCTTCTTCCCTCCACTAGCTAGAGGGTCTGAGCTAGATCGTGTGGGATGACAGTGGGCCCTATACTGTCATCACGTCATTATAAGAGGACGAAATGGAGAACTGGCCAGAGACATGCAGGGAGAAGGTGAGGACAGCAGGAAAGGAATGGTTCTACACGTCAAGGTCAACAGGAACTGCTGGCTACCACCACAAACTGGAAGAGGTGTGGAGGGGTCACAGTCCGCCGAGACCAGCAAGGACAGCATCCTGGTCAATTTGCTTTCGGTTTCTCGTCTCCACACTAGGAGGTGGTGTATTATTGTTCTTTTTCTCAGCTTGGTTAGTAGGACTGGGTAGAGTACTTCTAGGGAGGGCTAGCTCTGTGTGCAAAGGTGTGAGGGCTTGAGTCCGGGTCCCCAGAAGTCACATAGAGTTGGACACAAACAGCACTGCCTGCCCATCAGTAATGCCAGTGTTCCTATGGTGAGATGGGAGGTGGAGACAGGCCCCTCCCTCGAAGATGAGGGCCAGCTAGCTTGGCACATGCAATGGAGAATAATGAGGGGTCCCTTCTCAAGCAAGGAGAAGGGGGAGGATTGAAATCGGAGATACAAACACGCATGCAAGAGTTAAGAAGGAAAAAGCCTCCCACAGCTGAGAACAAGGGACTGCCAAAGTCTCTGGCGAGTATTCTCCCCACCACACAGGAGCCGGTGCCCATGAGACGGTGACTGGCTTCTTAGGATGCTGTCACGGGTAGCTTGACAAGAGGCAGCTCTGATCCACATTCCCACCCCACTTCTTAGGAGCTGAGTGACCCAGAACAAACTCCCTGTGAGGTGCCAGCCTGTTCCCTCCTTTGTCATCTGGGGCCATCAGGAGTGGGTTGAGCAAACAAGGTTCGTGATAGCAATCCAGAAAAGAGGGGGCAGCATTTCTTCTGAAAAAAAAAACAGGGGTTTTTCTCCCAGAAAGGACCCAGCGCCCAAAGCCAAGATCACGCCCACATCTCTGTAGCCTGCTTCTGTTGTGTGATGTTTGCTTGTGACGATGCTTTGCTAGATAGACTACGCTGGCCTCAAACATGCAGAGATCATCTTGATTCAACCTCTCCAGGGCTTGGATTACGGGCACGCACCACCATGCCTGCCTCAGCCTGCATCCCTTGACTCAGAGGTGGGTACCGGACAGAGAGTTCCAGATTCCTGTCTCTCGAACTGCCAGAGGCTCTCTTTCTAAGACACAGGCTAGAGGGTGTTATTTCCCTTTAAGCCAGCCTTGGCCAGTTCTGAACACAAGCCAACTCTCCTTGTGGGCTGCCAGTGTCCAGACTTGATCTTGCCAGTGAGTGATCCCCAGGACTCCTAATGCCTTTGGTCCCCAGTGAAAGGCCACAGACACAACTCACTTGAGTCTACAACCAAAGTCTCAGATGCGGTGGACAAGCCAAACCAAACCAAACCAAACCAGTCTACTGACTGATTAGCTTAGGACTTACTCTGGACAAATCCTAATATCAAGGTCTCCCTAGTCCTTGATTTATTTATCACATGATAATATTAAAACCATAGGCTTGTTTTTTCAAGGGTGCTACCGGCAGCCCAGAAACTGCCACCCTAAAGCAGGAAGCAGTCCTGAGACAGAGGGCACGTCACCTCTGACTGGCTCTTCACCCTATCTGCCCTTCTTGGGGGAACATATCACACTCGCAGCCCCAGGAGGTCGCTCTCCTCGCCGTGAGACCCAGTGATTAGTCCCAGCTTCATGGGTTAAGCATGCTCGTCCGTCTGGGCAGGCCACTCAGCTTCGTGTATAGGAACCAGTGTGTCCAGAGACTGAATGAGTCAGGCCATTCGGATGCGGGGCTAAGTCTGCCATGATGAGATAATAGTTATTTGACTATCTATTCATGGGAGAGAGGGAAAGTCAAGCAGAGAGAGATGGAGGATATAGGAGGCAGCAGGGCCTGGGGACAGAGGACAGAGTGATCTTCAGATGTGTGTCTGGTTGCCATCCCCCCCCCTCTCTCTCTCAGGCGGACCGAAGTTACTGCTCTGCATCCTGTGAAACACCAATCCCTTATCAAAACTCCTCTCTGTTGCTTGCAACCATTTGCCTGTCGTTTTTTCTCGTTCGCCTTTCTGACACTGAGTCTCTGAGGGCAGAGATCAGGCGGCCCCGGCGGAAGGCCTGGCACACAGCAGCTACGCAGGGCGAAGTGGACCGAGGCAATAATGAGGATGAGACCCTGGTTTGGGGTCTCTCTCAAGTCGGGGAGACCCAGCTGAAGCATCGCAATCCATTGTCCTTCAGGGAAAGCAGAGGGCCTGTCAGACCGCTTGCTCTCAAGACATCACCCAGAGCCAAAGGCAGGCCTGCCCCCAGTGAAGGACCTGAAGAGAGGGGGCTCCCGGGAATGGACGGGGCTTGTTCGAGGATGCTGAGAAGGGCTTTGAAGATTCAGGCTAGGAGAGGACATGGCCTGAAAGGAGACCAGAAGAGCAGAGGGAGACAGGGCAGGGAATGTAGGTGGGAGAAAGGAATCCGGCCTCCTCTGTCCATGAGATGTGGCAGGCACAGCGCCTGGTATCCACACAAATGCACCATGTTGTTGTTGTTTTGTTTTTTGTTTTGTTTTGTTTTGAGACAATTTCTCTGTGTCGTCCTGGCCATCCTTAATCAGGCTGGCCTCAAACTCGGAGATCCACCTGCCTCTGCTTCCCAAGTGCTGGGATTAAAGAGGTATGCTACCATTGTCCCTCAGAGAAAATGGTTTAATACAGCACTATAGAAAAGTCCTCTTTGTATTAACTCATGTGTCACAAGACACATGCAATATAAAATATGAATGTATCACACACACATCCACTCTGAAGGTACCCACCAAGGCAAAAGTCTTTTGGACCCCAGAAAAGTACAGATGCGACTGTAGGCTAAAGAAAAGGAGATGAAGAGATGGGATGGGAAGGGTGGTGTGTACCAGAGCTGGACCCAGAGCTCTCTAACGGGAGGTGGTAGCACCCTGGCAACAGTGTAGATGTGTGTAGCGGCTTGCCACCCGCATCACCAAAGCAATCCATTTTAGCCAAAAATTGTCCTGCAATTCCTTCTACACTACTCTAGGCAAAAGACAGAGTCCTCTTTTTCTTTTTTCCTCCAGATATTAATGACTTGTTCCTAACTCTATGTCAAAGATGATGCCACATGATTTCCATAAAAGATGCAGATCCTTGGGAGACGGGTACCCAGCACGTCAGCCATACGTGGGAAGCACAGATCTCCTGCCTGACTCTATGCCAACCAGCATGGCGTGCTCACAAAGTGAGGGAGGAAGGACCATCCCCCATCCACACACTCGCCCCCTTCCCCAGCCCTCACCTTGGGCTGTGCATCTCTTCTAAGCCCAGGTGCCAGGCCAGAAAGATGATGTCTTCCAGATGGTTCCAGCCTCAGCCTCTATCTGAGTGAAGTCTCTCACGAGGTCCTAGCGAGAACTACGTCTCTGAACAAAATGGACAATTACTAGAGGCAAAAACCACTGTTTGGAGACGTTCTGCAGGCAGAAACAAATACTCCCTAAACCCTAGTTCTTCATCTGTGAAGTGAGACTTCTAACAAAGCAGCTAAGGACTTCGTCAGTAGGGCCTCCTCCTAGTTCCATTTCTGTTGCTGCAACAAGTGTCCCCAAGAACAAAACATTTTGTGGAGAAAGGGTTTGTTTAAGTCATAACTTCACATCATAGCTCATCATTTCAAAGAAATCGAGGCAGGAACTCAAACAGCTGGTCACATCACACCCAGTCAATAGCAAAGAGAGATAACACATTCTCGCCGGCTGGCTTGCTCTCAGCTAGCCTTCCCGTCTCTCACACTGTTGTGGACTCCATGCCTAGGGAATAGTGCCACCCACGGTGGGCTAGGCTTTCCTATGTCAATGAAAGATTAAGACAATTCTCCAAGGACGTACCCTTAGACCAGTCAGATCTAGGTAATTCCTCATGAGGATTTACTTCACGGGTGATGATTGAGGATTGGGTGAGGCTGACAGTTAAATCAGCACAGGTCTGTAGCCGTGGTGAGCAGTCAGATAGAAAGCCCACACCTCTCACATCGCTGGATTGTGGCATTTGCTGAAGAGGTGCTTGAAACAGTGAAAGAGAACTGTCTAAGAACCAAATATATAGACGTATACATACGTAGAGGAGGGGGTGAGGGGGGGAGGGAGGGAGGGGGAGGGGCGGAGGGGGAGGGAGGATGAAGCTGGACTTAAACCCAGATCTGTGCAAGGCTCCAGTTTTCTCTGAGAACAGCTTCAGGCAACAGGTGCGGAGCCGTGGAAGCAGCTGTGACAGCGTGAAGAACCTTGCTGGGGAACTGTCACTCCAAATGTGGGATTTCAGGCGGAGGAACCATCAGCCAAGTGGAAGGGAAGCTGTAACTGGCCAGGTCCTTGTCCAGAAAAACAAGCTTAAGAGAGATAGTCCAAATGTCCTTTTCTTTCTTTCTTTCTTTCTTTCTTTCTTTCTTTCTTTCTTTCTTTCTTTCTTTCTTTCTTTCTTTCTTTCTTTCTTTCTTTCTTTCTTTCTATTTTTGAGACAGGGTCTCATGTATCCCAGACTGCCTTTAAACTCACTCTGCATCCATGGATGACCTTGAATTCATAATCCCCCTGCCTCCACCTGCCAAGTGCTGAGATTACAGTCATGTTCCGTCAAGTCCATCTAAAATAATCTTAACCATAACCACCCAAAAAGCCTGCCCAGCACTCACATTATTTTTTTTACTATGGCCTTACTACCTTGAATTCTCTTTGGGTTTCCACTGTTTGGGTTTTAATAATTCTGTTCTCCTTTCTTTAAAACAAAAAT
Organism: Apodemus sylvaticus; assembly: GCF_947179515.1. NCBI lineage: Eukaryota > Metazoa > Chordata > Mammalia > Rodentia > Muridae > Apodemus > Apodemus sylvaticus. Next base: position 17,568,978 of record NC_067477.1, read on the forward strand.
CAGTAAAGCTAGCAAACTGGTACCATTCAGAACCAGGTAGATCACATCTACACGGAACTGCAGTGAACAATGGACCCATCAAGGTAATTGACGCCACACAGGGTCGGGCCAAGTTTGGAGATAATAATGTGGGAATTCTTACAAACTATTCCTTCATGTTCTGTAGCATGTTCATGGGACAGATACTCAGCGAGCAGGAACTGCAGGTACAGATATGCCCAGCAAGGCTTTGACTGTAGTCAGCTGGCAGAACGGACACATACTGCTCACACACACACACACACACACACACACACACGCACAAGTGTGTATCTGAGAAGGCGCAGGACAGCACAGAGAGCCAGGTCACTGAGAAAGTCCCGTTGAAATGCCCAGGAAATCTAGCATCCTTCACTCGGCTATATTTGGTAGCAGCAACTGCTAAGCGTGAATCATATTTGTCCCAGGTACTGGGGACCCAGGGCACAGAGCTGAGAGGAAAAAAGGCAGACTCTGAAAGTGATGCTCAGAGATAATTCAGGCAGATCTCAGGGTAGGTGTAGGGTCTCTGACACCCCAGAACCCAGTGGTGTAACCTGAGAGACCCCACTCCAACCCCCAGAGCTCCAACACAGACCACAAACCCATCTCTTCCCAGACACAGGGATTTTGGCAACTGGCCCTGTTTTAATAGCTGGATGCTGAATTCCCCTCTTCGCTAGCATTAAAGACCCATACAAGCTTCAGAAACCAAGGATCAAATAAAGGGCCAGAGAACCAGAAAGCTGGGAAATAGGTCCTACAAGGGAGGAAAGGAGCAGGGGTTACTTGCCCAGGGCCTGTGGCCAGCATGGCCGTGTGAGCACGCCTGATTATTTTCCGGTGGACACAAGCCAGCTGTGAGCCCCAGCCAACCTCAGTAACTACATTGGCTGCAGAATGACTGGGTCCCCCTCATATTCGTCACCCCTAGGGGACCTTGGGATGGTTCCTTCCCACCTCTGGCCTTTAGTTTGTTGACCTATAAGGGGGTCTGTTGGTGGCAACGGCTGTGTTTCTTTCTCCAGGTCCCCAGCAGGGACAGGAACCCTTCGTGGGCACCACTTCAAATGCCCTTTATTCTTGGCCTGGCAAGCCCATCGGCCTGACCTGAAGGAGCTTCTCTGCCAGGGATCCCACGTGACTTGTTCCCTGGGTAGTAGGGGAGCCTATGGGTGGGTCAGTGGAGAAAATGGAGGGAACATGAGTGTAACCACCTGTGACCCAGGACACGCTTCCTCCTGGCCTGTCTCTCCTGCCCAGTCAGCACAAGCTACCCGCCCCACTGAGCATGCTCACTTCAAATCAAGTCTTAGAAGCTGCGGACACTGACGCTCTCTTCCCACCCGCCATGGCCACCGCCAGGGCAGAGCGCTCTAGAATGCCGGTGCCCTGGATTCCCTCACACGTGGACATGGGTCTGAGAGGCTGTTTTCAGGCCAGAAGCATCCTGAATGCATCTGCAGAGAAACGGGGAGCCCCACGGCTCAGTGAATCGGGCTGGGACACTGCCCACTCCATTTCCTGTTGGCCAGTGTCCACAAGAGCCGGGCAGCCCGGGCTGCAGCCAGCGTCTACCTGGCTTTCCATGCAAATCCCAGCAAGGTCAAGGGAGCCGGGGTCTGTGCAACAGGACCTTCCTGCAAGACCAGTGGGGACAAACGGCGCAGACAGAGGACCAATGCTGCAGTCATACCTGACAGTCAACTTCCTTGCAATGACCTTTCTTCAACATCCCATACATCGTCTTCACTGTTCCATGCTTAGGTGGCAGGATACCAAGGATTAGGGATGCCAGACATTGTTTTAAAACCACACTCCTGCCCGTGCAACCTTGGCCCAGCACTGTAGCCTGCAGCAGCACTGGCCAACCCCACCCACCAGGTCTCACTGCTCATTCATTCCTTCCCACCAACTAGAAACGCTTTTCCCTTTTCCTTTCTGCTTGACAAACTATCATCACCATCCTTCCTAGACAAACTACGCTCTCCACCTCTGCCCTCTCTGTCACACCAGCCACTCTGATGGACTCCCAGGCTTCTCCAAACTGTCCCTGAGTTTGCTGAAAAGAGACATCACCTCATTTACCTTCATCCTCCGTAGCCTCCTGGCCCTGGCCTCTCATCACAATCAGGGACAATGTTTGCTAACTCAGAGAAAAACCAGTGCTAAGAAAGACCAGCGCTCCGGTGCAGCTCCGCCCACCCTGGGTGTATCCATGGAGGACTCTGATTTGACATACCACAGAGACAGCCGGCCACTCCTACTTCCTGCAGCACCATGCACAGCAGCCGAGACATAGAACCAGTCATGGTGCCCCTGGTCTGACGGAAGGGTAAAGAAAGCAGAAAGTGCTGTTGCGTCACAAAAATGAAATTGTGTCGTCTGCAAGAAAATAGATGGAACTGGAGATCAGTAGGTTAAGTCAAAGGAGGCAGACTCGGAAAGAAAGACAAATACTATATGTGTTCTTTACTATGTTGAGTCAAGATTTAAATGCATGAATGGGGATGAATATGAGCATGTGCGTGTGTGTGTGTGCATGCGCGTGCGTGTGCGTGAGCGTGTGTGTGTAAATGTAAGAAGTCTCTGTGGCTTCTAGGGGATGCTGGGTAGGGAGGCTGGCTTCCAGGTACTAAACCCTAGATCCATGTGATAGCCACACACTCCACCCCCAAAACCCCATTTTCCCAATCACAAGCTAAGATCGTCCTTGAGTTCCATCTCTGAGACAGTCACAAAGTAGTAAGGTTGAGTGTGGCTTGCTCAACCAAGATACCAGAAGGGTCCCTGGTGATGAACCAAATGGGGGAAGATCGCTTTAGGCTGGAGAAGATAACGTAAGCCCGCGAGGGACGCTGCTGACCTGCATGAAAGCAAGGCCAGCTGACTTAAAATGCCAGACTAGTATCAAGGATCCACGACGGCACCTAGATGTAGCAAGGGACCTGTGGGTAAGGAACGGAGAGCAAAGATGGCACCTCCGGAGTCTAAGACAGCAACGAGATAGTCAAGTCTAAGAGAGACACAGTCTATTTCTAGAAACTCCTTCTGAAAGACACTTCTACAGCCACACTGGCAATCCAGCCCTTGTAACGATGAGTCATCCTATAACACCAAGCCGGAAATTAAAGAAGCTACTTCGAAGTCAGCCTCTGCTGGGATGGTGAGCCGGAAGCTGAGGCTCGTCCCAAAGGAGCAAAAGGTTCTGGGGATTGTCAAAGATGGGGCAGAAGACTGCACTTCCTGTCAGATGACCTTACTCAGGACCTCAGAGGGCACACTTGGGCAAACAGGTGAAGTCTGGCCAGGAGGGCAGTGAGAGAGAGCAGGTAAGACTCAAGACCAGACGGTACAGAGCCTTACAGGGACACAGCAGGCACTGGCACTCCCTAAGCCAGTCGAGGGAGACACGAATCCGTTGTATGTCCCACGGAAACAAGCCGTGGCGGGCAGTGGGCGGGCAGGAAGAATGACTGGGAGGATGGCAGGGGTGTGGTGGGGACGGGAGAGGGGACAATCCCAGGCATGCGAAGTGTTCTAGGAAGAGTTTTCAGGACAGAGATGACCAGTGCCTGAGGTGACAATGACCTGGAGGGTGTTTCACAGACGTGGGGCTCAGTCCCTCAGAGGTTCTGATTCTACAGATGTGCGACAAATTCAGCAGGCTCTCCAGAGCCTGCACAGCCCAGGTACTTGGTCACATTTGGAAGATGACACTAAGTAGCGACAGCCTCCTGGCCTAGACAGGTACAGAAGTCCATGAAGGACATGAGTGGGATACTGGCTTGTCCCTAGGCACCTCGGGGACACAAGAGAGAAGACACACAGCCTGCTTCCAGCTCCTTCTGTGACAGCCAAACCCTCCAGGCTTTGGATGGCTTCCATGACAAAGGGCGGGGTAACATAGAAGTGCACACACACAGAAGGTGTATACCTGGTAGCTTTGGCATTGAGCAGAGCCTGTGTGTACTAAGTTATCACCAAGTTGCTGACAATGGGCTTGCGTCCGAAAGGAGGAAGATGGTGTGGCGGACTCATCAGGCAGTACCAGAGGCGGGCATACCTCTGGTGGAGGAGATGACGCCAGGGCTACACAGACGGACACCGTAGCTCCAGGAGGTACCACAAGGCAGGCCCTAGTGTAGAAACTGCACCCACCCACAGGGACTCTCTGGACCGAGGCGATGTTGATCTTGTCGGTAAGAGTGACAGAGGAACAGGCTCCAGCTCTCCCTTTCAGAAAGCGGGTGGATTTTTCCGCTCCTGCTTTCCAGACCGAAAGCCCGGGATGTCAGCTTCTGACTTCTACGTTGAGATTTTTTAGCACTGCGGAGCAGGGCGCTTACTGTTTCAGAAGTGTTCAATAAAGCAGGCGGAAGGGACGCCCACCCCTACATTCACAAATCATTCTAAAGCTTGCGCGTGACGCTCTGCTTAAAATAAAGCACATTTGAAAATCTGAGAGCTGTCGCTGCCACGCGAAGACAATGATCATCATTATCTGCCACTTTCTGAATTAAGGCGTGGGGGGGGGGGGGGTGCGGACCCAGCAAGGCCAATCTGAGCTCTACCGGTTTCTCTGCGGCTGGATGAAGCACCAGCCTTCGGTGAGATCCCCTGATTACATTAGCAGATCCAGGCTGAGACTCAGGGCTGATGGGAAAATGCCCTGGGCATTCCGTGTTTGCTTCTTCGCTTCCTATGCTAAATGAGCTGCACAAGGCAGCTCCTGGCAGATCAGATTATTAAGAAACAAAACCCACTAGGAATCCATCGATCCTCAGAGACGCCACACTCTGACCTTGAGATTCAGTTTTCCCTCACCTAAGTGGTCAAGCTCTAATACACACCTCTCTAACAGGAAGAGCCGGTCCAGGTGTAGGCTTAACCCCAGAAAGCCCCTGACATCTGTCATCGACGGCATACACAGGCAACAGGAACGTCTAGAATGGCTTCGCTGAATGAATTGTGTGATCATGTTAGACGTGAACATTAAATCCAATCAACTTAATGGGTCCTGAGCAATTCCCAACATTCACACGCTCTGATGCGTCAGTAAGTTTCTACACATACTAAAAATGTCACTAGGGCTACCAGGCACCCCTCTGCTCTCTCAGAGTTCGAACTCTCCAGCTCTCGCTGGGATCAAGCCCTGGGAATCCTCACTTAGCAAATAAAATCTCCACGCTAGCCAGAGGCTGCTGGTATTTTAGGGATCACAGCTGAATCCCCATCAAAGTTGTCTTCCTCATTCTGTTGGCTCCCCTACACCCCATGAATCACCTCTCATGAAACTTAAGGCTTCTGACACCTGAGCAGCTTGGCAGTCCAGAGGCTGTGGAAGGGGGGGTTGGGATTCTTTTGTTAAGACATCACTAGGAAGACACAGGTAAAACTGACACCAGACCTGGACGTTCAGTTGTGGGACAAGATGATCCAGACTGAGTTTTCATTCCTAGAATGAAAAGCCACGTAGCCAGTGACTGTGTATCTTAATAATCTCTCTTCAGTCTCCATAAGTTCTGGGCTGCATGCAGGTGGGACCTGGTAGTCTTGCGTCCTGCGGCTAGGACTGGTCAGAAGAAATTTGCAAGCCCAGCAGCAAACAGCAAGAATGAAAACAGCTCAGCTTCCAAGGCCATCTTAGAAGGCTAACCCACCACGGCTCAAGTTCTTAGCAAGTCATACTGAACCCAAGCTCCCTAAGTCCTGAGCTTCCTCCACACTGAGGGTGGACTTTGAAAGCCTCACATTCCTCCCCTGCCAGTGCTATTTGCAAGGATTAACTCACTGGCATCCGGTAGAGGAGGAGAAACCGACCTTTGAAAGTTTCTGTTATGTAACTTTTATTCTGTATCCCTTGTCTGCAGGTATAGCTAGCAGTGCCTTCTGAAGAGCCTGGGGTGTCATCTGCCCACCACTTCCCACAGAACCCCAGGGGCATGTGGAACCTGGGGAAGTTATTTTCGCTCTTCCCCAAAGAATCGCTAACACCAACCTTTTTAAGGTTACACTTGGCTTAGTTTTGACTCTCTGTGGGGACATGCATATTTGACATTATTTGGTTAAAAGAAATCTGACATCCTTTTTTTTTCTAAAGTACAATTCAGAAGTCTATCAATAGATGAATCACTCCGTATGGTCTGCACGTCAAATCTTCCACATGCTTTTTTTAGTACAGTGGCATTATTTTAAAACTTCAGGAGGAAGGGCACACTTTTGGTTAGCAGACACTGCGGCACCAGAGGACGCGAGCTACGGTGTGAGGTGGTTTATTACCTCTCAAGTGTACTCTGAGCAACGGTCCAGGCCGTGCCACTTTGACACTTCAGTCAGCTGAAGACTCATCTGCACTCTGCGCCCAGCTGTGCACTTTAGTTCAAGAGCTGGACAACGTCCGCTCTGTGAGGGCCAAGGTATTTAAGGTCTGGTGGCTGCTTCCTCTCACTCAATCTGAAAAATGAATTCAACAGGAAGCGTTGACCCCAGCCAACATGCTCCCTACCCACATGACACAGGAGGGCTGACTATGCACAGATACTGACAGAAATACCAAGCACTGTGCCTTGCCACTTTGAAGCTGTGCACTGGGCTCAGGGCTCTAATTAAGTATTTTGCATTTTCAAAACAAACACAAGCAGTAATTACCACCTTCCCTCCTTACCTTCCAGGAATAGCCTGGGAGGGAGGCAAAATCCCCAGTCCCTTGACTTTGAAGCTCTGCATCTAGGACTTCATGTTCTTCCTACCCCACTGACCCAAATTACATAACCCTTCTCCTGTCTCCTGACACTTGGATCCCGGAAAGGGTCACGGCTCCTTCCAGTGTTCTCCGGTAAGTTTGAGGGAACCGGGCATGTATCTCTCAGGATGATAGCTCTATCATCATGCACCCAGGGCACTGAGGCTTTACTTAAGCCAACAAAATGCATCTTTTAAAGTGACCGGGTCTTCATTGTATGGGTGTCTAATTGAAAGCATTATGTAACGGGAGTGCACACAGCGTTCCAGATCTATTAATAACTGGCTGTGACCAAACTCTAAGGATTCTTCGAGTTGAGAGTCGAAGGACATCATCCGTTACTAACATACACATTTATGTAAAATAAAAATAAAGCCCCATGGTACAGAGCTGAGTCTAGACCCGGAAGGAGGGAATAAACCGTCCCAGGCTACAAAGTCAAGTTCACAAGAGGATGAATGCCAGTTTCCCGGCCCCTTCCTCTTGCATACCTTGATGTGACAATCACCGTGGAGCATGGAAGACCTCAGAGACCTCACAGCTCTGAGCATGCCTCACCAGCACAGAAGCCAGTGGCCTCGCTCCCTGTCAGACAGGTAAGCCCACGAAGGAACCACCTTCTCCTTATTTATTTACACACCATACATATCCTCCTGCCCTCCCACAGGAATCCAAGCACCTCAGACATACTTTAGTCAGAGGCCAGCCTAGGTACTGTGTGCTTGACTTTTGAGAAGTTCTAGGAAAGAAACAGATTTAGTGGAGCAAAACTGGAAAGGAAGACTCTACTGTGTATCATCCACTTTCGTGGCACTGTGCACGTGTGTGGGGGAAAAGCACAGTGTGAGATGTGAAAAAAAAACAACCAAACGATGAATTAAAAATTAAGTATCAGAACGGGGATCCATGGTATACTGTGCGATCCAGTTTTGTGTGCTAGCGGCATGAGAGACGATCCAAAAATCATTATTCTGTAATTACATTGTCATCTGCAGGAGTAACTTAATGAAGATCGTTTCTCTGCACTCATTTTTATTCAAAACTGTACTCGTTAATCATGAGGACCTAAAACACACAGCACTGGGAGATTAATGCCACCCTGCCTCCCCCCTCTTCCCCCCCCCCAAGCACTCCTCACAGACCCCACGAGCATGTCACAAACAAAGGAAGCTTTTCTCCGGCTTTGTGACTTCTGAATACCCACCAAACCCCACTGGGAGCTGACTTTCTGGGAAAAGGTGGTACGCACGTGTCCATTCACAATGGGATTCAGTACTGCTTTAAAAGGTTCATTAATCTGCATCTTTAAAAAGGCTGATGACAACCCATTAATGGCCCACAGGTCAACTTGACGCATTTAGCTCTATTAGCACCTTCACATAAAATGAAATCCAGTGAGGGTCTGAGAAGGGTGCCGACGGCCATCTCCTCACAGCTTCTCGGAATGCTCTCTGTGGACTCACTGGTCACTAACATCATCACCGGAGAGCAGGGCAAGAGAGCAAAGCACCACCCAGTTAGCCTCACACTGATGGCCCAGGGCGGGATTCACTTACAAACTGTAGCCGATCCTTTCCAGGGGGCAGCGTGGCCTCTTGGCCACGATGCTTCTCAGACCGCTGTTTGTCAACTGAGTTTTATCAGTTCTTAGGAGCCAATGTCATCATCTCTTCAACTGAAATGTCTAAGCTATCTCATAACCCCAGTCTGGCCCCTAGTCACATTTTATACCCATTGTTTCTACCTAATAGATAATGTAATGCACTACGGCTGGACCAGACTCTCACCGCTCTTTCGTCACCGAGTACTCTTCTCGGAAACCAACTATCTATTCAGTCTGCCCAAATCTGTGTCTGATGGGCCCCATACCCTAGCTCAGGCCTGCAACCTAGTAGTTCTCATAGTCACAGAGTCCTGGAGCTGGGAGGGATCTGAGTCATCACCCGACCTAACCCTAACATAGGCACTGAGGTCTGCCCCTGCTCCAACATCATCACCTTCCGCATAGTGCAGACAGACGACTTAAATGCTCAGCCCCTTAAGTAAGTGCACAGACAAGGACCACACGATTCCCCCATGGCCATCTTGATTAGGATCATCTACATGCATTGAGGCGAAGAGTCACGGGCTGCACAGGTGAGCAGAGAGGGAGGCCCTTGTCTATATGAAAGCTATCACCTCTCCCTCTAGGTTAAGAAGTGTGAAGTTTTGCTGACACACAGACAGATGGCAACTGTGAGCCTGGACCCAGGTGGCCCTTGCCTTACGGCCATTTGGAATAAGCCCCCATCCCTCGTGAGTCGGCTATCTCTAATATCTTGCACAACCAGCCTGGGTGGTGGTGATGGGTATTACCCAAGGGAAAAGGCTGCGGGTGAACTTGCTTGGGACACACAACACAGAAGGAGACACATGGGAGTAACCGAAACTGTTCAGCATCCTCTAAGGGCCCTGAAAAGCAGAACCCAGAAAGAAACCACAAGGAAAGCGTATTCACAACACCCCCACCCCCTCAATCTGAACTGAGATGCGGCTTCTCGTGATGACTGATATCACTAAAGAAAGAAGTGAATGATACATGCATTCTACCAGTAATTTATTTCATCGCGGCCCGTCATTGGAAGGAGTAGTTTCACACGCATGCAGTGGCTCTTGAGACGGAAGCAGCTAGTGGAGGAAATGAAGCAGGCGAGTTTGTGACCAAAGGATCAGTTTGATGAGGTGGTGAGCACCTTGATTCCCACCTTGTGACCTTGATTGGCACAATCAATATCTCCGGGCCTCAGTTTCCTCGTCTGAAAAACCGGAGAAGGGGCATCCTACTTCCCTCGGAGCTATTTGGAGATACACCACCCAGCAATGACTGAACACCCACTAAACACCCAGTTCCCCCTAGTGACTAAGTCCGAATCCAGGTTGCACACATAGATGCTTATCTAGACCAAACAGGTCTCCTGCCTGCCTGCGTGTCAAGCCCGCAGCTGGTCTCCCAGAGAGCCCAGGAAAACACCAGGTCTTGAAGGCACCTAGGCAGTTCAGAAGCTAGGAAGGGTTTGGGGACAGATTCCAGCCACTGGGTAGTGGTTAGAGAGGGGGCTCGGAGGCGAGCTCTGGGAAGGGGCTTTGTTCCCGAGGCAAAGGGCCTGGCTTACCGAGAAGAGCATCCGGAGGCAGGTGGGGGGCGCGCAGGGCACGCAGCAGAGCCACAGCCCGGCCCGGGTCCGGGGCGCGGGAGCCAGAGGAAGGTGAAGAGAAGGAGGAGAGAGAGGTAGCCGCAGGTTCCTGCCTCATTCTCCCAAGCAACGCAGACCCACTGGCCGCCTCCGGCTGAGGCTGGCCGCCGGACACCGGAACCCAATCATACTGCTCATGTCCCTGTCAGCGACTGGCGAGGTGTGCGCGAGGCTGGGTTGTCTGCAGGCGACACCCAGGGGCTCCTCATGCCCCGCGCCTGGGCTCGGCGGGAAGATCTCGGAGGGCGGCTGCGCCCGGGAAAGGAGAGAAAGAAAGCGTGAGAGAGCACTGAGCTGCGCCCCGGGGGGGCCGGGGGCGGGCAGCACCGCGCGCCCCACCCACCGCGCTCTGCGCCCCGCGCCGCGCACCCGCCGGGCAGCCGAGCCCCAGAAACTTTAGCACATGGCCGGTCCGCCGGCCGCCGCTGTGGCCCGAGCCGCCCCGCTGGTGGCGTAGTCCCCGCCCCAGCTCCAGATCCCAGCTTACCGGCGGCCACCGCAACCGCAGGGGAGGGTCGCCTACCTGGCCGAACCGAGAGTGGTGCGGACCAGCGGGGGAGGAAAAGGGGGCGGTGACGTCGGGGTCCCCGCAGGGGAGGGGCAACTCCGCGGTGGCTATAGCCACCCTTAAGGCATCCAGGGATGGGGTCTGCGAGCCAGCCGAGGGGTCTGCAGGCCCCGATAGGGGAGGATCAGTGCGTCCCCCACGCCCCGCGGCGCAGATGCTGACGACGCGCGCGGGCTTCCCCGGCCCGGGTCTGCGGAGCCAGCCCTGTTACCTAGCGACTCGCTCCGGGAAGCCCACGCTGACGCGCTACGAGCTGGGCTGCGGCAGAGGGGAGGGGAGGGAGGGATAAGGAGGGGAACGAAGGAGGAGAGGAGGGGAGCTCCAGTGGGAGAGGGGGGTAGAGGGAGCTGGCGTTGCCGGCAAGAGCTCCTCCCACTACCTCCACGTCACTGCTAGGGAGTGGGCCGGGGGAAGACGCAGCCTCAGCCTGGTTCCGAGTATCGGGAACCTGCTCCTGGTTGAGGGTAGATGGAGGGAAAATGGTGATGCAGGTTCCCCTGTGCTGGGGTTGCAGCAGCAGGTGGCGGCTACGTGGCCCATGGAGGCCTGCCGCTCATAGGAATGCGGCCGGCCGTGGGCGTGTGGGTGTGTGAGAGACGCCCCCGCCCACATGGAGTATTTGGAGACCCAGGGACTTGGGTGAGAGAGGCGCCTCCCCTTTCCTGGCCTGCCCCCCTCCTTCCTGGACATTTTGCTCTTGCCCTGTTCTCATTATGGAAGCTCCTGGACTCTCACCGAGCTCCTCCTACCTCTGGGGAACCAGACGATGGCTGCGAGGTAGTGACAGCTTTGTCCCCCACCCCGTGATGCTCGACCAGTGCACCAGATGTCTAGTTGCAGGAGGTCCAAAACCTGCCTCCTCATGCCTTCCTCCTTAACGGATTCATTGCCTCTCAGGCCAGACAGGGCCTCAAACCTAGGGGTGTCCAAATCTTTGCAGCTTATAGGACGTTTCAAAGTAACTTAACATCCTAACCAAAATAGAGTCTTCGTTCCCAAAGGTCATAGCTAAGAACTGGCCCCTGGGGTACATTTGTGGGAACAAGCCTCTTCCGTAAGGTGCACTGTAACAAGGTTTTCTGTAAGGTGTCTCCTGGTTCTCCAGAACCTGTTCAAAATGCACCCCTAAGGCTCAAAAAAGAGTCTTTGTCAAAGCAGGCAGGAACCAACAGCCTCCGAGGATGGTAAGGTAAACGTTCAAGTGCAGTGGGCACCTCTAGGTAGAACCCAGAGCCTTGGATTCAGCTGGGTACACGGACTCTGCCATGTCTAAAGGACTCTCAAACCTGCCAAGACACTGCCCTTTCCCTAATGCCCCCAGAGCTCCTTAGGAACAGGTGCCACCTCCCTGAGGGCCCAGCCTCATCCTTCACTCGTACCAAGGCTGCTCTTCTATTCCTGGCTGGGGTGAATATGAGGAGGTAGAGGCAGAAGACCGACCTTTCAGAGAATCACACCTGCCCAGGGCCCACACTCCACACCTTAACCCAATATCTCCGTAGCAAGGAGCCCCTCCCTCCATGAGGACTTTGAGAACTGGGGTGGGGGAGAGGCTGCTGAGGTTTCCGTGTCAGGGGTGGTCCGGAAACAGGGCTTTTCTCTGTTCATTTATTCTTCTATATTGTCGAACCCCCTACTAACCCTTCCAAATAGAAACCAGCACCCTTGCCCCAATAGCATTTTTTTGTTGTTGTTGTCTACAGAAAACTGTTGTCATTCCTAACCCTCCAGGGCAACAGTTATGTTCTGACATTTCCCAGCAAGTCTGGGAGCCATGCCTCCAGTTTGCCCCCAGTTTTTATGGGTGACAGCTCCTTTTCAACCGGCTTTCTTCAGCGCTAACTTCCCACTTGCAGGAATAATTTGACATATCATTTGGTCAGGGAGTCCAGTACTTATAGTACCCCAAAACGCAGAGAGACTGTTCTATGCCCAGTCATTTGCAGGCCTTACTATTCCAGAAGACTGAGAGCTGGGGCAGGGGAGGTAGGTGATTGATTAGTATGTCTGAGAGTCAGGGCAGGGGAGGTAGCTGATTGATTAATATGTCTGAGTCTCCATCATGGTTTTTAGTATCATAGAAAAAAACTAGAGACTACTATTCAGTCGCAAAAAGAATCTACGAAATCTTGTTGTTCGAGACGTCCTCACTGAGTCTGGAGGACATTTTGTTAATTGGAATGGGCCAGACACAGGATAGTAATCAGGGCTCTCTAGACTAGCAGAACTGATAGAATGAGCAAATATTAAAAGGAGACTTATCAGATTGTTTCTGTAATATGGTCTATGTAGTCAAAGGGCTTACACCAGAGAGACTAAGACCCTCGCAGTTGCTAAGTATATGAGGCTGGATGTCTCAGCAGACCAAGGCTAGTGCAGGATTTCTGGAGGGCTGGTCTCTAGCCTACATTGGAAGCCCAAAGCTGGGTCCCTGTAACAGTGAAAGATGCAGCAGAGCCAGCAACAAAGTAGATGACCTTGCCAACAAGAGTGAAGGCAAGCAGGCAAAAAGAGAAAACAAACCAAAACAAAAAATAAATACCACCACCACCACCACCAAGAGAAGGGGGCACTAACATTCAGAGCAACTCTCAACCACTTCAAATAATCTGATGATGAAAATGTCTCACAGGAGCACCCAGTGGCCTACCTTTCAGTAGATTCCAGGTTCAATCAGCCGTCACACACAGCGAGTCAAACCCGGTATGGAATCTAGAGACACTGACCTCCCAGGCTAGAGAACAGAACAAGAGAACAGCACGCAGCAGGTGGGGCAGGAGAGGAGAGGGCAAGGGAACCCTACAGGTTCAAAGTTCCAGTCAGGAGGACTAACTGCCAGGGTTCTGTCACACAGTCGCACGGGTACACTTAACAATATCACAGTGAATATTTCAAAATATGTAGAAGAGAATGTGGACCCCCCACTTCCTTCCTTTATCTCTCTCTCTCTCTCTCTCTCTCTCTCTCTCTCTCTCTCTCTCTCTCTCTCTCTCTCGACCAGATTTTCCATCTATCCCAGGGTGGCCTAGAACCCTTGACTCTACTGACACAGCCTGCTAAGCGTGTGTGCCAGGAGAGAGAATGTCAAATGTGTTTTACTACAAACAGTGTTTGATGTGGTGGCTATGCAGTGTCATGCACACATGCGCCAAGAGATGCTCTGGGTACTACACCTGAGTGCAATGATCAATAGTCAATACAGCAAACCTGCATAAGCAGGATCTGTGAGGACTTTCATTCTCTAGGGACTGGCTCCCCAGGCTGCCATCTTCCCATGGGCTCGCACCGGCTTCTGTCATCCACATAGAGTAGGTGGAGCAATATTCCAGTCACAGCCAACCCCAGGGCAGGGCCCCAAGCTCTACAGTCCTTCCTGGGTGCTGTGGAATGCCCTTCCCAGACCACCCTCCCGTGGGTCCCTTGCCATCCCCACAACTCTGGCCTCTGAGGGATTGTTACCACAGGTTGATGAACAGAGCACATGGTAGTCAGAAATGTAGAGTGGCCAGCAAGGCCCGTCCACACCAGCTGTATGTAGCCCCTCACCTCATAGAACGTGGAGCATTGTGGGAAGGGGTGGGGCCTGGCGGGGAGAGGAGATGAAGCAGATGATACCAAAGTTCTCTAGGAAAGGAAGCCTTGGCGTCCATTTTTGCAATACTCACATCAAATGAGCCAACCTCTTGACTTCATCATAGAGGTGAGAAAGGCCTGGAATGAAGACACTGGGAACAGCCAAGGCAGCCTGTGACGAGGCAAAGCACTCAGGAAGAGGTGTCACCAGCTTCCAGGGACTGTCTTGCCAGACCTACGTGGCCCCTACAGGGGAATCCAGGCCACCGAAGATATGGCTGCACTTTTGTTTTCCAGAACGAGGAAGGATACTTTTATGCTAGAGCAGTGGATGGAAAATGACATTTCACGGGGCACATTCTGTTCAGCAATGGCTTTTGTTAACCACTGTATGGGTTCATAGCTGCATGTTCGTTTACGGGGTAAAGCTGGGTACCGAGACTTACTAATATCCAGCCCCAGCTTAGAGAAGCCCACTGTCTTGGTGGGAAGTGAGTTCCCTGTTACCTGTGATACTCAATCAAAATCCAGAAGATCTGGTAAACTATGACTGCTGGACACGGCCTGAAGAGAGCTGTCTGACCATTGTGCCGTCCACAGCTATAGATGAATAGCTTTCCACAGAGCACATACAGGAGGACCTGTTGCTTCCCAGACCACTATCTGATGCCTAACATTATACGTACTGGCTCCCCTTTCTTGCTTCCTAGGCTGCCTTTGTACCCAGGTGACTCATGTGACGTCCCCACATCTGATTTAGTGTCAGAAAAGTCAGTTTGTTGGGTTTCTGTTGAGATTGCTAGCGACATCATTCAGAAAATTCAGCCAGACTCTGACTGGACAGGACAGAACATCGCCCTTGGGGGCGTGGTCACCTGGGGCTGGACAGTCTGAGCAGATTGAGATGATGACTTAGGAGGATCAAAGGCAAGTGAGCGACACAGGAGGCACGTAGGTCCAAGGAGGCCAACTCCCAATGCTATTAACAGAAATGTGCATTGGGCAGTGGTGGCACACGCTTTTCATCCCAGCACTCTGGGAGGCAGAGGCAGGTAGATTTCTGAGTTCGAGGCCAGCCTGGTCTACAGAGTGAGTTCCAGGACAGCCAGGGCTACACAGAGAAACCCTGTCTCGGAAAAACCAAAAAAAAAGAAAAAAAAAAAAAGAAAGAAAAGGATGTGCTTCCTTTCCGAGAGGGATGCTGCGATCTCTGAGGAGAACCCGTGGTCATTTTGATCCTCTTTAAAGCTAGACTGAATATAAAACAGTCTCCATCTCTGTAGGGAAGACACTGGGGTGGTGAAGGCATAAGCAGACTGTCTCGTGCCATAATCTACGGTGGGTGCCGACATCTCAGTCGGCAAAAGTGAATGTCCCTTCATGAACAACTTTGGCAAAGGCTGACTTGCTTGGACGAGCTGGTGCTGTCTCTGAGTGCAGACCTGCTTTCCAGTCCCCAAGTGGCTCCATCTCACCCACACTGCAGTGAATTCTAGGTACCAATTTTTCCACAGCCCTTGCTGCCTTGAGAATTGATTTTTTCCCTCCCTCATCAAAGCAAAATGGCAGAAAAGGGAGTTTAGCCTACTTTGCAATCCGCATTATTTTTGCCATAGCTATTTCCAGGTACTGGCGAGGTGCTTGGCCCTTCAGATGCCCCCGGGGTGGGGCCTTTCCTCCTGAAACCTATTCTGACTTACTGCATCTGCTCTCTGCCAGTTAATCATGCTTAATACCTACTTAAACCAAAGGCATGGCTTGCTCTCTGCTAAGAAACATCTTAATGTTACCTACTGCTTCTTTAGAATGTTATAGACTGCATAAAACACCAGGGGCTTCCACCCCGCAAGACTTAAACCAAGGGACACGGAAAACATTTCCAAATGCTCTCACAAAGACCCCTCAGCCCGACACACCAGTGTCTTCTGTTCCCATTTGTCTGTGACAGCAATTACCTCATGGCAAAGCCGGGATGTCCCCTCTAGCTTTCCCCCTCTTCGGCTTCCTCCCAGGACACACCCTTTCTGCCTGCTTCATGCTCACGTTTCTCATGACCAGAGCTTGGACAATGTTAAATTCTTAAACGAGAGTTGCTTCTTATTTTTCTGTTTATTTTTTCCCCTCACGATAATGTGCGGTGTGAGAAATGAAAGCCTTGTTGCCACTTAATCACAAACAAAACCCGTTCCCGGGAATTTTATTTATGACTACCCAGAGTCGGCATGCTGGGTTTGGGTTCTTGAGGTTAGGCTGGAAAATGTTGTGAAATTAATTGCTGTGTACACACCACCCTCATTATTCCTTTCCAAGGATTAATATTAGCATAGTAAATTCAGGTCTGCTGGAGTGATTGTTCCGTAAAATGAGCATTTCTGTAAAACTGCTAAAGATGTGAATGCTGTCACTATCCCTAGCCTCCCCCACCAGACTCAACTGCCTGTAATAATTAATTGCTCTAAACCCTGACAAGTGTCCTCGCATGATGGGGGAGCCTCATCAGTGACAGACAACGCGACATTGAGCTGACATAAGATCTGAAGGCACTTAGCAGACCTGCCCCCTCCACCCACAAGCCCAGTTGACCATGCCATCTGGGGCCACCAACAGGAGTTTCCAGCTGTCACCTCGGTCACACTTACAGTAGAGATGTCTCGAGTACAGGGAAGGCAGAGGTTTTTGCACTTTTTGTTCGTGATCTGTACAAAGGCTTTCATTTATTCTAACAAACTGGCCACACCCCAGCTTGCCCTGTTAGAGATCCCAAGGTTAGATTCCTTTAGGGATAACAGAGGGAGCGGATCTGGATTGCCTCCAGAGAGCTGGCGTCTCCTGAGACTCAGGGAGAATGTTGGGCAGCTCAGGTGATTGTATCGATAACCTGTTGTGGAAATCTTCCAGAAATGCATCACTGAGGGAAGGAAGTCGTGGCCTGAGATCAGGGTGGGTGCATCTCTCATCGACCACCGCCATCATCGCTGCCCCCTCCCATGTTAATCGAGTCACAGGTCTGTGTCAGCCACTTTCACCTCAACCTACAGTTCACAAGCAACGACACTTCATTTCCTGATTCAGAGACAGAAACACAGAGGTCTCTAGAGGCCAACACTGCCCTTCCTCTTCCACAGCCTAACGTGCCAGAGGACGGTACCGCACGCTGAGCAGCTGTTGAACGTTAACAGCAAGACGTTTATATCTTAAAAGTCACGGATATCACCAATAAAACCCAGACACCACTCAACAAACACACACAAGAGCTTTTAAGAAGAATCTCTCCCTTTACTGAAGGAAAACAAAACACAAGAACAGAAGCAACTCTGGCTGAAAAGCCGACCTACGGTCCTGTCCAACGGCTGCCACCTTCAGAGCTCTCCCGCTCAGGACGCTGGGCTGTTGTACTTGCTTTTGCATGAAGAAAATGTCTTTTTCCATTTCTTCTCCATCTTTATTTCCTCGACCATTAGTTGTAGTTTTGAGGAACCTAGCTAAGCACATACTTGGGACGTCCTATGTTTTCAGTGATCACCGGAAGTACACATCGTGGGGCTGGCAAGATGGGTGAAGGCGCTCCCTGCCACGTCTGACAACCTGAACCTGTGCAGTAGAAGGACAGAACAGGCTCCTGCAAATTGTCCCGTGACCCCAATGTATGCTGTGACAATGCTTGTGTGTGTGTGTATGTGTGTGTATGTGTGTGTGTTTATGTATGTGTGTTTGTGTATGTGTTTGTGTATGTGTGTATGTGCTTGCATATGTGTGTGTACATGTGTGTATGTGTATGAGTGTTTGTGTGTATGTATGTGTGAATGTGTGTTTGTATATGTGTGTGTTTGCGCATGTGTATATATGATGTGTGTGTTTGTGTATGTGTGTATGTGTAGGTGCATGTGTATGTGTGTATATGTGTGTATATGTGTGAGTGTGTATGTGTGGTGTGTTTGTGTATGTATGTGTGTGTATTTGTGTGTATGTGCTTGTGTGTGTATGTGCATATGTGTACATGTGTGTATGTATGTATGTGTATGTGTATATTGCTTATGTATGCATGTGTATACATGTATGTATGTGTGTAAGTGTGTGTTTGTGTGTATGTGTGTATATGTGTGTTTGTGCATGTGCATGTATGTGTGTATGTGAGTGTGTGTGCTTGTGTATGTGTGTATGTGTATGGTGTGGTTTTGTGTGTATGTGTGTGGTGTGTTTGTGTGTGTACATGTATGTATGTGTGTACATGTGTGTGTATGTGTGTAAGTGTGTCTGTGTATATGTGTGTGTTTGTATATGTGTGAGTGTGCATGTATGTGTGTTTGTACATGTATGTGAATGTGCATGTGTACATGTGTATGTATATGTGTGTATGTGTGTTGTATGTTTGAGTGCGCATACACACAGATAAAATAAACAACTATTTGTAAATTTTTTAGAAAGTAAAAGGAGAACTGGGGCAATGGCTCAGTGGGTAAAGTGCTTGTCCTACAAATATGCAGACCTGAGTTCATATTTCCAACACAGGCATAAAAAGCAGAAATGACAAGGCACATCTGAGATCTCAGGTGTGGACTGTAGGTCAGAGACAGGAGGATCCCAGGGGCTCACTAGCCAGCCAGTCTGGCTGAAGCAGTGAGCTCCAGGTTCAGTGAGACACCCTGCCTGACAAGGTGAGGTGGAGAGCGATCGAGGAGGAAGACGGTGGTGTCAACTTCTGTCCTCTCCAGTATGAACACACACATACATATACACACCACACACACACACATACACACCACACACACACACCACACACACATACACACACACACATACACACACCACACACACATACACACCACACACGCATACATACCACACACACACACCACACACACATACACACCACACACACACCACACACATACATACCACACACACACACCACACACATACACACCACACACACATACATACCACACATACACACACACACACACATACACATACATAACACACATACACACACACATACACACACATACACGAAACACACACACCACCACCACCACACACGGAACACACACAAAGAAAGAAAGAAACGAAGGAAGGAAGGAACATGCCAGAATGGTGTGTCTCCCTTGGCTGTTTCTTCATGCCAGGCATTCAAAGTCCTTCCCGGAACCCCTTGCCAACCATGTACCAAAGGAGCCTGTATGGAAGCAGACAGTCCTTGAGAACAGAAACGATAAAACCATGAAAATGAAGGGTGTCACACACAGGTGCTCCACTTTCCTGTCATAGTGTCACCTACTCGGAAGGAGGGTATGCTTGCAGGTGTGCGCATGTCCGCCCATCTAGCTCCCTAACTCAGGAGGGTATGCTTGCAGGTGTGCACATGCGCACTCCATGCTCAGTCAGCTGTCTGGAGAACATAAACGGTGAAGGCTGTGAAACATGAGCACGGGGCACCGGAAGTGTTGGGTGATTACAGACAGAACAAAAACAGAAGGAGAAGACGGCGCGAACTCGGCGAAATCTGCCCTAGAGACTGCAGCTTGGTTACATCAGCCACTCTTCTCAGGAAACGCAGCAGAGAATACTCTCACCCTCTTCCTTTTGCCTTGCAACTGCCAAGTGACTAGCAGCCGCCGGCTGTCGTTGAAAGCTGAGTGGGATGGAGGTGTGAAAGAGAAAACTTTCACAGTGCTCGAAGAAACGTCTGAGCAATGGCTTTACCTTGCGAATGCTTTGAGAACTAGCTCGAAGCTGCCCTTCCCTGATGGAAGATGAATCCCCTTCCTGCAAGGACTCTGGGAATTCTTTAGTGGGTGGGATCAGACTGTGTTGTGTGCATTCTCAGAGCCTATGAGGGGTTAAAGCATGGACATCTGCACCCCTATCCTGGACTGGAATGTCTAGGACAAGTCCACAGAGCCACAAAGATCCCTCCAGGAAACACACACAACTTGGAAAACTCTGTTACCGTTGTTTTTCCTTTACTCAGGGTCAATGGAGACCATTGTCGTGGTGAGCGTAACCTCTGCAGAATGCAGGCATCCCACAATTTGTTTATTTGATTCTTTAACCAAACCTGGGAGGTAGGCCACCTGTACACTTACCTACAGAAAAGAGTGCACAGTGCAAGGTGGTCAGGACACATCTGAAGCCCTGTATTGGGTAGCTGTTGCTGGCAGCCACAACACATAGTGACTTACAACGTAAAATCTGTGTGGGATTATGTGTGTGGGAGTGCATGTGCAGGTCTGTGCATGTGTATGTGCCTGTGTATGTACATGTATGCATGTGTGTCTGTGTGTGAGTGCATGTATGTGTGCATGCGTGTATGGGAAGGCCAGAAGTTGATGCTAGATGTCTCTTTCCCCCTCAGTTTTTGAGATAGGGTCTCTCACTGACCGTAGATGCCACCAGTTAGGCTGACTGACCAAGGAATTGGAGGAATACTCTTGCCTCTACTTCCCCAGGGATGGAATACTAGAGGTTTTCCTATGGTTATGGAGGATTAAATCTAGGTCCCAGGCCTGCACAGCAAGCACTTCACCCACTAAGCCATCTTCTGGCCTCAACAACACATTTTACTACCTCATAGTCATCGTGTGTCGGAGACAGACGCCCATCTTTATTGTGTCTTCTCTTAAGCACGCTAGCCAGGGCTGGGATCCCATCAGAGGGCTCAGTGAGCTCATCTCCACCCCCAGTCATTGCTCGTGGCCTCGCTGGCACAGTGGAGTTCCTTGAGGGAAGCTGGACTTGCCTCAGCATTTCCCAGCTGACTTTTGGCCAGAGGCCACTCTCAGTTCCTTGCCATGTGGGCCTCTCCGTCAGCTTGCAAACTGTGCAAGTTGAGAAGGCAATAAAAAGTCTGCCGGGGAGATGAAGCCATCACCTTACATAATCTAATCACCAGCGTGGCATTCTATCACCTTTGCTAGGTTTTATTGATTAA
This sequence comes from Apodemus sylvaticus, assembly GCF_947179515.1. Classification (NCBI taxonomy): domain Eukaryota; kingdom Metazoa; phylum Chordata; class Mammalia; order Rodentia; family Muridae; genus Apodemus; species Apodemus sylvaticus. The sequence continues at coordinate 17,590,046 of NC_067477.1, forward strand.
GAGCAAATCACAGATCGTGCCCGCAATCAAGAAAAGGAGATTCTACAAAACAGTAAAGACAGAGAATCTGGGACCTTGGAGGCATCTCAGGGTCTCCCCAGCATCTCACCATCTGGTTCCTAGCTACCCCATCTTACCTTCCAGCTTTCTCTTCCCGTTTTTACCTCAGCAGACCCCTCTGTTCTCAAAGGCACTCAGCTCCAGCCACACCTTCCTCCTGAGACTGCATTCGGCCCCTCTGCCCTTCTTTTTCTGGCCTCTCCTGTGGACCCTCTAACTGACAGGAGCAGACAGGGCAGTCATGCAACATTGCTGTGATTAACCTTTTCATGTGGAGCATACTTTGTGGACTCCCAAGACACATCTCTGTGGGTGGGAGACACCTCATGCCATAAACCATGCAGCTTCAGGGTTCTACATAGATTCTTTAGGGCCCATCTACTAGGTAGAGAAGGAAGGTAGAGTTATGAGTCCAAGGTCACCATACCAACGGGACCACCACTCTGATAAGCTTTAGATTAGAGTTTAAGCAACCACACTCAGCAGAAGATTAAAAGCTATGTCAGGGAACCAATGTCACACACACACACACACACACACACACACACTCATTAGGTTCCTCTGTATTTCCCAATAATGGACTATTGGAGGGGGGCATGCATTTAAAAATTTAAATTTGACCCTATGGACCAAAAAGAATCCTCAGAAGATGCTAAAACAAGGAATGGACGGGGCAGGGAAGTAGATTAAACATCCTGCCTTCTTCTGTGGGAGTTCCTGTTTGTGTGCACTCTTCTGTGGGAGTTCCTGTTTGTGTGCACTCTTCTGTGGAAGTTCCTGTTTGTGTGCCTTTGAGCCTTCGCTCAGATTGTACCCCTCCTTCCATTCCTTCAGCTACTCAGGCTTTCTCATCTGAAAGCTTCAACAGTCTCACATCTGGCTCAACATCTGGCTCAACATCTGGCCTCTTGGCCGCCAATCCATTATCCACTGTGTAGGTCTAGTGATCTTCCATTGTGCAATAGAGTTTTCCTAGGGAGATACAACGTGTGCGCACACATGCACATGCATGAACACACACTCCTAGGTGCATGATCTACTCACATAGGAAGCCCACAGTAGGCTAAAGTATGAATATCACCAAAGTCCTACTTAGTTTTGTTTTTGTTTTTGTTTTTGTTTTTGTTTTTGTTTTTGTTTTGAGACAGGGTTTCTCTATGTAGCCCTGGCTGTCCTGGAACTCACTCTGTAGACCAGGCTGGCATAGCTTTTAATCTTCTGCTGACTGTGGTTGCTTAAACTCATAAATCTGCCTGCTTCTACCTCCCAAGTGCTGGGATTAAAGGTATGTGCCACCACCGCCCAGCTTAAGTCCTATTTAGTACAACAATGAGTTTTAGATGCAGTGGCTTGAATAAAAATGTCCCCCCTAGGCACAACAATTTTGTTTGGGCCTCTGTAGACAGCTCAGCCAGTCTCAGCCTGGCTCAGTTTGTGACTGAGGCTCTTTCTTGCAACTTGGTTTATCTAAGTGAGTCTTAACTGTTTATATACTATCTTAACAAGCTTTATTGTTTGTATACTCCTGGGGAAGGAGGGGACTAGTGAATCCGCTTAGTTTCGGGGACTTCCTAATGCTATTTTGAGTTGTTTACTTCCTTTCTCAGTGAGCTTCCCTGCAAGATGGAATATTTCAATCTGGAGGAAACCTCTACATGACAACTTACCAGCCCACAAAAATATCTACATCATTCTTTACCCTAAGCCAGAATGGTTCTCAGCCTTCCTAAGACTGCTACCCCTTAATACAGTCTCTCATGTGGTGACCCTAAACCATAATATTATTTTCCTTGCTACTTCATAGCTATAATTTTAATAGTTATTAATCATACTGTAAATATCTGATATGTAACTGAACTTAGGCAACTCCTGGGAAAAAGTCATTTGTTCCAAAAGGGTGGTAACCACCTTAGGGCAGAGAAATGGTGCTCTAATCCCTCCAAATGGTGTCCCCCATGACAGTGGTAAAACCTTTGCTGGTTCATAAGGACCTTACAGACAGCAGCCATTCAGTGATATCTCATACTTTTTAAACAATCTCTCCATACTGACAGTGTCCACATACAATTTCCCACATTCCCATGATGTCTGTGGTGGTTTGAATGAACTCGACCCCCATAGACTTATAGGAATTGGCACTATGAAGAGGTGTGGCCTTGTAGAAGTAGGTGCAGTCTCGTTAGAGGAAGTGTGTCACTGGGGTGGGCTTCAAAGCTTCAAATGTTCAAGCCAGGCCCAATGTTTCTTTGTTCCTGACAACCCTGATGTAGACTCTAAGCTACTTCTCCGGCGCCATGTCTGCCTGTGGGCCACCATGCTTCCCACCGTGGCGGCTATCATGGACTAAACCTCTGAACTGTAAGCCAACCCCAACTAAACACTTTCATTTATAAAAGTTGCCATGGTCATGCTATCTCTTCAAAAGGAGGAAAACTAAGACAGTAGGAATGAAAAATAGCATTAGTAAAACTTCCCAACCTCCCACAGGCAGGAAGCAGTTGCGCATTCAGGATCTTTTTAAATAAGATCTCTCCAGCAAAAGGCAGATGGTGAAGTTGGAGGCAAAAAAAAAAAAAAAAAAAAAACAAACCCAGCTAACAGAAGGTAACACCCCCAGCATATGTCAAAAGGTAACACCTCAGCATACATCAGAAGCTAACACCCCCAACATAAGTCTAAAGGTAACACCCCCAGAAAACATGAGAAGGTAACACCCCCAGCATACATCAGTTTTTCCTTGTTTGTCCAGATTACTCTTGTTTGGACAAGTCTTAAAAGTTCTGACACTTCTTGCAGGAAACATAACTGCATTTTAATTGGCAGTTAACTTATCTACCTTTATAGGCAGAAATGTATTGGCTTTGTTGACCATTTACTGTGGGCAGCTCATGTTTTGCCTGTGTATAAGCTCACTAGGAAACATCCTATGTGATTCAGTTAACTACCATGAGAGCTACTACACAGCTGACTACTCATCTGCCATCCCCATTGGTTGGTGGAGAGTGTGTGACACAAGCTGGGCCCATCAGAATCTCTCATTAGATCTTTAAATTTCATATGTGGTCCCAAGAACTTTGGGAGTTCCATGCCTCTGATGTTATTTACTTGCCATTGACAAGTTATCACAAAACAACTTATTTAAATCAAGTGGCCCTCATCGTTTCTTTAAGTCAATATGGTGCACCGTTCCTGCCCCCCCCAACTATCTCCAGAAGGCTGTAATCAAGAAGTCAGCTGTTGTCCCCACCTCATCTCAAAGCTCAAGTTGGACAGGTGTCCTGCCAAGGCCACATGAACACACTCTCTAATCTTTGTGTGTCCTTTGCTGCTGTTGGCAATGGGATTCCTCCAGTTCTTTAGCTGGTTGTTGGCCAGAGGCTGCCCTCAATTCCCTGCCACAAGGATACCTGTAATGTACCCACTGGTTTCATTAAAGCTAATAAAGAAAAAATCATAGTCTTTTTTTAAAAAAGATTTGCTACAGATGTATACTATATGTTGATCACAGCTCCCCTTAGTTGTGATCCTTAGCCCTGTTCATTTCTTAGATAATTTCACTTTTACTTACTTTGATGTGATCTCATATTTGTGGTCCCTAGACTCTATATAACCCTATATAATGAGAGAGAGAGAGACAGAGACAGAGATAGAGACAGAGACAGAGAGACTAGGAACCACAACTATGAGAAAACATCTGATATTTGTCTTTCTGAGATGTCTTGATTACTTACTCTAGATTGTATACAGTTGTAAATGACATACCTTCATTAATTTTCATGGATTCCAAAAACTTCTACTGTGATATGCACCATGCTTTATTTACTCATTACTCTGTTGTTGGATACCTAAGCTGGTTCTACAGCCTAACCGTTGTGATTAATGCAACAATAAGCATGAATGGCACACAGCTCTGTGATATACAAAACATGCCACAGTCTGTGTAACGTGCTTGGGTGGTGTCCCCTCACCTTTGCCTCACTGTGCCCATCAAAGGCAAGGCACGAGGGATGGCCCTCTCCCCCATGAAATGGAAGATATTGTTTAAGATTAAGAGTAATTAAAGGTTGGGGTACTTGGTGTCATCTAAAACTCTGTCTTCTGCACACATGTCTGAGAAGAGTCACTTTGGAATAAATCAAGACAATAGAAATAAGAAAGAAGACCCAGGGAGATACTACAAGTGTATCTGAGTCACCGTTAGAATCTTAGACATTGGATAACCATTTCAATTAATGTCCACATCACTTTACCCCTTTTCTGCATATGTCAATGCTGTTTTCACAAGCAAAGTTCCCAAAATTCCACTGTATGTTTAGTGTTTCATAGTACATGAATGTGAGACATGGCCTTTCATGTTATTCTGTTGGATCAAATCGAGAGTGTTCAAATAGATGGTATATGTTCATAGAGCTGGCAGTTTGAAGTCATCAAATTATTAGATGTTGAAGCTTTTAAACATGCTCACTTTATGTTCTAAAGAAGTCAAGAATGAAAAAGGAAATGAATACTTTTTCTCACAACTAGCAATATAAAGACAGCAGCACTACCATACAGTTTTAAATTCTAATTGTAGGCTAACCCACATGCCTACAGACCCTGAGGTTGGAAGGGTGTGTCAGACAATTGCAAAAGGGCAAACCCACTTTAGAGGGGTTGGCAGGGAGGGGTAGCTCTGCACTGTGAACAGAGACTCCCATCCCATCCATCCCATCCTGATAGGTTAGGGGTGGTAGTTCAGAACCGTGGACAGCAGCCCACACAGAAGGTTGTTCACTACTGTGGATAGAGGCTTTACAGCATCTCTACCTTTAGGGGGCTGGGAGGTTGGATCAGCATCACTGACAGAGGCCCACCTTACCTCAACCTCTGAGAGGTTCAATGAATATGTCAGAACCATGGACAGCAGCCCTGTTTACACCTCTGTGAGACTGGGGGAGGTTGGTGACCAGCATTGCCTCCTGTGAGGCTGGTAAAAGGTAGATTAGAACCATGGACAGCGAGACTCTTATCTGGCACTGCATGTCAGTCCTAGCTGGCCAAGGGTTTCTGAGTCCATGAATTAAGGATTGAAACAAAAACATCTGGTCTACCAAGTAAAGCCTTTGAAAGGTGAGACTGCTTGTGAGATGATTTATACTCTTGATATATATATGAGTGTATTCCTCTTGTGGCTTTGATGGATCATCTCCCTCAACACTTGTCACAGGAATTTAGTTTAGTTGCTATTTTTTAATGGGCATTCAATAATTCTTGAGAATCAGTTTATTTCAGAAAGAAATCAGCATTCTTGCAACTCAATGATCTAAAAATATGCTGTGGGAAATTTATTTTATAGTCTGATGCAGAATGCCTCTCTTTCTCTCTCTTCTTTTTTGCTGAATAACGTTCTTTGTTCCTGCAGAGTCATGTGCTTATTCCCCTACTGGTTTGGTTTGCACAGTTCAAATAGTTGAGATGTTTTGCTTGCTCTTTTTTAATACTTGAAGGCTGTCAGCATGCATTTTGGCATAGTAGGAAGTGGCCCTCAAGGGGCTTTCTTACTGTATCTAAAAAGGAAATCTTTCAAGTTTGCTACTTACAGAAAATTGGGCATAAATACCTCATTTAAATATCCCTGATTCTGGATTTGAAGGCACAGAATGAGATAGTCATCTGTTCACATTAAAGGTTAGTTGTCCCCACTAGAAGTAACAATGTTATTGCTGTAGAACAGTTTTGGAGGTGTTAGAAAGCACTTTGTACAAGACACATAGTTGAAGGCAAGGGTAATAAGGATTAAATGTGGGTTTCAAGGACAAAAGCTGGGAAATATTGTTACACTCTCATTGGGGCTCATGCTTGAATTAAAAATGGTTTGGTCCTTCTTCCCCAGGGTTCTGGTTTGCTTTCCTGTTGCTGTGATGAAACACTCTGACCAAAAGCAACTTGGGGAGGGTGGAACTTATCTGGCTGACACGTCCAGGTCACGGCCCATCACTAAGGGAAGTGGAAGCAAGGACTTGAGACAGAAGCTGATTTGGGGGACCCTGCTTCCCACCCTCTTTGCTCTGGCCCATGCTCAGCTGGCTTTCTTTTCAACCGAGGATCACATTTCCAGAGCCAGCACTGGCCACTATGTTCTAGACCCTCCTCCATCAATCAACAACCAAGACAGTCCCCCCCCACCCCACACACACACACACACACACACACACACACGGTCACAGGCCAGTCTGATCTGGTAATCTGATCAGTTGAGGTTTCCTCTTCCCAGATGACTCCAGGCTACGTCAGGTTGACAGTAAATGCTAACCAGGACAGCCAGCATGTGCTGAAGTCAGGAACTTGACCGTTCATCTTAATGTCCGTCCTGTTCCCATGCCAACCTTCAGACGCCAGATGAAGGTTCTGTGCTTCGAAAGGAGTAGTGAAACATCTATTTCATACAGGACCTGGACCTGTCTTCTCCACCAGACTATGCTGTGGATTTCTCTTCCTCTCCTTTTAGATCTTGTGAAACATTGGCAGTTAGGAAACCATTGTAACTCATGGGAAGTCTTGAAGATGGCAGCAGTGGAGAGGAGACATGATGAGGGGGTAAGCAAAGGGGAGTTATTCAATTACACCATGTAGCATTTAATTAAGATTATGATACAGGAATTTTGATGTAAGAAATGTATCTCGGATGCTTCTGAAAGGAACCTCATCTGTCAACAGCGGAGGCACCGTTAGTGTTCTTTGTTGCGTCTCAGCGAGGTGACGTCACTCACCCACAGCACTGTTGCTTGAACGGTATCGCCTCACGTTGTGCTGGAAGTGGCTCCCTGAAGCCAGTACTGCTTTTGCTCCTTCTCTCCCCAACCATTCGGTTCTGCATACAGAATCTCAAAAAAGAGAGGATATCTTCACTCTGGCGCACTTGGGCACAGATTTATCAATCTCAGCTCTGCTGCATAATACACACAATAGGCTTAACCCTGGGCTCCTACAAGAATCAACAAACCTGCCCAAGGCCCCTTTGTACTTCTATAAAGGACTTCCTTCCTTCCTTCCTTCCTTCCTTCCTTCCTTCCTCCCTTCCTTCCTTCCTTCCTTCCTCCTTCCCTTGTCCATTCCCTCAACTCTCCCTTCCCTCCCCCTTTCTCTTCTCCTCCCCACTTCCCCTTCCTCCTCCTCCCTCTACTTCTTCCTTTCTTCCAGTTTCTTTTTTTCCCTCCCTCCCTTTCTTGCAAACATTTTTGTGTTTCAGCAAAACGGCTCTTGTTTTAAATAGCAAAATGAATAAAAAGAAAAGCAAGACCTGAGTGAATCCATGAGCCCTTGGGGCCTCCTGGTTTGCTTCGGTCAGCATCAGCACCGCAGAGGGAAGAACTCAGGAAGGAATATGAGGGAGCTTCGCCTGCAGTCTTGAGGAACGACCCCAAGTCACAGCCCAGGATCCCCCAGTAGCGACACTCTGGAGAAATCACTTCTCTTCACATAGCCTAAGCCCACTCCCCTGAACAGAGGGGCCTATGACTGAGGCCTCGCGGCGTGTGAGGTTGTAGGTGTGAAACCCTTATAAAAACCATAGGGCTCAGGGCTGGAGGGCTCATCCTTTAAGAACTCTGGCTAGTTTTCCAGAGGACCTGAGTTCAATTCCCAGCACCCACATGGCACCTTACAATTGTCTGTAACTTTAGTTTCAGGGGATCCAACACCCTCACACAGATATACATGCAGGTAAAACACCAATGAACATAAAATAAAAATAAATTTGAAAAAAAACATAGACCTCTATAACAGAATGCCACAGAAGTACTAACAGTGCCCCTGTATCACTATAGAACTCAAAAACACTAAGAAAAACTGAACCTGACGTCAAAGGGAACATCCACTGGGCACGGTGATGCACACCGGTTTCCAGCACTGGGAGACTGAGGCAGGATCCTGGGGTTGTGGAAAACTAAGACAGAATCCTGGAGGCAGGAACTGAAGCGGAGGCTGTGGAGGAGCACTGCCTACTGGCTGTCTCCTTGTGATTCACTCAGCGTGTTCTCTTACAGCACCCAGGACTACCAGCCTAGAGGCAACACCGCTGGGCTGGGCTCTCCCCCCTCTATCTTTATTCAAGAAAATGTTCCACAAACACTTCCACTGACCAGTCTGAGAGAAACAGTTTGTCGTCATTAGGATTTCATTGCTGTGAAGTGACACCACGACCATAGCAACTCCTATAAAGGAAAGCATTTAACTGGGGCTGGCTTACAGTTTCAGAAACTTAGTCATTATCATCATGATTGGAAGCACGGCACTGTGTAGGCAGACGTGGTGCTGGAGGAGCCGAGAGTTCCACATCTTGATCAGCAGGCAGCCAGTAGGAGACCGTCTTCCGCAGGCATCCAGGACAAGACCTAAATTCCATGCTAGGTAGAACTCAAGCATTGGGACCTCAAAGCCCACCCCCACAGTGACACACTTCCTCCAAGGCCACACCTACTCCAACAAGGCCACACCTCCTACCCATGCTTCTCCCCATGGGCCAAGCATTCAAACACTTGAGTTCATGGGAGCCAAACGTATTCAAATCACCACACAATTCTATAATTGAGGTTCCTGGTAATTCAAGTTTGTGACAACAGAACACAAAACTTTCCAACACATAAGAGCAAGCCTTTCACTTCAATGTTGTATTTCCAGGGCGGTGTCTAAGGGAGTATTTTACATGCAAGTTAACTGGGAGCAGCTGTAACTGAATCCCATCACTGACAGAAGGGATGGTTAGGAATGCGGGTGCCTCTTCTGTTTCTGTACTGTGTGTTTATTGCACATCTGCCACTGCCTGGGACAGATGCTGGGCCCTTGAGGCAGAGGATGGGCCTCACCCCTAAGAGCAACAACAATTGAAAGGTGCTTCAGAAGAAAAGATGGGGATGTGTCGGTGATGGCGTGGATTGAACAGTTCTTGGAAGCGAATTATCTCTACGTTGAATCTAGTGTTTCTAGGAGTCTACAACTTTTATCTTTCTTGTTATTTTTTGTTAAATTTACTGTTAATTACTGGCCAAATGGAAGCAACAAACCAGCTACTCTGCAGCTTGCTAGGAAGTTATGGCTTCATGATCCAACCCAGGGCCACTGGTGTCTTCCAAAGGAACAGGCAGGTAGAAAACAGCTGGGATTTAAGAATGGAGAAATTGCATAAGACACATGTATTATGGCTTCCTCATCCTTTAGAAATGTCAACCAAAGCCCAGAGAGGTTATTGTGTGACAGAACTCTTCCTGGGGAGGTACAACACACGTGTCTGTTCACTCTGGAGAGGAGCAGACCAGAATACAGATACTAATGTCCAACTTGGTGAATCAGTCTGATTTATTGAGGTTATTTAGAGCAGAAATGACTCAGACATCTGCATCATCAAGACCCACCCCAGCATGGGTGACAGCGCACAGAAGCTGGGAACCTGCAGCATACTGCACAGTCTGCAGATGGCTAAACAGGTTGGACAGTGTCCTTTCTAAATGACTGGTCTAAAACTCTTCCAGTCCTTAAATTTGTGACAGGGTTAGGCAGATAATCCAGGTTCTGCCTAAATCCAGACTGCTCTCAGCTCTGAAATCAGATAGTCTTTCATGCTGTGTACATCTTTGCCCCAGGATGTGCTCCCCAGTCACCAAGGACACAAGGTTGAACCTGCAATGCCCTGGACCTTCCGTGAAACAAATGAGATGAGAAGCAGTTCTTGTTTGGTTGCTTGGTGGCTTGATTCTTATTTGCTTTGTGACATTCCAGAAACTTAGGAAAATATCCTAGAGCTGAGCTCATGAGATGGCATCCCCCTCCCCCACAGCCCCGGATACTTGGGAAGGATCACTTGAGCATGAGCATTTGAGAACAGACTGAGAAAAAGGAATTAAAAAATGCCTAAGCCGGGCAGTGGTGGCGCACGCCTGTAATCCCAGCACTCTGGGAGGCAGAGACAGGCAGATTTCCGAATTCGAGGCCAGCCTGGTCTACAGAGTGAGTTCCAAGACAGCCAGGCTAAACAGAGAAACCCTGTCTCAAAAAAAACCAAAAATAAAAAAAAAAATCCTAAAACCAATGAAAAGCCAGCTTGCTCCTGACACTAGAAAATGTTAGAAAAGGAAAAAAAAAAAAAAAAAAAAAAAAAACCAGATAAGCTTCATGCTGCCTAGGAGTTTCAGTCATCCATTGGTTGGATGGTTGGTTCTTCAGCTCATTCAGTCATTAAAGTTGAAGGCTATATAGTAAGTTTGATAAATAGGCCTTATCTCTGTCTTTGGGTGGGCAGTCTTCTAGGAAAGCACAATCACATAGAATACATACATGCTACTGAAGTTAGCGATTTGGTTTATAGGGTAAAACTGCACCAGGGTGGGGGGGACTAAGGGAGACTTTTGAAAAGATGCAAAGCAAAAGGAAATAGATTTATTTCAAAGGTAAAAAATGGTATTCACACAAGACTCACTCATCTGTCCATCTATCCATCCATCCATTTATCTATCCAACTATCATCTTCAACCAATCACCCATCCATCCATTATCCATCCATCCACCCACCCATCCATCTATCTATCCATTACCTATCCATCTATCATCTATTAATCTACCCATCCATCTACCATTAATACATCCATTTATGTATCCATCCATTCAACATCTGTCCATATGTATATGCATATATAAACCCATCATCAACTCATCATCCATTCATTCAGGCATCCATCATCAAATCAACCATTGGTCATTTATCCACCCACCCTTACAACCATCTATCCATCCATCCATCCACCTGTCCACCTGCTCATCCACCTACTCATTTATTTATACATTTATATATAAATCCATTCATCTATCCACTCATCCACCCATTCATTGACCCACCCACCCATCCATCCATTTATGCTTCTCCCCATCCATCTTGCTAACAGGTATTTATGGTGACCATCGACTACAGAGGTAAAAAAAGACAGGACTTCTGATCTCAGGGAGCCACATGAGCTTCAGTAAGACCACAAGAGAGAAAGACAGTTTGAAGACAGCAAGAGTCCCTTTCTGCCTGGTCCCCGTGTAAAGAGGCAGTAGGAGGAAGTCTGGAAAAGTGGACAAGGACTCATCTCCAACGGAAGCACTTAGGAACGGCCATAGCAATTTGATAGCTTAGCGGGAAGGGGGAGGGCAGCTCTTAGGAAGGACGGGGAGACATTGTCTCCAGCACGTGTTTGGAAACTAGTTCTGGGAGAAGTGTGAATGGAGAGTGGGCATTGGATAAGAGGCAGCAGAGACAAGAGGACCAATGGGGAGGCTGTCATCTGCCTGAAGGGCAGAGCAACTGGGCAAGGACCATGGCCGAGCAGAGAGTTTATAAATCTCATTTTACATGATGTGATGGTTTGAATAAGAATGCTGATTATAGACACATAAATTCAAGCGCAGAACTATTTGGGAAAGATTAGGTGTGTTCTCGTTGGAGTGGGTGTGTCCTTGTTGGGGGAGGTATGTGTCTGGGAGTGAGCCTAGAGGTTTCAAAAGTCCATGCCAAGTCCAGTCTCTGTCTACTGCCCATAGATCAAGGTGTAAAGCTGAGAAGCTATGGCTTCAGCACCAGGCATGTTAGTTTCCCACCGTGATGATTGTGGACCAAGCCTCTGAAACTGTATGCAAGCCCTCAATTGAATATTTTCTTTTATGCGGGTCAACTTTGTCATGGTGTTGCTTCACAGTCACAGAATAGAAACTAAGAAACATTTCATTCTTCAAAAGAGGAAGTTGAAAGATAGCCAAGTCTTGCCCATGGCCACAAACCTGCCCAGAATTATCCTACAGGCTGTAAATGTTTGGTGTGGAGAATCTGGCCTCTGTCCCAGCTTTCCAGAGAAACATGCCTCAGCATCTTTATCAACCAAGGCTGGGACTCGGGCCGCCAGTCCTCTGGCTTCACTTGTGACTCTGTGTCAATAGCAGGTGTTTGTCACATCTTTCTCTGAGGATGTTTGGGATCTTGGGACGTGGAACAATTTTTATAGCTTGGTCCTCTAGGGAACACAAAGGCTGGAGCATCAGGGGAGCTGTGAGAGACAGAGCTGGCTTGGGCAAAGATGGAAGAGTGTTAGAGTGACTACAGGTGGACACCAGCCATGAGTATAAGTTTTTAAAGTGAAGACCTCTCTTACTAGGAGGCCTTAGCTGGGAGCAGGGAGAGGAAGGAGAAAGGGTTAAGATGAGATTGGAGATGTACGAAGTGTAACTTCTGGTTGGAGGGCAAGAAAACCAATGAGATGTGAAGGTAGAGTCTATCCCAGCAGCCTCTGCTTTTGAAAGCCTTGACAGTGACCATTCTACAACATGCTTAGAATATCAGCTGGTCTGTAATGCCAGTCTTCCCCAAGCCTTGTCAGCAAAAGGAGAGTCTGCAGAAATGCTAAAAAGAAAGACCGCATAGACCTGCTTGATAGGTGGCTTGGTTAGGGGGCTGTTTTGGGAGGCCTTGGGATTTCCGGTTCCTCTGAATCCAGAACTTCCCACCATCACAAATGCCGTTGTCTACTCACAGCCTCTTCAGCCTTATACATTTTGTATGACCCGCCTCCTTCACAAAGTGGGTTTACCAAATCAATGCAATGTACAGTGACATACTTTCTCCACCACAGGCTGCTCCTCCGCCCGCCCCATGTGACTGGAGGAAAGCGAGCCAGGGCTTCTCCGTGAGTGTGCTGGGCTGTGGAAATCCTTAGGTTATAAATAGTGTGTGTGTGTGTGTGTGTGTGTGTGTGTGTGTGTGTGTTTTAATAGATGGACTCGGTTTCTCTGATCATAAAGTCCACGGCTCCTATTTATAGCCATAGTACTGCTCCTAGGACTGAGGGATTGTAAAAATAGTTTTCAGGAAATAGCCGTGCTTAGCCGACCCTCCCAGCATGGAGACAGCAGAAGGGGCTGGCAGATGGGGGCCCCAGGATTCAGGCTCTTGGCATTAACCCCATACTGTCTGGGAGCTGTTCTCAGTTCCAGGCCCCTGGGGCCTGCAGCCTTCAGCTCGAATCGCATTTGCTTAGATGAAGGGCTGTGTTCATTCACTCTCTGAGAGCCCGCTCCAGGCCAGCCTCACTGGAAGGCTCCTGGGAGACAGGAACGTTTGTCTACCATGATGCTAGCTGACGAGAGCTGGAGATTCTGGTGCCCAGCACGACACAGGTGCAGTGTGAATGAGAGTCCAGGAAGCCTCCAGAAGCTACCTCAGTGCCGCCCAGGGAGGCTCCAGAGCCAGCTGGGGGTGGGGGTAGGGTGGGGAATCCCCGTCCTAAGTCCTGGAACTGCAGCACTGTGTGGCATGTCACCAAGTGTGTGACAGGACTCTGACCTTCAGATGGCCTGGTGAGGCTTTAAGGTGGCGCAAGGTGCCATGAGCCAAGGACTGCAGTTCTAGAAACCACTTTCCCTGAGAACGCTCCAGGGGAAAGGCTACCCTCCTGATACCACAGGTGCACTTTGAAAGGCCAATGCATCAATGAAGGGGGCTTAAGAAGAGAGAATGGGGGGTAAAGGAGTGTGGCACGGCGGTGTGGGGGAAGGGGTGCCCAGGCCCTTGCCCAAGCACCTCTTCCCCCTGAGGAACCACACGCACACAGGCATCGTATAGAATAGAGTTTATTCAGGGTAGAGGTTGGGAGTTAGTGGTATAGTGGAAGTAGAGAAAGGCAGAGAGGGGGGGGGAGAGAGAGAGAGAGAGGAGGGGCAAAGGGGCAAGTAGCCCCTTTTATAGTGGGCCAGGTCTATGGGGTGGGGCATACCTGGCTGTTGCCAGGTAAGTGTGGAGTGGAGCTTAGACAGAGTACCAACACACTTGGCTTCCAGAACCTATGAGATTGGTTTTTATCCTTCACACGTGTAAGTAAGCACTGTCTCACTGAGCTATATCCTTAGCCCCCTCTCCTCCATTTTACCCCCAAATTTTGATTTGGAAACAGAGCCTACATTACCCAGGCCAGGCTTTAAGTATGTTTAACCAGCCTAAGCAAGTTTTGAACATGTGATCCTCCTGCCTCAGTATCTGATGATACATGTGCCACTGAACACAGGAAATCTGTGTTTACAGCATGCTGAGCACATGCTCCGTGGAGACTGGCTTGTACTAGGGTACAAGCATTTGCTTTGTTTAACTGGATCCAGAAAATGCCTAGGGGAATGACAGGATCAATGTCTTAGGGTTCTATTGCTGTGAACAGACACCATGACCAAGGCAACTCTTACAAAGGAAAACATGTAACTGGGGCTGGCTTACAGGTTCAGAGGTTCAGTCCATTATCATTATGGTGGGAAGCATGGCAGCATCCAGGCAGATATGGTGCTGGAGGGGCTGAGGGTTCTACATCTTGATCTGAAGACAACCAGGAGAGACTGTCTTTTTTTGCCTGAGTGTAACTTAGGCAAAGGACCTCAAAGCCCACCGTGATGCACTTTCACCAACAGGGCCACACATCCTAATAGTGCAACTCCTCATGGACCAATCATGTCCAATGCAGTGACGTTCCACTCTGCCTGGCCCCCATAGGCTTATTCAGACATGTAAGGGTATGGGGACCATAATTAGCCAGACCATAATGCAAAAGTACATTTAGTTCAACTTGAAAAGTCCTCACAGTCTATACAGTCTCCACAATGTTTAAAAGTCCAAAGTTCAAAGTTTCTTCTCAGATTCATGCAATCCTTTAACTGCAGTCCCCTGTAAAATCAAAATCAAAAAGCAGATCACATACCTCCAACATCACAGGATATACGTTACCATTCCAAAACGTTCTAGTAGGGGAAACGCTGGACCAAAGCAAGATAGAAAGCCAGCTGGGCAAACTTCAAACTCTGTATTTCTATGTCTGAGGTCAAAGAGTTCTTCAGATCTCCAAATCCTTTCAGCTTTGTTAACCACAACACCATCCTTTCTTTTTGGCTGGTTCCACTCCCTGTTAGAAGCATTCCTAGGCAGGTATCCCATGGATCTAGCATCTACTAGGTGTGCCCTTCCATCAAGTGCAGGTGGAGAGAGGAGATTCATGCCAGTGCCATAGGAAGGGTCTGTAGCTCTGCTGTGTGTCTGCTGCTGTCTATCACTGACTTCTTTATTTAAAAATAGCCTGACTTATAGAAGATGGAGATTGTGGTGGTTTGAAGAGGACTGACCCCCCACCCCCCACCCCCGATAGATGCATGTTTGAATGCTTGGCCTATAAGGAGTAGCACTATTAGAAAGCATGGCCTTATTGGAATAGGTATGGCCTTGTCAGAGGACGTGTGTCACTGTGGGGTGGGCTTGTGTTCTCATATGGTCAAGCCATGCCCAGTGTGGTACACAGTCTCCTTCTGCTGCCTGTGGATCAAGATGTAGAATTATTAGCCCAGAAGCTTAGAATACCCAAGATACAATTCACAGACCACATGAAGCTCAAGAAGAAGGAACACCAAAGTAGAGATACTTTGGTCCTTCTTAGAAGGGGGATCAAAATACCCATGGGAGGAGATACAAAGTATGGAGCAGAGACTGAAGGAAAGGCCAACCAGAGACTGCCCCACCTGGGGACCTATCCCATATATAGCTACCAAACCCAGACACTATTGTGAATGCCAACAAGTGCTTGCTGACAGGAGCCTGTTATAGGTGTCAAATGCCTGACAAATACAGAAGTGGATGCTCACAGTCAACCATTAAACTGAGCACAGGGTCCCCAATGGAGGAGCTAGAGAAAGGACCCAAGGAGCTGAAGGGGTTTGCAGCCCCATAGAAAGAACAACAATATGAACCAACCAGTACCCTAAGAGCTCCCAGGAACTAAACCACCAACCAAACAGTATACATGGAGGGACCCATGGCTCCAGCTGCATATGTAGCAGAAGATGGCCTTGTCAGACATCAATAAGAGGAGAGGCTCTTGGTCCTGTGAAGGGTCGATGCCCCAGTGTAGGAGAATGCCAGGACAGAGAATTGGAAATGTCTGGGTTAGTGAGCAGGGGAGGGGGGATAGGGTAGGGGGTTTTCTGAGGGGAAACAAGGAAACGGGGATAGCATTTGAAATGTAAATAAAGAAAATATCTAATAAAAAAAGGATGTAGACCTCTCAGTTCCTTCTCTGACACCATGTCTGCCTGCACACCATCATGCGTCTTTCGTGACAATAAAGAATTAAACCTCTGAAACTGTAAGCCAGCCCCAATTAGGTCTTTTCCTCTTAGGAGTTGCCATGGTCATGGTGTCTCTTCACAGCAAGGAAACTCTAAGCAAGACAGAGAGGAGTCTTAAATAAGCCCGCATTTCCCAGCCTTCTTTAATAGTTTCATCCAGTAAGATGTGAGCATAAGTTTGGGTTTCTAGAAAGTTCCTCAAAGAGGACAAATTCTCCTGTGTCTTTTCTCTTCTTCGGTGTACCTGTCTGAAATACAGAGGTGGTGGCAGAAGCTTTGACATCATTTTCAGAACATGTCCAGGGTCAAGGTACTACCTCATCACTAGCCTAGACCTGATCTTATTATTAGTTTTTCTTTTGGTTTATTTTTGCTGTATCTCACAAATACAAATAATCAAGTGATAAACACTACTCACAAAAATATCGGTTCCCCCATTACCTGATCTAGACTGTGTCCCAGCCCAGAACAATGAGAACTATCAGTGACAGAAGAAATAAGGAGGGTGATGATAGGACCCAGGGCTCTTAGTGTCCCTCAAGCAGACCCTGCATCCGCCCCCAGCTGCCCAGGCATGCAGTTTTGTCAGTACATAATAAGCACACACACACACACACATATCCAAACATCAACTTCTCCTTCTTCTCCTTCATTTGCTTTTTGTTTCATATATATATATATGATATAGATAGATACATAGATACATAGACAGACAAACAGATAGATCTAGATCATATAACAGCATAGATGCTGAGTTTGGATTTCCAAAACCTCACCCCAAACCATCACCTCAACCCAAACCATCACCTCAACCAAGGACCAAAACAGTCACTTACAAAAGGATCCCTGCTCCTTGTGACAAGAGTGGCTTACCTGAGATCCATCCTCTTAGATTACTTTCTAAGATGTATAACAGAATGCTTTGAATGGCAATGACCCTCATAGGTTCATAGATTTGAATGCTAGGTCACCAGGGAGTGGTGCTAATTAGGAGATGTGTCCTTGTTGGAATAGGTTAGGGATGGCCTTGCTGGAGGAAGTATGTCACTTGGGGGTGGGCTTTAGGGTTTCAAATGCTCATGTCAAGTCCAATCCCAGTGTCTGTCTGTCTCTGTCTCTGTCTCTGTCTCTGTCTCTGCTTGTGGATCCGGATGTAGACCTCTCAGCTCCTTCTCCACCACCACATCTGCCTGCACGCCTCCATGTGCCCACCACGATGATAATGGACTAAACCTCTTAACTATAAGCTAGCCCCAGTTGAATGCTTTCCTTTATGAGAGTTTCTGTGGTTATAGAGTCTCTTCATAGCTATAGAACACTGACTAATACATCCTGTGTTGCTACCTCCAGGCAAGGTAGCAGATTTCTAGAATGTAGTCATCCTGAATAACTGCGACTTTTACCTGCTGACCAACCAGTCTCCATTTCCTCTTCCCCCCAACCACTGGGGGCAGGCATGCTATTTTCTGTCTCTGCAAAGCCTACTGATCAAATATGTCATTTAAGTGGAATCTTACAGTAATGGGTTGATTCCCTCAGCATCATGGCCTTTGGATTCATGCACCTGGCTGCAGGTGGCTGGCTGTCTTTCTTCCTTTTGAAGGTCAAATAATATTCTACTGTATAGATGCACCACATATCCACTCACCCAGAAATGGGGATTAAGGCCATGTCCACATCTTGGATGCCGTGAATACTACTTGTATAAATTTGTGTGAACTTTGTGAAAAAAAATCCCGATTTTTAACTTTTTGGCTGCTGTGGGTATAAGCATCCTTCCCCCTGGGGCTGGCACTGGTGCAGATCTCTCTGGACCGGGGCTGTCTCCTGAAGCTTGCTCTTGATCTTTGGTGCTTAGGATGGCATACCTCAAAGTGGGTCTCACACGTGGCTGAGTTCAATGTCTTGGTCTTCCTCATGCTTCTGCGGCCCCATCTGAATGTCATTTGAAGTCTGACCATAGCTCCTAAGGCATCGTCATACATATCCAAAATCCAAACCAGAGTGTCCATCATCAGCACAGCCAGCCATACAACTCCTTTAGACAGGGTTCTCAACCTTCCCAATGCTGCGACCCTTTAATACAGTTCCTCATGCTGTGATGACCCCCAACCATGCAACTATTTTCATTGCTACTTCATAACTAATTTTGCTGCAGTTATGAATCATAATGTAAATATTTGTATTTTCCCATGGTCTTGGGCAACCCTTATGAAAGGGCCATTCAGCCCCTCAAACCACAGGTTGAGAACCACTGCCTTAATCCCTCGTATTCTAGTATGTTCTAAGAGTCTGAGCCATCGCTTTTGGCTGCAGTTTGCATCCAGTGCATGCCTGACCTGTGTATCCTCACATGTGTGTTCCAGGACACTCAGCCACCTACCTGACAGGTCAGCCTCCATGCCCTGCAGGCTGATGCTGTCAGATGCTCCGAACCACAGTCCTCACCATGCACCCCCCTAAAGCTATGTCACCCCACTGCCTTTAGCAGCTTTTGTTTTTAACATTGCCCCAGAATGGAATCTCTTTGAAGACATTGCAAGTGACAATTAGGGATTCAATTTAAGATAAAATTCAACCCTAGGTGGTACTGCCAAGTCAAATAACTCAAAGGAGGTGACAGCACCTGACAGGCAGAGGCAACACTGGAGCAGGAGACGTGTCCCTTTTAAAAATCAATGTTTGGCTGCTGCAACGTAGGACTGTTGACATTGGAAAAGACAGAACCTTATACCTGGAGAAATACAGTGCAATAACTGTCAGGTGCCATTGGCTCAACTTAATTCTTTCCAAACTCTACATTAGATAGGGGCGTAACTCAAATCGCTAACCCTCGTATGGCCTCTCCCTAGGACTTTCAGATGACTTTAGAGTCTTCTCGCTCTGCTGGCTCTGAGCTCCATCAGGCAAAGATGGGGGGGGGGGGGGGCAGTGCGTTGTGAGTCCTGCTCTTCCCTGCACTGTGGCTGCCGCACAAGTGATACTCAGTAATACTTGACTAAATATTGAATGGCCCCTCTCCTCCTGGGTTAGTGATGCCAAGATTTGTAGCCATTGTGGGTGGGGGTGGAAGGCTGGGGAGACACTCAGTTGCTTAAGCACTTGTATGAGTTTGATCCCCCAGAATCTACATGAGAAGGATCAGGCTAGTGTGACAGAGACCAGCATAATCCCAGCACTGGGAAGGCTGGGACAGATCCCTGGGGCTCACGGGCCAGCCTGTCTCAGTGTATCAGTTCCGGCCCATGCTCCTGGGAGCATCCACACAGGGGCATCGTCACATGTACCATAGTGGTGGGCCCTGCCACACATTTCAGCTTGCCCAGCCTTGAAAGAGGGAGGGATTGGGTAGTGGAGGGTGGGTGGTGGAGGGGTGGTATCTTGGAGAGGGACAGTCATCCAGCCAAGGAATGTCACCAAGAACAAGCATGGAGAAGGGGTGCCCAGCAAGGCCACCTGAGGCTGTGCTCTTACAGTGGTAGAATGTTCCAGAAGGCTGGGATGTAGCAGCCAGAACAGGACCTTCTCTGGCACGCTTCAGGAGTCCAGAGCTCCCCAACGTTATTTGTCATACATTTCAGAGTTTGGAGGTAATTTGACCTTTATCTTATGCCATTTAAGAGGTCTTTTGTACAATCAGGCCTGCTCGGGCACTTGAGCCAAAAACGAACTCTCTCTTTTCTTTAATTTCAAACTGGCCAGCTACAATATTGCTTCTCACTGTAAGTACCAATATGACATTTTGGGCTAAACAAACTTCAAGTCAGAGCCTAATTACCACAACATTGCTCTTTCCAGTGTCCCCACCTCCCCATGGCATGACACATTGGCACACTCCCAGTTCTCAATGGCCTCCTGTTCACTGATTCTGATGGCTTCCAAACTCTGCATTAGAGTGTCCTATTTGTAATACTAGGGACCATAATATTGAGGTAAAACAGCTCATGGGCTAGGCCAGATAGAGGTCACCTGCCTTAGTTCATCTCTTCCATCTTAGCCTGAGTCTGTGCTGTGTGACTGAACACATGACTTGGCTGTGTGCTAGAGGCCGGAAGGGTGTAATTCAAAGCTGCTGGCATCACGTGGGGTATTTTGTGCTGGGATCCTCCTTGTGAAGAAGGTTGAAGGGTGAGAGATTAAGCAATGGGGAAGAGCAAACTCCCTTGCAAACAAGCCCAACCCCTTGACAACTAACCTCCAGTCCTGAGAACCTATCCTCTGTCATGAGAACTAAGCCCAGTCCCTGACCACCTCTTAAAGGTCCTGGCTCCCAACAGTGTTTTCCTGGGGGGCGGGGAGTGAACTTCCAACCCATGAGCCTAAGAATGGTGAAGTTTGTTGGACTGAATCCCCTAAAAGATACATTAAAGTCCCAATTCTTAGTCAATGTGGCCTCATTTCAAATAGGGATTGTAATGGCTTGTTTTATGTCAACTAGATACAAGCTAGAGTCATCAGAGAGGAGCCTCAGTTGAGAAATTGTCTCCATAAGATCCAGCTATAGGGTTTTTTTTTTCTTAATTAGTTATTGATGGGGAGAGCTCACCCATTGTGGATGGTGCCATCCCCTGGTTCTTTAAGAAAAGCCTTGTCCTAGGTTCTACAAGAAAGCAGGTTGACCAAGCCACAGAGAGCAAGCCAGTAAGCAGCACCCTTCCATGGCTTCTGCATCAGCTCCTGCCTCCAGATTCCTGCCTGTTTGAGGTCCTGACCCCACTGGTCCTGACAATGAACTGTTCTATAGAACTGTGAGTGAAATAAACCCTTTCCTCCTCAAGTTGATTCTGGTCATGGTGTTGCTTTATAGCAATGTAAGATAGGAATTTTTGTGGATGCAACCATGATTGGTTAGGGCAGGCACTAATCCAATATCTGTTTCTCTTATTTGAAGAGGTAATTTTGTGGATGGAAGGTCAGATACGGGGAAGAAATCCATAGAAATGGAGGTGTATTGTAGGATTGCCAGGGATGGTCATTAACTGGAAGGGAGGTAGAGACAGGTTCCACCACAGCCATGAGGAACTAACCCTACCTACAGCTCGGTCCTGGATATCTGGCCTCCAGCCCTATGAAAACCACATTTCTGTCACCTCAAATGTTTGGGCTTGGGTCATGGGAAATGAATTCCAATGGGGACCCTCTGAGAAAGAGTGGTTCACCAGGTATCCTAGAACCGTGATGTCAATCAGGGGACGCGAGGCTCAGGTATCCTGGTCACAAGCCCAACTCAAATGACAGCATGTGTTCACCAAGTTTCACAAAGTCCTGTGCTGATGGGAGAACCTAGAGCTACAAGTGGGTGACCAGCCAGTAGAGATCTTCCTAGCAGGTGTGACACTTCTCCTCACCTCTTTGCTAATCTCCACAGGGAATCCGGCGCTGAGGAATACAGGGATCCTGATCATGGTGGCTCCTGTGAACTTGAGGTTTTGGGCCACCACAGTAGATGGCTGCCTCTGTTACTCTCCTACTCCCTTTTATTTCTGTTCCCCGGGATCCTGGAGCCTCTGCACCAGGAATGCAAAGGTAATTCTGCTACTTTCCAAGTAGAAGTGAATGTTGGACACTCTGAGAGGATCAGCAGAGGCCGGGGGTGGAAAGGACGGAGAAGGGACATGTTGGCGACACATCTGACAGACAGTAGCTTTGGAGCTCTGCACAGGAGTGCTGGGAATGTGTCTCCACCTCAGAGAGCTTGTCTAACCAGTGTGAGGTCCTGGGTTTAATCCCTAGCACTGTCCAAAAATGGCGGCCACTGATACCAATGGACTACATGCTTCAAATTTTCTATGTAAATGTCAAACACTCTTACCAGGGGTAATACAAGTGTGGGGGACTAGGTTAATAAGTGTGATTTAATCATTCCATGTGGACACAGACTTCAAAATATCCCACTTGGGGCTGCTTGGCAGATAGATAGCTCAGTTATCCAAATGCTTGTTGCACAAGCATCAGGACCTAAATTGTTTTCCCAGGGAACCATGGAAAATCCAGGGGAGGTACGGTGTTCTCCAGGGCTTGGGAGGTGGGAACAGACAGATTCCTGGGAACACTGGCCAGACAGACTAACCGAGTTACTATGTCCCAGATCCCAGGGAGTGACCTTGTCTATAAAAGTAAAGTAGACAGGTCCTAAGGAATGACACTGGATGCTGATCTCTGGCTTCTACAAGCATGTAAACACGTGTGTGCCCTCCACAAACGTGCATGCACACAGCACACAGAACTTATCACATTGAACCCCACACATAAGTCAGGTCATTTTCCCTCAGTGTCAGGCATCAAACCCGGGGCCTCACCCATGTAAGACACACTCCTGAGTAGCACCCTGCCTTTTACTCTCATTTTGAGACAAGGTTTCAAACTCAGCCCTGAAGTCCTGGCAGGCCTTGGACTCCCAGTCCCTCTGTCTCAGCCTTCCAAGTGGATAAGAAGATAGGCCTATGCCACTAGGTCCTGAAAGCAAAACAAAAAGATACAAAAAGTGAAAGACCTCTTGTCAAGTCCAACTATGCCATCAAACACTAGACGGTGAGACTTTCTGGTAGCTGTGGTAACCAGAATCTCACTGCAGTTTGATGTGGCAAGGCTGGGCCACACCTCTGCCCTGGCCCACACCTCTGCCCTGGGCAGGCCTCAGTGTACCATCCCTGTTGTCCCAAGGTCCTGAAGAGAAAGAATCATTCTCTTGCCCACTCCTACCTTTATGGAGGGATCCTCACATAGAGTCAAAAGTCCTTTATAGGTAAAGTGGGAATAAAAATATCAGACTTTCTAAGCTTAGAGAAAAGTTCAAAGCATTTTTAAAGTAATATGTTTCTGCACTTAATCTTACCCAGTATTAAAAGCAGCCTTATAAAAAACAATTAGGAAAAAACCCAAAACGTGTAATTAGAAATAGTACAGAATGCAGGGATCCCAGAGTAGCCTTGGGAACTTGGGAAATGGTAGAGAGAATATTTGAGGCCCTTTGCATGTGGATTCCTGTAGCACAGCTAGGATCAAAATGCCCGACAGAGCAATGTGGGAGCAGAGGTCGGCCTGGCCCTTGGTTCAGAAGACCTCAGCCCACCACAGCAACAGGCGGGCAGAGCTCGGGTAGGACTGTGTGCTGCTGCTTTCCATGCCAAAACAAGAGAAAAAGACCACAGAAAAAGACTTGCTCTTAATTACCAACTTCCACCAGCCAGACTCTACCTCCCACATATTCCCCAGCACCCTCAAAATAGTGCCATACGCTGAGGACCAAGCACCCCACACAGGAGCTTGCTGGTGGTGTGTCAAGTTCAAAATGTAACTAGAGGGTCTGGTCAGGGATCGCTTGGTCTCAGGCACAATGGCAGACCATCAGTGTGGTGGAGTGTGAATCAGAGATGCTGAACTCCAAAGGAGCAGCCTGGAGACCCCTTACAGCCTGCAAAGGCCTACCAGGGACCTATGTGTTCCTGTGGCTCTGCCTCCCAAGTCTCTGCAGGATGCTAAAAGGGTGTCAGTAGTTGGGGGCCATGAATTCCAAATCTGTGGGGGGGCAGTTCGCCCTCAGTGGAGGATGAAGGAGTTTTTTAAACAATGATTATCTGGGAGAATGAACAGAACATCTGGGGAAAAAAATTGCCTGTGTCCCTTTCTACACCAAAGTAATCCCAGATGTTTTTAAAAAAAGCAATGTAGAAACAAGACTCACTAAACCATTTCGCCAAGAACTAAAGAGATCAAAACCCTGGCTGATCCCTGCCCCAAACAGTCTCTGGCACATGGGAAGTGCGTAGTGAATATTTGTGAAATCCATTCCTGCAGAGTGTGTGTGTGTGTGTGTGTGTGTGTGTGTGTGTGATGTAACCAGGTTCTGTGTGTGTGTGTGTGTGTGATGTAACCAGGTTCTGTGTGTGTGTGTGTGTGCGCGTGTGCGTGTGCGTGTGCGTGTGTGTGTGTGTGTGTGTGTGTGATGTAACCAGGTTCTGTGTGTGTGTGTGTGTGTGTGTGTGATGTAACCAGGTTCTGTGTGTGTGTGTGTGTGTGTGATGTAACCAGGTTCTGTGTGTGTGTGTATGTATGTATGTGTGATGTAACCAGGTTCTGTGTGTGTGTGTGTGTGTGTGTGAGTGTGTGTGTGTGATGTAACCAGGTTCTGCTATGACCACAGTAGGAAGCAATACAGATTCAGAGACAGAGGCAAGCGAGACCTGATCACCCCACGTGGACCCCTCCCAGTCACATGATGGTGTACCAACAAAAAGAAAAGGAGGGGGATTAGGGGACATTTGGGGACAGTGTCTGTTGTGCCCACGGCCTGTGCCAGCCCACACAGCTCCTAGCACCTAACCATAGGAACTAAGAGAATGGATGGGACTTTGTGCTCAATCTTGTCCTAATTTCATTTCCATTGCTATGATAACATGCCCTGGCCGGAGGCAAGGTAGGGAAGAAAGGGGTGTGCAGTACTTACAACTCTATATTACATCACTGTAGCAAGAACGTGAAGCAGCTAGACACACCCACAGTCAAGAGCAGAGAGAAACCAGTTCGGACTTGCTTACTGGTGCTCAGCCCACACTTCTCATTTACACAACCCCAGAGCCCAGCCCTAGAAATGGCGCCGCCCGGATTCAGGGTGGACAGATCCCACCTTGATGGAGCCTTCACAGGCTCACCCACAGGCGCCAGCCTGATCCAGACGATTCCTACTCTTTCCGTCTGATCCTACGTCCCATCAAGAGAACAACTAAAACTAACCGTGCTGAGCCTCTTCCTACAGCTTCTGTAGCCCAGTGCAAAGCACATGGTTTTACAGAGAATCCGTGTGCTGAGCTTTGAGCTGCCTCGGCAGAGCAGGGAAGCACAGAGCACACGTGGTAGCTGAAGAAGATGAACCCTCACGTCATGAACTACAAGCAGGAAGCAGAGAGAATGCACTAGAAATTGAAGAAGTCTTTAAACACTCAGCGCCTGCCTCCAGTGACACACTCCCTTCCACAAGGCTGTACCTGAGCCTCCTCAAACAGCACTACCGGCTGAGAACTGGGTACCAAGCATTCAAATACCTGACGGAGAGGGGGGGAAGGGAAGGGCATCTCACTCAAGCCACTATACTCAGTAGGGTACCACGTGCCTGTACCCTGAGTATTTGAGAAGCAGAGGCAGGAAGATCAGACGTTCAAGGTCATCCTCAGGTACACAAGAGTTTGAGACCAGCCTGGGATACATGAGTCACTGTCAAAGAAAGAAAAAGGGAGAGATCTTTGGGGATGGATGTGACTAAGACTTGGGGGCCCTTTCAGCCTGGAGTCCCAATGGTGGTTGTTGACGCATGGTGACTAACCCAGGTCTTCTGCACATCAGCTGCCTGGTCTTGAACAAGTAACCTCTCACCACCTCTGCTGACACTCATCTGCAAACTGAAGATGATGGAAAATGATCCCCACCCACTCCGTGAAGGTAACTGATGGATTCTACACGTAAACATCCAGGAAGATTCCGAAGGCAGATCCCAGGACACAGTGAGCCTGTCGTGGATGCACACTGCTCCTGTATGAATTAGTAATATTGGGTAAACAAACCAACGAGGCGTTTATTTGGGGGCGCTGTTGGGAGGGTGTCTCCAGGGAGCGGCTGGATGCACAAAGCCGTGAGCATATGGATAGCCTGCTGAGTCACGAAGCTTCCGAACCATGCTTAACAGCTTTGACCTCTTTCCACATGATGGAACCTTCGTGCAGAGAATCCCTCTGCCTTAAGGTACCAAGAACGCATCTCTGGGGCACCACAGCTTCCCAACAGGATGACTGTTTAGAGCTTAGGATCGCCAAGCCTGTCAGACCCTCCATGTCTGATCTCAGGCTAACTGTGGCTTAATTCAGTTAAGGGAATCCCAGCTATGCCCAACTGAGAATGAGGCTTAGAGACAGCGTGCCAGCTGCGCAGGAACTGGAGGACAGGCGTGAGGCAAATGACGTGGAGAGACAGAAATAGAAGGGAAGGCACCATTCTCTGTGGCTTTAGCATTCTCAGCCCTGCTAGGAGTATGGTGGGATTTATACTATCTCAGGGCATCAGAGATGAGCTTTGCCTGAGAAGGGTGACATTCTGTCACCATCCAGCAAGTACTAGTGTGCCAAGTGCTGTCCCTGAGCTTGACAACACAAAGATGACACCGATGTAGAAAAGAGAAGGAGAGAGAAAATACAGAGGGGTGGTGGTAGGGAGGGGGAGGGTGGGGATGGGTAGGGGAGGGGAGGGAGGGGAGGGACAGACTCCTCTCCTAGAGCTGCTTCTCAGGGTGAGGAAGTTTTCACAAGCGAAGCATCATTTGAGTTAAGCCTCAGCAGATGAAGAACTTTACTGGTAAAGTGGGGATGCCGCCCCAGCAGACCTTACGGAATGTGCAAAGGATGTCTGGGAACCAACTGCAGGCTCTGCTACAACAACAATGAATACCTGCACAGGCAAACGTGGGACTAAGGTAGGGCTACGAGGCAATCTACATTCTATGCTGCCAGCCATTGCAAGGCTGTGATAGGAGTGGGTACGATATGGTCAGCCCCTCACCTCATCCACACAGAGAAAAAAATATGTGACTCCCCTGGAAGTCATTGAGCAAGAAGTCATGGTGGGCCCAGAGCCCAATTCTCCATGCTCCATTCAGATCCTCTCTACTCTACCGCCTCCTATAAACATAAGAAATCTAAAGTATACCACTGCACGACTACATCCGGAGAGAGGCCAGACAGGGATAAGGCACTCTGGCTATTGGAGATGGCACTCTGCTTTATTCAATGTCTCAAAGGTGGAAGGAAGGTAGATAGAGGTTGTACTTTCCCTTGGAAGACTATAGGAGACAAAGATCATGAAGATGGGGCTCTCGAGATGGCTTCAGTAGGGAAGGGCACTTGTCACTAAGCCTGACAACCTGAGTTCAATTTGAGTTCAAGCCCTGGATCTCACATGGTGGAAGGAGAGAAGTGATTCCCTCAAGTTGTCCTTTGATCTCCACAGTAGCCCCTCACACACAATGGATGGATGGATGCATGGATGCATGGATGGATGGATGGATGGATTGAAGGATGCATGCATGGGTGGATGCATGGGTGGGTGAATGGGTGGGTGAATGCATGCATGCATGGGTGGGTGGATGGATAGATGGGTGCATGTATAGATGCATGGATGGATGGATGCATGGATAGAGGCATGGGTGGATGGATGGATAGATGGATTCATGGATGGATGCAAGGATGGATGCATGCATGCAGGAATTGATGGATGCATGCATGAATACATGGGTGGATGCATGGATGGATGCATTCATGCATGCAGGAATGGATGTATGGGTGGATGGATGCATGAATGCATGGGTGGATGCATGGATAGATAAATAAGACAGACAGTTAAAAATAAATGTAAAAGAAAATTAAAATCACAAGGTCACACAATGTGATATTTAGTAAGTTATAAGGACTGTCTTATGGCATCTGTAGCTATTGAGAAGGTGAAGTTTTATTGGCACCCACTGTTGGGTCCTATCTTGACTCAAAATAAATTTGAAGGTAGGGTGGATTTTCTAGAAGGATCTCCAGGGGAACTGCTTAAATCTCTAGATTAGAGGTCACCTGGGGCCCTCTGTATTATATTCCTTTCCCATTTCTATGTTGAAAACAGCCTGACAAAAGCAGCAAGGGAGGAAGGGCTTGTTCTGCTTACACTTCAAGGTTACAGTCTATCATTGTAGGGAAATCAAGGCAGCAGGAACTTGGAACAGCTACTCACATCCATAGTCAAGAGCAGAGACAGAGTGCATGTTGCACATGTGCCAACAACTCAGCATGTTTTCTCCACTCTTACACAGTCTAAGATCCCCTGTCTAGGAGATGATGCTACCCCACAGTAGGCAGATCTTCCCACCTCAATTGATGTACACAAGATGACACACCTCAGAGACATGTCTATAGTGCCAACCTGATTTAGACAATTCCTCCTGGAGATCCTCTTCCCATGTGACTGTAGATTGTGTCAAGTTGCAATTAAAGCTAGCCACCACACCCATCTTTGTTTGGCCAAGATAATCCAGGGTTCCCCATACCTATCGATTGATCTCCTCATGCATTGGCATCCAGGCAGCACGGATTCTCTGGGATGAGCACCCTCAAGTTATCTGGGGGCTTAACTTACATTTCATGCTCAGTGTGCTTTGCGAAGGCTTCTTTGTTTTCAGCACAGCAGACACAGTGTGAAAGGAGCATGGAGAAGTGTGTCGTGTATCTTAATCTGCAGTAAGAGACGGGCTCCACGCCCTGAGATACATCTCTGCACCCAGGATATCCAGCCACATAGTCCCTCCAGAGCTGCATTTCAGTCTCTCCTGCCGCTGGTAAAGCAGAGGGCCTGGGTGGTGTCAGACCAACCCGGAAGGAGAGAAAGAGAAACCTAATGAACTTGAATCATTAGATAACAGCAGGCCTCTTCTCAAGTGACCAAGGTCATTGGTCTGTGGACACTGGACCTTAAAAGGCCTTCAACTCTTCTCTGCTCCAAACAACTGTGCTCTGTTCTCCTTCATTTCATTTCGAAATTTAATTGTCATTATAATATTACATTGTTTTTAACAGACAGAATCTCCCATCTCCCAAGCCACCCTTGAACTCCCTATTAGCTGAGGGTGATCTTGAACTCCTGACCTTCCTGCTTCTTATTCCAAAGTGGGGGATTGCAGGCATATACCATCACGCTCATCTTAAATATCTCGTTTTTACTTCTAAGTTAAATGCAATTGAGTTTGTTATTATAATGGTGGTTGGGACAAGGTCTCATGGGTCTCATGCTGTCCTTGAACTTGATATGAAACCAAGGATGGCCTTGAGTCCTGATGCTCCTGCCTCTGCCTTCCAACTACGGGGATTACAGGCTAGCCCACCTTTTATATCCTTGGCTGTCCCTCCCTCCTTGTCTGCCCTCCCTGAGCCCTCTACCCGTCTTAGGGTTTCTATTCCTGCACAAACATCATAACCAAAAAGCAAGTTGGGGAGGAAAGGGTTTAGTCAGCTTACACTTCCACATTGCTGTTCATCACTAAAGGAAGTCAGGACTGGAACTCAAGCAGGTCAGGAAGCAGGAGCTGATGCAGAGGCCATGGAGGGATGATTTTTACTGGCTTGCTTCCCCTGGCTTGCTCAGCTTGCTCTCTTATAGAACTCAAGGCTATCAGCCCAGAGATGGCACCACCCACAAGGGGCCCTCCTCACTTGATCACTAATTGAGAAAATGCCTTACAACTGGATCTTATGAAGGCATTTCCTCACCTGAAGCCTCTTTCTCTGATAACTCCAGCCTGTGTCAAGTTGACACACAAAACCAGCCAGTACAACCCCCATCTGGCCCCATTCTAGTGTCTTGTCAGTCTGGGTCCCTCCAGGATTGGGTCTGGGCCATCTTCCTCTTTTGCCCTCCTCCCTTCCTAGGATTCTGTCCTCTGAGCACTGTCTTCAGAAGGATGACCTCATAGTTGTCTGGTTTTGACCTTCCCCCCAAGACTACAACTTAAACACTCACAAAGAAATTCTTTCCTCCCTAACACTCCCTCACCCCATGCAAAAAGTCTTGAAGCCAGATGATTTGTGTACACTGGGTGGTTCCTTGGGTCTCAGTTTCTTAAGACAGGGCTGACTATACCTGTTTGAAAATGCAATGACTAAGATGGGGGTGGGGTGGGACGGGGTGGGGGTAATGTATAGAAAGTGTCTAAAAACCAGCACAGTGCAGTCCTACCACTGGAGTTTGTATAATTGTCCTTTCCAGCTCAGGGCCTGGACCAGGACAAGGTGAGTGAGCCGCTTGCCTCAGATGTGAAATATGGCGGGCATCGGAAGACACAAGAAGCACCATCTTAGTGCAGGCTGGAGCTCGGCTGGAGCTCTCCTGGTAGAGCGCTCACTCAGCATATGCCAGGCTGTGGACCTGGGCCCCAGTCGTGCATGGACAGGATCTGTGATCCCAGCAACTGGGAGGCAGAAGCAGGAGGGTCCAGAGTTCAAGGTCACTCTTAGCTATACAGAAGTTCAAAGCCAGCCTGGACTATATGAGACCTCAACTTTACAAAATTTAATGAAAGATTCTATGTGTGCAGGTGTGTATACACATGTGTACTTGTGTGTGTGTGTGTGCACGCGCACATGTGGGGGACAGGAGACAATCTCAGGTTTTCATTCCCCAGATGCTGGCCCTCCACTTTGAGACAGGCTCTCTCGCTGGCCTAGAACTGACCAAGTAGGCAAGGCTGACCCCCAGGAGCTAAGGTTGCCCCATCTCTCTACTCCTGACACTGGCGTGTAATAACACATCACCATACCTGACTTTTCAGCATGTGGGTGTTGGGGATTGAATTCAGGTCTTCCAGTACTTTATAACCATGTCGTCCCTTTGGTCCCTTCAGTTCCTTGTACTTTATCAGGGTGTGGTGCTTCTGTGATGGCACCTCAGAGGTGGGGCACTTGGCAGAACGGGGCTGAGCTATGGTTCCTTCAGTGTGGCCCCAGCCCCAGGCTGCAGTGCCCAGTCTCAGATTCCCCACTCCTGTTTTGCTGCCCAGAGGTCTGGGCAGCACCGGGCTCATTGCCAGAACAAAGGCTCTTGCTGAACGCTGACTCTTCGTGCGGGGAAATTGAATCAAGGATTTCTGACACGTGCGAGCAAAGCCCCGCCCACCTCAAGGCAGCAGAGCAGAGGTGGAAGTAACTGTCCCATTTCCCAGGTCGGAACACTGAAACAACCACGAACACAGTAAGTCTCTGAGCCCCATGCGCTCCCTCCCCTCTGCCCCAGCTGCCTGTAGCCCCTGCCTGTGTTACCCCCACACCAGGCTCTACTGAAGGTCACCAGCAGACTCTAAGCTCATTTGCTGAACGCAGGGGATGTCACATGTCACGTGAGTGATGGACCCCTAGTTCAGCCCAAATGCACATTGTCTTATTTGGTAAATGTTCCCTCTCTGGGGAGCTACTGGGAATATTAGGATTCTCCTTGCAGCATCCAGAAGATAAGGACTGAGCGGGAGCTTGCAGAGCAGAGGAGGTGTGGCCTGAGGAGAGGACTCAGCCTCAGGAGAGAAGTCAGGGGTGAGACTCCCAAAGAACTTCTTGTTTTCCATTAAGCACAGAGCTGTGGGCTCAGATTGCAGCTGGTCTGGAAGTGAGGAAGAGAACGTGACGTCTTGTGAGCAGACATCACAATGGAGCAACGGTCACCCATGCACTGCGCAGAGTATCTCCTGTTTCTGCCACCCGACCACAGTGAGGTCTATATCATGTCTTCCCCCTTGACGTGAGAAGGCTGGTATTCCGGATGTCACTTACCGGAGACCATACAGTGTGCCT
Source organism: Apodemus sylvaticus (assembly GCF_947179515.1). NCBI lineage: Eukaryota > Metazoa > Chordata > Mammalia > Rodentia > Muridae > Apodemus > Apodemus sylvaticus. Next base: position 17,621,617 of record NC_067477.1, read on the forward strand.
GGAATCAGAACTCCACTCTGTGGTGCAAGAGATGGCTCTGCAGTTAAGAGCAATGGCTGCTCTTCCAGAGGACCCAGGTTCAGTTTTTAACAGCTCACAACCATCTATAATTTCAGCTCCAGGGGGTTCCAGTGCCCTCTTCTGGCTTCTAGGGAAACTCCACAAACACACTGCACAGAAAAACATGCAGCTAAGATACATTCACACATGAAATTAATATAAATAAGTCCTTAAAAACCTGAACCTCTACTCTTCGATTCCTGGCACGGGGGAAGCACCCTTTACCCACAAGTCCATCGTCTCCATTCGCAGTGAGGTTGCAGGAGGAAGTCCCTTCTGTGTGCTGTCCTCAGCTTGGGAACACACCTTTGCGTTTCATCCTGGGGGCTGAACCACTGCTTACCAGGACACCTGTGTCTCCCAAAGGTAATAAAGCTGGGACTTGCTTCCTTCCACTCTTGCTCCATCATGCGAACCCCTGTGGAGAAGGGACAGAACCGGGGAGTTCTAGCAATCAGCGCACACTGCATCTGTGGCAGGCATCCTTGTGTCTCTGCGTGGAAGTAAAGTTTGCCACAGCTACAGCCACCGCCTTACTCGAGGCTGCAGCCAGCCTCAGATCCAAGACTCACAAGTGTTTGGGGGACATCTTCAGGACCTGTGGGTCCTTCTGAGTCTCACCAGCCTGCCTCATTGCCGGTTGACAGTAATAACTGTCTGTACCAAGAGGCACCACAGATCGAAGGGTAGGACTCCTGCCCTCTCTGCAGAAGCACATGGCTTTGACACACCACTGTTCTCCATCCCTGGTGACTTCTTCAAAGACCCTTTTTATAAACATTGAGCATTAGCAATTAGCAGGCTCCAGGGACTGGGGTGCGAACCCTCAGGAGGTCACCATCAAGTCAGATAAGGTATTAGGAGGGGGTAGATGGACCTCAAGTATCAGGTTCAGGACAGGTCTGCCTGCACAGAGCAAGAGTGGCACCTGCTTATAATGTCATCCTTCGTGGTTGATCCCAAGACTCGCAGGGGGCTTGGGGTCTATGGAGGTCCAGCAAGCATGTGCTTACTTACCATTGCCTGAGTGCAGTGAAGTTAGCTCTGTGACACTGTGAAGCACAACCCATAGTTATGGAAAGCCTCCACCTGGAGGACAGCATGCATGTGGGGAGGTGAGTTCAGTCAGGAGGGTGAGGACAGGCTGCATTCTAGAGGGAATATCTGAGCTAGGTCTTGGGGGAAGAAGGGGATTCTGGGAGGAAGGGACTGGCCAATGGAAGACAGGGTCTTTGGGGTTGGTTCTGGAAAGGTCACAAGTCCTTCACAGGCACAGGGTAGGCTGACCGGAGGAGAGAGGGAGCAGTGGTCTGAAGAGCCCTAGAAAGGCTCTCCTGCTGGGAAGCTCAATTCAAGCACCTTGGATCTTTGGCAGAAATGAACTTCCTGCTTCTTCAATGGCTGCATCTGTCTGCCTCAAGGAGGTCTTCCTCAGAGAGCTGATTTACCTCTGTGCCAATGGTACCACATGCCATGTTTTCCAACACTCGCCCCACATGCACATATGTGAGCCAGTACATGTACCTGGCTCACAGCATAGGCACATGTACTGGCTGTGTCCACTTGACACAGGCTGGAGTTACCACAGAGAAAGGAGCTTCAGTTGGGGAAGTGCCTCCATGAGATCCAGCTGTGGGGCATTTTCTCAATTAGTGATCAAGGTGGGGAAGACCCATTGTATGTGGTGCCATCTCTGGGATGGTAGTCTTGGGTTCTATAAGTAAGCTGAGCAAGCCAGGGGAAGCAAGCCAGTAACAAACATCCCTCCATGGCTTCTGCATCAGCTCCTGCTTCCTGACCTGCTTGAGTTCCAGTCCCGACTTCCTTTGGTGATGAAAAGCAATGTGGAAAGTGTAAGCTGAACAAACCCTTTCCTCCCCAACTTGCTTCTTGGTCATGATATTTGTGCAGAAATAGAAACCCTGACTAAGACAGCACAGAACTCTGGAAGACCCTGCACAGGCCAAATGGGTAATGGGCCAGGCTGCCCCATTGCCTGCCTCTGCAGCCCTTCACTCTGATCCAGGCCTGTTTGCAGCAGGCATGGAAGAGGTGGGTGCATGAGGGCCTTCTCTGTGGACACTGCGTATTTAATTCCTGCCCTAGAATCTGACCGCATGCTTTCCATAAACAATAGAATTAGCTGGAAAATGCAAGAACGTCAGCTCAGAATCTCCTTTCTGTTCCCTTGTGCCTCTGCCATCCCTGTACGAAGAGGAGAGGGTGTGGTGGGCTCCCGGGTCTCAGAAGAGAGAGAAAGCATGACCAGCAGAGCCACAAACACATGGGTGAGAAAACAGAACCACCCAGCTAAGGCCAGGCTTGGGGCAGCCAGGTTCCAGGATTGACAGTAGCTCTGTAAATGAAGTCGCTGGCTTGGGGCTGCTTCCTATACCGCTGTAGCTAACAAAGTACCTTTGGGCAAAAATGTTTAATTTGTTCATGCTTCGTTTTTTCCTTCCATTTGTAATAGGGGAGATTACAACATTTATTTCCTATGATATTCTCAAGACTGTCTTGGCCTGTGACAAGCACTTGTAAGTATTTGTCTTAGCCAATGTTCTGCTGTGAAGAGACACCATGACCGAGGCAACTCTTATATAAAGGACAACATTTAATCGGGGCTGGCTTACAGTTTCACAGGTTTAGTCCACTGTCATCATGGTGGGAAGCATGGTGGCGTGCAGGCAGACATGGTGCTGGAGGAGCCAAGACTTCTACATCCAGAGCCACAGGCAGCAGGAAGAGGGCGACACTGGGCCTGGCTTGAGCTTCTGAAACCCTTAAGCCCACCCCCAGTGACGCACTTCCTCCAACAAGGCCACGCCTACTCCCAACAAGGCCACGCCTACCCCAACAAGGCCACACCTCCTAATCCCTCAAGCAGTGCCACTCCCTGATGACCAAGCATTCAAATGCTTGGGACTGGGCACAACCTTACCCAGGTGACTTCCCATGACTGAGGGGCTTCAGCAGAGAGCTCACAGTGAGCAGTTGCTGAGGTTGAAGAGCAGGCTACCAACCACAGTCAATGTCTGTGGTGAGGCTCACGGCCTTTCTGTACCCCAGCATCTTCTGTTCTAGATGAGAAACCGAGAGTGGAGAAACAACTTAAACGGGGTCAATCAGATTCCGGGCTTCGCACCCTGTTTTCTTCGCTTCGTTTTCAACACGTCCTACGTTTTGTTTTACCTTACAGATCCTCAAATCAGAGGGTGTCCCCGGCTGGTATTTTTTGTTTTGTTTTCCCACAGTAGAGGGAACAGCTGCTGAATGCCAGGCCTCTCTTTTAAAACCGGGTGCCACGCTGCCTTCTTTTTTTGTTTGTTTGTTCTGAGAAAGTGGTCCAGGCTGCACCTGCCTTATGCACACAGACAAACTGCTGTCCTTCCTGTTTGTGCCCGGGGGTGGCTTTATTGTGAAAGGAGCTGTTTTATAAAGCAAACAGACAGCGGTAGCGGTATCCACACAACTCACCTGCTCCGGTGGATGAAAGACTTTCTGGTGGAGACATGAGTGTGGTAATCATTGAATTTAGAACAGCCAAGGGAACCTCAGAGGTCTTCCAGTGGTCATGGGGTAACACACTTCTTTTCTTTCCCCTCCTCATCTCTCCATTTTCCTCCCCTCCCCCTTCCCTTTCTCCTTTAGTTGTGATTTTTAAAGACAGTGTCTTGTTAGGAATGTAGCCCAGACTGGCCTGAAATTCTAGATTCTCCCACTTCCTAAATGCGAGCATCCCAAAGCCAGCTCAACATACACTTTCCCGTATGGTCTCTCCTCTGCAGGGTATAACTACAGGCCTCAGGTTTAGGTGGTCAGTTCCACATCCCGGTTTTTTTACAGTGTAGCAGATTGCATAAAAAACAAAAACTAAACCAAACCAAACAAACAAACGAACCCACCTTCCTGGAGTTTCCTGTGATGTCACCCAGCCTCACAAGCTTCTGATCAGCGGGAGGGATTGAAAAACCACAGAAGTGATATCATGTCGCTCTGCACTAGAGAAAAGAAGCTCACCCTTTTAATTAGTGGCTATGACAAAGGTAGAGTTCCCAGGGATGACTTGGAAGATAGAAACGATGCTCAGATCTCTGCTTCTTTTCGTTTCCCCCCTTCCTCTCCACCTTCTCTCCTTCCTTCTCAACTTCTCCCCTCTCCTCCCTCTCTACCTTCTCGCCTTCTTCCTTCCTTCCCCCCTCTTCCTTCCCTCTCCTCCTTCCCTCTCTCCTTCCCTCCCTCCCTCTCCACCTTCCTTCCAACTTTTTTTTTTCCTTACAATCTTCTCTCTTTCCTGCTCTCTTCTCACCGCCTTCTTCTTTCTTATCAGGGGATTATCTATCATTCTGTAGCCCAGGCTAGCCCTAACTAGCCACCACTCATGGTGATGGCAGTCCCCCTCACTAGACTCTTCGTTCTGGGATCACAGACACACGTCACCACACCTGGACTTGGGTCTTAGTGTCAGCCTTACCGGTAACTTCTCTGGATGTCTGAGAATGTGATGGTGTGATGGCAGCGTAACCCCGAGTGTACGAAGGTGACAGTACACGTGTACAGTGTATGCCATGCATCTCAGTACCTGACCAGCAAAATGAGACAAGAGCGTGGACCATGGCCTCTGTCATTTCAGGCAGAACACCCAAGGTGCCGTCGATATTTGCCCTGGGCAGGGCTGTCTCACAGCTTCTCTCTGTCCTCACACAGCCTTTCACTGTTCCTTGTGGAGAAGGACTATTTCTCTATCATCTTCTCTGATAACAATCCTGTGCGAACAGGGTCCTAAACTTGTGGCCTCATTTAGGCCCCAATACTCCCTACACCCTTTTATAACCATCACTTATAGGAAACCATCGTTTATAGGGAAAGCGGAAGCTGAGTGTGCTCTGGGAGAGCAGTATGACCCAGGAAGGTAAGGGAGGTCTGAGACATGCATGAACTTGTGCCCAACACTTTTAAGTAAAAAACAAAAATCCATAACAGGTGAGATCACGCACTAACTGTGTTCCCGACTCTGCACATTTTATGTGACTGTATTTAGAGGTTTTTACAGATGGAAATGAGATGAGGCCATATTGGTAGGGCCCAGGTCCATTCTGCTGGTGTCCAATTAGAGAAGAAATTTGGACACTTAGAGAGATGCCAGGGAGTCCTATCTACAAAACAAAGAGCCTGTGGGGGCCACCTACACGCCATGGCGACCAGAGAGCTACATGATAATGCCTTGACCTTGGACTTCCAGCAATGAGAGGAAATGCACGCGCTAGTTTGCCATGGCCACCGTAGGATAAAGGTTGTAAGGGGAAAGGGGATAAACATGTCCTCCAAAGTCTTTCAAAAGCTTAATTCTATAGGGACAGAGGACAAAAAGCAACACGACCCTGGGACTCAAAGTATTTGCAGTGATTGTGTTTGTTGAGGGTCCCAGGGGCCAGCAGAGTCTTGGCGGCGGCGGAAGTGTGTATGCGTCTGCGCGTGAGCACATGCGCACTTCAGGAGCGGGGCTACCAAAACAAGGTATGGAGCTCGGGGTTTGAGCTTGGGGATGACAAGTGCCAGATGAATGACAAGATGACGCTGAGAGATGCGTTGGGCCGAAGCATGGCAACTGCTCCAATGTACAACTTCACTTTTCAGGAATATTGATAATCGGGAGGTTGTTTGCCCAGAGGCACCCTGGAGAAGAGGGTGTGCCAAGTAGCGGCCATCTTGGAAGTCCTAGTGAGCCCAAGGCCTGCACCCGAGGTACAGATAAGCAGTCATCTCTGGGACACTTGGGCATATCCACAAAGGAGGAGCCACCCTCAAAGGGCTGTGGGACACCCAGGAGGTTGGGTTTATGCAAAGAGCCTAGGCCAGGGAAGGATGTGTAAGGGACGGGTGGGGTGCAAGAATGAGCAGACGGAAGTGGTAACCACTGAGCAGTTTCCAGATCTTAAAGGCTCCAACAGTCCTGGCATGTGGGTACCCTCAGCCCCTCTCTCCATGGCACACTAAGACAGCACCATTAACCCTACTCTGTAGACATTATACAAGCCCAGGGAGGAGAAATCACATGCCCACAAGCAAATCGCTAGTTGCCAGGCTGGGCTTTGGAGTCGAACCTCGTGTTTGTTTACGCACCTTACTTCTGCAGCGTTTCTCAAAGGGACAGATTGCCTGTGCAGAAGGACCATCTGCCCGGCGCTGGATGGCCACATTCTGTCCACCCCTCTGGCATCAACAGCCATTGCCTGCCCAACCAGAGAAGCTTGGAAACCATCCTGGCCTCCCTGTGCTCTGAGAAGCTGCAAGGCCGGCCAGTCACCAAGACCGAGGGAGTCTCCTTGCTCCGGGGGGAGGGGGGGTGAGGTTCAGTGGGCTTGGAGAGCCAAGGGGAAGTGGGTGGGACTAGATAGGTCATTTCTGGTACCGTTTTGAGTTGGCAGATGTGTCTTTTCAGCTAGGGCGTTTCCAAGTCAAGATGAACTTGACATGTCCTTCAGCCCAGAACCCATCACGTAGCTGTAGAACGTCTGGAAAACGAAGGTGGCTTCCATTCATTAAAGACCTGTGAAACTCAGGGGCTCCACACACATCACTGTGTAGCTCAATGGAAGAATGTGAGGGGATATGTGGTCAGCTGCTGAGGTCATCTTAGCAAGAGCATGACCCCCATGACCCATGAATGACACCAGAGCAGTTGTCCCCAATGCTATTGAGAGGACTGAGGGGCTCATCTGCCTGGTACAGCCCTACAGCTACTCACAACCCGAAAGCTGCAGGCTTGGCTTTGACAGCATATCTGAGTTCCCCGTGCAATTCCTGACCCTGCCAGACCCTCCCCATTGGCCCTTCCTTTCCAGCCATTTCTCCTTAGACTCAGTGGTCCTCTCTCTCCACCCTGAGAGGCTTCTGACTGTAGGTTCGTCACAAACCGAAACCTACCCCATTTTTTAATTGATCTCTCTCTGGGGGGATTTTGTTTCATTAGTGCTGATTTGAGAACGTTCTCCTGCAGAAGCGGGCTTCTGCATGCACGCCAGGCCGGGCCAGCCCTCCAGAGAAGTCCTGCATTGCATTAGAGTTTCACTGAACACTCAAGAAGACATATGAGCATCTGACCAAGCACCTGAAGGCCCCTGGCTTTCATTTTAGTTAGCCCCTCCTCTGCTCAGAATTCTTGTGGGCGTGGCTTCTAGTGGCCGCCCCTCCCCTTGCCTGTCACTCACTGGCAAGGCTCAGGGAGCCTGGAACAATGAGAACACAGGAGATCACTGCGGAAGTTGGGAATAAACGTGAGTTACTGAGCAGAAAGAGAAGTCTAGGAAATGAACATGGGGAGAGAGCTGAAAGGTGACAGACCTTAATCGCTTCTTTACTTGTCCTTGTCCTTCAAGCACACATTGGGGGCTACAAACCAGAGACCCAGACCTTCTCGGGACTCTGAAGATCCGCAGGTCCCAGCCCCGCCTGGTTTTGTGCTCAGTCTCCTTCCTCACATAGAGGAAGAAATGCTTGTAGACCTCAAAGACATCCTCCTGTGTCTGTGCCTCAGCCATGCTGATCCCTTTGGCCACGATGCCCTTCCACATCTGCAGCTTCCAGATAGCATCTACTTGCTCTTTAAGGGTCTGACCTGGACATGCCCTCCCCTGTCCCCAGGCGGGGACTGAGATTCTTTATATGGGTTTGCAGATGCAATGTCACAACCGATGTCGGACCGTGAAAGGCAGTCTGTGGTCTGGTTGAGCTAGGTTTGAACCCCACCGACCCATTAGATTTAATCCACGAGGGGGGGACAGAAGGTTGTTTGCCCAAGCACCCAGACACTAGGCACCTGACACCATGCCCTCAACTCCATAATCCTGTGGCCTTCAATCACGCAGGGTCATGCCTCAGGCCCCTAGTATTCGGGCTAGACTCCACCCCCACAGTCATCTGGCTACAGCCAGGTTTGCCCCGCCCCACAGTTGCCCGGCAACAGCCAGGTAGCCTGGCCCACAATAAAAGGGGATGCTGGGCCCCTCCTCTCTCTCTCTCTCTCTCTCTCTCTCTCTCTCTCTCTCTCAATCTCTCTCTCAATCTCTCTCTCTCTCTCTCTCTCTCTCTCACTCTCTCTTCTCTCTCTTACTTTCTCGCTCTCTTGTTCTGTCTCTTGTCCGTCCCCTGCTTCCCCCCCCCCATTCCCTTCCCCCTCTTTCCATGTGGCCATGGCCAGCTTCTACCTCTCTACCTCCCCTCTCTCACTCTACTCTTCTACGATAAAGCTTTAAAATCATGGGCTGCCTCTTCTTCCATCTAAACCCTCCATGCGGGGACAATGGAACAGGCCCACAAACCCTCCTCCCACAGGCCAGTTAGTTATCTTATCTCCCCTGAAGAGCCATGGAACTCTTCCAGTCTGGGCCAGGACTTTTGAGTCCTCAGGGTGGCGCTCAGCACATGACTACCGCGCTGAAAATGTCTGCCGTCTGAATCTTGTCAGTCAATGTGCAGAGTGGCTGATGGGATTCCAGGCTCTTTCCAGAAGCTATGTCCGAAAGCTCCCTGTAGTCTGTTTTCTTCCGGCATCCAGGAAGGCGGTTGGAGGACTTCGGGCATTTGAATTGAGTCCTGCGACCATTTTAGCAGTTGTAAACGTGAAGGGGTACACATCCCCAGGCCAGGAAACAACAGGCACCAGAAGTTCTAACTTCAGAGCTGTTCACCCAGGACGACTCAGAAGACACAGGGTGCTACAAGCTAATCCAGTGGGTCTTTATCCTGCCAATTTCAAGCCATCATTAATAATTTAATGGCTTCTAAGTGGCGGGGCTTAGCCGTCCTCATCCATGAAAGCCGGGATGCCCCATTCTGATAGCATACAACCTCCCCTCATTGGAGGGTCACTAAGGCAAGAGCCCGCCCTGTCTCTGCTCATTGGAGGTCCACTAAGGCAAGAGCCCCGCCCTGTCTCTGCTCATTGGAGGTCCACTAAGGCAAGAGCCCGCCCTGTCTCTGCTCATTGGAGGTCCACTAAGGCAAGAGCCCAGCTGGCAAATCCTCATGGTTCTGAACATGGCTCAGGAGTCCTGTGGTACCCTGTTGCTCAGATTTTTTTTTTTTTTTTCCTCGAGACAGGGTTTCTCTGTGTAGCCCTGGCTGTCCTGGAGCTCACTCTGTAGACCAGGCTGGCCTCGAACTCAGAAATCCGCCTGCCTCTGCCTCCCAGAGTGCTGGGATTACAGGCGTGCGCCACCACTACCCGGCCCTGTTGCTCAGATGGACTTCGCATCCTCCACCCAGCCAAGGAGGAAAGCCAGACAGAGCATCTCACTGTGACTTGCTGCTCTGCTCAGCAAGTGGCCCTCAGGAAACAAACCCTAATAAACCACCTCTGGGAGGCGCAAGCTGAGCTGGGGAGAGGCCAGGCCTGCCTCCAGAGAACAGACTGACAAGGAACTCCCTGTTGCCTTGATAGTGCCGGGCAGCCAGGGCCATGAGAGAGCTCTGGAACCTTTGCAGGACAAGGTAGGACAAGCCTGCGGTTTGGACCTCTGGCCTCTTCCTTGGTAGGCAGACCTGTCCCATGACCCTCATCTACTTCCCATCAATTGGTCACCTGCAGTCAAGGAGACATGAGAGGGAGGAATGTGGGACACCTGGATATCAGACGTGGGGTCAGGCTTCAGTTCCATTATTTTGTGGCTTCTGTTTCCCTTGTTTCCTTCACCCTCATTTTTTTTTTTATCTCTACAGTGAAGACAGTAATCCTCCCTATGTCCGATGTACAAACCTGGTATATAGTAAATACTCATTGAATGGTGGATTCTTTAAAACAGAGTAAGAAAGCAAGTCGCCTTAAAAATATGTGTGGTGTTGGGGATTAGAAACGCCATACCCCACACAAAGGGTATTGACCAAATGCCTTCTTTGGACGAAGCATTGAATCAATCGTTGGGGATGTTACAACTATGATGGATGCCATTTAAATGAACAAGGAAAATACATTTTCTGCAATGAATATTGTGGTGGTTTGAGTAATAATGGGCCCCATGGGCCACCATCGATGAGCTGTGGGGCCAGAATCAAAGGGTTTCAGCTCCAAGACCTAAGTTGTATCGCTGAGATTCAAGGTACAGCATGTCAGCTCCCCAGAAACCAAGGGCCGCACAGTTCTTTTGTCTCTCTTGACATCCTTGAAGGTGCACAGATTTGCAGGGGATGCCAAGCTCTTCCTTTGGATCTCTTAGAGACACATGCAGGTAGCCTGCTTCCTAAGCGAGAGTCCACGGAACTCCTGCCAAATGAACTGGAGTAAATGCTGAGTGTCACAAACTGTGCAAAGGTGGCTCCTCCTCTGAGACGCTGGCCCCTCACTGGGATGTGAGTGGGAGATGCTGTTGGTGTTACTGGGCAGCAGATTGGCTGTGTCAGGACCCTGTCTCCTCAGGAGCTCACTACTCTTCCTCGGTCAGCAAATGCTCCTGTGATCCCATGGACTGGTACCCACATTCCTGCCGGTGTCCCCTCACCACGTTCTGTCAGTGAGCCCAGAAAGTCACTGGTGTCCAAGGAGAAGTCCAGAGAAATTGTGCTTTCATCTGTCACCGGAGCCTTGTGAGCAGGAGGTGGGCACAAACAAGAACACCTGACATTGGGATTCCCAGCTTCCAGAACTAGAAACTAAACAAAGGCCTATTGTGACTTACCCACACCGGGACAAGGGACAGACTAAAGACACAGAATTAAGATCCATGAAAGTGTCATCCTTCAATGGTTGCTTTCAAAATACAGCTGCCCAGCACTCTACCAGAAAAAGGTGCACTGTCATAGCCAATGGGAGACCGCCCTCCTTGGTCATCAGACCAACTGGACAGGCCCTCCACACTCTGGACATGGAGCTCTTGCAAGCTAGTGTGGAGAGGGATTATGTAAATTGACACCTGAGGTAGCATCAACCCCACAGTCCAGCAGACTTCGGAGCATCTATCATAAGGCTGATATTAACCTTGAGGCTGGGGCAGGAAGCCCAAGAGACTGAACCCATGATTAAATGGTAGGTATAAATTAGTTCTGGATGCTCTAAGAACCCAGAGAAAAGAAAAAGGAACTCTGGCTGGGTCAGAGAAGATGCTTGTGAGTAGTTACTGGTGTTAGAAATGATGAGATGCAGAGGTCTGGCAGTCCCTGGGGGCAGCCAGGAAGAGGTTTATTGCAGGTGAGCTATCAAAGAGACCTGGATAACCTGTGGGCAAGAGGTAGTGGCAGTCCCCAGAAAAGGAAACCCAGCTAGAGAGAAGTCTTGAGGCAGAGAGAGCTTTGTCTGTGGCTTTGTGAGGTCCACCAAGCAACCTAATTGCAAATGATGGACTTAGAATCAATTCCAGAGATCATGGTGAAATGACTTCAGTTCTGGGTTGGGGAGAGAGCTCTGTCAGGGAAAGCACTTGCCCTGTGAGCTTGAGGACCTGACTTCATTCCCCCATAGTCATGGAAATAGCTGTTGTGATGGTGAGCTTGCAGTCCTGGAGCTGGGAAAGCCAAGAGGCTGTGAATTCTAGGCCAGTGAGAGCTTCTACCTCAAAAGAGTTGGATGGCGTTCCTGATGACACCTCAGATTGTTCTTCACATGTATATACATGTGTATCTGTATCCATACACACGTGTATATATGTGAGCAGAGGAGTGTGTGCACATGTGTGCCCACACACATGCACACATGTATACACATGCGTACACACACAGATGTAAGAAAATGACTGTAGTCTTCCTTATCTAGCCTGTCCAAGCCACACTCATTCTCAGCCCTGCTCAGACTTTTCTTCTGTGCAAAGGCTTCTTCAAATACCACAGGACTCATCACGGCTGTCTGGGGTCAGCATTGTACCCACTGGCTCAGAGTCAGCAGACAGCCCTGTCTGACTGAGCAGAGCAAGCTGCACACGTTCCAACTCCCTCTCTAGGGTCCTGACCCTGTTTTTTCTCATCCTTCACTGTGCCAGAGCCCAGTGCCACACCCAGCGCAGAATAGAATGTGCAAGCGGGTCTTACACTAAGGCAAACGGCGGGGTTTCTGCTTAAGTAGGGCAGGGAACGGTGGGAATTTCTAGAGCCCTCACCTGAGCTTCAGAAGGAAACCAAGCGGCCCACAGCTCTTCCCTCAGAAGCACAAATGAAATCAGGCTTGCAGGAAGGCGCCTTGGCACCATGTCCTCTTCCTTGAACAGTCTGCCTTCCAGGACTTTCCTCTGTGAAGGAGGCTGGCCCCTAAGTGGAGATGGCAGCAGGCTGGCCCAAGCCACCCATGTGTGCAATCTTGGCCCTATTTCTATGGCTGGCAGAATTTGAAGTTGGAATCCAGGCACCGGGGCAGCCCTGGGACAGTCTAGAACACTGAGGCTTAGCTTCCGGCACCTCGGTCTGGCTTTCCCTGTCTGGCACTGAGTGTGCCCCTCCTAACCTATGTCACCCACCATCCAGTCTCAGAGCAGCCATCTGTCATCATCAGACTGCCTGATTCCAGTGGGGCCACTGCAGTCGTCCTTGGGTCCTCATACTGGACTTGGTCCCTCCTTATAACCACCGCACCACTCAGCAAAGACTCATGAAGCATCCTTAAGCCAAACCCTGAGCCTGAGCCAGGCACCCTGCAAGTGTGGGGGTCCTTGTGACACCCATAAAACATGAAGGCCATCCACCAGAGGGTCCAGGAAAGCTTGCTGAATGGATGCTGGGCTCAGGAACACAATGCAATAGTTCCCATCTCGGAACAGTCTAGGCTCGATCTGGCAGACAGTGGACAGGACTGCTGGTGACTTTGGTCTCTGTGCCTCAGTCTGCTCACGTCTGCCTCACAGCAGGCACTGAAGAGAGCACACGTGAGTGAGTGAGCCCTGGGAAGCAGCTATGCCGCACAAGACTCTGTGCAGGGGTTGGTCCTTTGTAGGTGGAGCTGAAGAGCTGTGGTGGTTTGTATATGCTTGGCCCAGCGAGTGGCACTATTTGGAGGGGTGGCCTTGTTGGAGTAGGTGTATCATTGTGGGCATGGGCTCTAATACCCCAGTCCTAGCTGCCTAGAAGCAAGTATTCTGCTAGTGGCCTTCAGATGAAGATGTAGAACTCTCAGCTCCTGCACCATGCCTGCCTGGATGCGGCCATACTACCACCTTGATGGTAATGGACTGAACCTCTGAACCTGTAAGCCAGCCCAGATTAAATGTTGTCCTTACAAGACGTGCCTTGGTCATGGTGTCTCTTCTTAACAGTAAAACCCTAACTAAGACAGGAGTCAAGCCAGCATTCCAGCACAGGCAAAGGTTGAGATGGAAGAGGGTGGGGCAGTGGTAGGGAGCCAGTTGTTTTGTCTGGCTGCAGCAAACAGTAGAAAGGAGAGCTATTAAGGGGATAAGAGACCCACCCACATCCCGGTGAACAGCAAGTGCAGAATTGTCAAAGGAGATCTGCCTTGGAAGGGGATGGTCCCTGGAACAGGAATCAGGTGCAGGCAGAAGCCAGAACCAGACCTGCCTTCTTCTTCAGCATTTGTCCAGGCCCTTGGCAGGAATGTTGCCAGGAGGACAGACCAGGATTGTAGCAACAAAACCCTGCATGGCTTTTCCACCGGAGTCTTGGTGCGCATGGCCACATCTAAGGTTGCCTGGAAGCAGAGAGTTCAGCAGCCACCTCACCTCACTCTTCTGCTCTGCATGAAGAATCTGGAGACCCAGCGCAGTGGGGGAGGAGGGAGGACTCAGTTGAATGTAAGCACTGGTGAGCAGGGTCCTGACTTCACTTTAACTAGCCATCAGCACGTGAAGAAAAAAAAACAAACCAAACAAAAACAATGAAAACCCCACCCTTTAGTCCAACATCCATTGTCTCACCTTTGAAAGGGACAAGGTGAATAAGATACTATTGTATATATGGCCCATATCTAGTCAGCTTCTCACAGGGCTCTGGGCTGGCTTCATTTCCCAACATTGTGCACAGCAATTAGCACAGATATACAAGCATCTCTGAGGCGGGGCACCTACTTGGATTTTATGTAGCCATACAGACAAAGTGAGGTCATGACATCTTCAGGAAAATGGATGGAACTGTAAATTCTTGTGTTAAGCAAAATAAGCCAGCCCTCTGAAGACAAAGGATACAAAGGATTCTCTCAGATGCAGATCCTAGATTCCCTCTCTGCCATCTGACAAAGGGGAGTTTCATTTTGAAAATCTACAGAATCCACGACTGTAGATTTGACTTCGGTTCCTTCTACAGTGATTTAGCCAGTTTGTCATGGCTCCTTATAAGTTTGGTTTGGAGCTGCTTAATTCTAGCTGGTTGCCAGTTTGGTCCATTGTCAGCTGAGGATGGTTTCCCCTTGGTCCTCTGTTGGCTATTCTTATAACTCTCTTATGCTTGCCTGTATCAATTAGTCTAGCCATGGCGATGATGCATTGTCCCACGGCCTCTATTACGGGCACTATTTTTTTCTTTAAAAACTTAGAAGGGAGGAGATGTTGGAGACATACAGGCCTTTGTGGTTACAGATCACAAGGGAAACCAGGAATGTTAAACACACAGGGGTGTCCCCACAAAGGAGAAGATAAAGTGGCTGTGTTCTGCCCAGAAGGCTGGGAAGGGATATTGTTTATGTACTGGTGACCTTTTACTATCTGTAAAAAAGAAAAATCTAGGAGATTTGGCCTCACCTAAATCTCCTAGATTGTTTATCCCAGATTTTATCTCCCAGTAAATAGAACCCACCCTTAGGAGAGATGTCTATGTACAGAGGTCTGCTGACCTCTCTGCTGTCTTGAATGAAGACCACAGTAGATTCTGGGCTTTTTAGGTTTGAAGCCACCATCATGGTCACATGTACGATGCAGTCACACCTTAAACTTTATTCCCTGGAGTTGAAATGATCATTGCCTGGGAACTTTTTCTCAGACTCTACTGTGTTTAAATATACTGCCAATAAATGACCTGGCATCAGTTGACTAAGTCAGGCTGAATCCAGGTCTCACCCTCACCTCCTCATAGAATGCTTGCTTGCCTGCAATGACACCCACAGGGACCCTGTCAGCAAACTTTGGTTTTCTCTCTTTTGGATTTATTTATTTGTTCATTCATTCATTCATTCATTCATTTATACTTACTTATTTATATGTACCTGTGTGGCTTTATGTCTACCATATGCATGCAGATGCCCATGGGGACCAGTGGGCATTAGATTCCCTAGAACTGGAGTTGCAGGCAGTTGTGACCCATCTGATTATGGGTGCTGGGAACTGAACCTGGGTCCTCTATAGAAACAGTAAGCATGTTTAACCTCTGAGCCATCTCCAGACCTCATTGTCACTTTCTGTCAATAACTTTTGTCAGGTGCAACCTTCCTTCAGCTCAATGAGAACAGCTGATGTCAGTTCATAGAGATCCTTGAACCCTGGAGAAGGGGCCTCCTATTGGAAAGGAGCCAGAACCTATTGGAAAGGCATGGGTCAGGGGTGGGGAGTGGGGGTATACCTGACCAAGGTGCTGATCCCTGATGAAGTATGTCTTTCAAAACAGCAAGTTGCATTCACCCAGCCCTCACGTGTTCCTTTGTACATTAAACAAGTATTACTGCAGGCCACACTACAGTGGGGGCCAGAGACTGCCTCACTTCCACAAGACCACAGGTCCAGCACGGTATGTTAATTCTGACATTCATTTTCACCACCTCTGAGCCTCAGCTTTGTTGTGGGTAAAGTGAGTGCTCCAGGTGCTACATTTGGCATTAAAATAGGCCATGCGTATAAAGCGCCCTTGGCATTCCACAGGCAGAGGCTATGGTGTGGGCTCCCAGACCAGTTTCTACAAGACACCTTGAGAGTGTATATTTTTATCATCACTGCCCCCCCTCCCCCTGACTCTCCTGAAAGCGGCAAGGAAGATTCCAGGTTCTGGGGGACTTAATTATTTTCTTCTGATAAATATCACAGGCCATAAAAGCTGACAGCAACAACTGGTGTGCCTGACATTTCAAGACATTGGATATCCTTGTGGAAGCATTGCTTGCTGCTCTTTAAATCAGGAAGCCAGAAGCCTAGCCCCTGCTGAAGGTGGGGAGGAGTGAGTTGTGACAGCAGCCAGGATGCAGTGACAGATAAAGTGCTGTCACAACCAGTCCGCCCCTGAGCTCAAGTATCAGAACAATTGGTTAAAAATGCTGAACACTTTCCTCTCCTGAATTCATCAAAGACCCAATGGGAAACGGGGCAGAGAATAAATAAGGCCGGTGCTCAAAGCAATGGCAAGTGTGTCTTCAAATGGTCAAATGGGTTCCCTGAACTTCACTGCACTGCCTTTCTTCCGGTCAATCTACTGAGAAATTGGAGTAAGGACCATGGGTAGACCAGATGGCTGTGGGTGAACCATTTGATATACTGGGACCAGAGTTTCTTCAGTGAGAAACAAGAATCTCTGTCTGATCTTTCCATGTGGGTTCAATAATGTAAGGAGATTATGTTTATACATTGGGGGGACCTTGTAGCTAGGGACTCTTAACCTCATCTGAGTGTTAAATCCAGGTATGGATTATTAGAAGCCACCAGGACAAGGCAGCACCTCTGGGCACTTTTATCCAATTGTTCTGGGCATTGTATTTGTTAGAGGTGGTGAAGTCTGGTGTTGGGCTGGTGAGATGACTTGGTGGGTAAAGACACTTGCCGTGAAGCCTGACAACGTGAGTCTAATTGTGAGCACCCACATAGTGGGAGGAGAGAACCAGCTCCAGCGACCTGTCCTCTGACCTCCATATGCCCGATATGGCAGACAAACACATGTCCATAAATACACAAAATAAAATAAGTCAAAATTGATGAGAACCCTGATGTTGAATGTGCCTGGGTAAAGAGGGAAGGAGTATGACAAATACCCTTCCATGTTGATTTGACTTGGCTTGGAATTACGATGGACACACCTCTGAGTGTGTCTGATGGTGTTTCTGGAAATGTTTTACTGGGGAAGGAAGACTTAAGCTGAGTATAGGTGACCTCATCCAACGGGCTGGGGTCCCAGACTGAATACAAAGGAGAACGTGAGCTGAGCACCGACAGTCCCCTTTCTCCGATTTCCCACTGCGGGTACCATGTGATCAGCGGCCGCACACTCCTACAGCTATGCCTACCCCACCACGGTGGGCTGTGGCCCTCGGACTGTGAGTCAAAATAAACCCTAACATTCCTTAAATTGCTTTTGTCTCTCTTTCTTTTTTTTGTACAGAAATGTGAAAAGTAACTGAATCGGGGCATTATCATCATATTAATGCCTTGGAAAGATTACTGTGGGGAACTAGAGAATTCCTGGGCAGGACAAAGGAGTGACACTCCAGGGACACTGACAGATGTCTTCCACTGGACACATGGGGCATCGGTGTCAGCCTTCTTGTTGGAAGAGTGACATCTCAGGACATACCTGAGCTAAGCCTGACTGACAGTGTGCACATGGACCCCATCCTGGGTGACACACACATGCTCATAGCTTGAAGACACAGAACAGCTTTGGTTCCGGAAGTGTGTGGGGCTTTCTCCATGCCCACTAATTCTGTCTCCTCATACTTTGTCACTCACAACCTGTTTCAGAGATCTTAGAAAGCACTTCACTTATATTTATCCACTCATAAAGGCTGGGACTTGGAAGCCAAGGGGTGGAAGAGGCGCCCAGGGAAAGGCTGAGGCTAGGAAAGGAGCAGAGGATGCCCATACTTGGGTTGCATGCTCCTTCTGCAATACCGAAGCTCTCCGAGTCCTGTGGCTCAGGAGGGTGCATCATTACCCATGATTACTGTTAGCGCCATATCCAGCCCCTCAATCCTTTTGGGTGAGCACTCTGGAGATAGCTCATATCTGCTCCTTCTGGCAAATAGCTTCCTACAAAATCCCACTGCAAGTTACTTCAGGAAAACAAACGATGTCTTTATCATTCATGAGGTCTCAAGAGACCAGGCATAAAACCAAATATTAGGAGGAAAGACTCACCTAATCTTCACAAAGGAAATTCAGAGATCTGGGCTAGGGAGATGGCTCAGGGGGTGAAGGCACCTCCTACTCAGCCTGGTCCTCAGGACCCATGTGGTAGAAGGAGAGAATTGATTCCTTCAAGCTGAACTCTGGCTTTGCACATGAGCACACACATGTGTACCAAAAAATAAAAACATCCAGAGCAATGGTTTGTCTTCATTGTCAACCCGAGTCCCCCAGGAAACACACCGTTGGGTTTATCTGTGTGGACATTTCTAAAGAGGTTTAACTGAGGAGAGAAGACTGGCCCTGACTGTGGGGTGGGTATTCAACCTAAGTAAAAAGGAGAGAGGGAACAGGAAATGGTGAACACCAGTACCCCACCCCTCTGCGACCAGACATGTCCACCTGCCATCACCAGACCTTCCCTGCCAAGGGGACCTGTACTCATAACACCACAATGCAACAAATAAACAAATCTTTCCTCCAGCAAGTTAATATTAGCCACTTTTCTATTGATGTGGTGAAACACATCAACTGCACAGCACAGTTCAACGTCAGCACAGCAACTTCAAAAGGGAAATGGTTATTAGGGGTTACCGTACCTGAAGACTGCAGTCTAGGAGGACAGAGAAGAGGCACTGGGGATAGAAGCTGAGGGCTCACATCTTGAACCTGATGTACAAGCACAAAACACACACACATATACACACACACTCACACACACACACACACAGAGCCCAAAGCCCACCTACAATGACATACTTCCTCCTTCAAGGCCACACCTCCCAGACAGCACCATCAACTGGAGACTAGATGTTCAAAGGCCTGCGACTATGGGGACAGCTCACTCAAACCACCAAAGTTGCCTCTTGCCAGGTATTTGGCTCTAGTGATGAGAAAGATAACTACTAACAGTACATTCTCTATAATAACATTGTGGCAGTGAGCCATATCATTTCTGTTTAGCTAAAAGAAACATTATTCATGATGAAACCAGAAATGTTAGAAGGATGCTGATAATGATAAGATCACATGAAAATCATTTTTTAAGAAAGAAGAGGATCAGTGCTGTGCTCTGCAATTCTCAGCCAGGGTGGCCATGTGACTATGGAGAAGTCCTAGGTCTTGCCTCTGCCACCCACCAGTGTGCAACTGGAGAGAACCTCACTTATCTCTGGATTTCCATCTCCTCTCTGTGAAATGAAGGCACTGCAGCTCTAAATCACTGGGTTTCTATTACACATTGGTTGTAAATGGCTTTTCTTTTCTTTTCTTTTTTTTTTAACACATATTTACAAAGAACATTATATAAAGAACATTTTGTGGGAGGTGAAATATGTACAGTAAATAAATGTCTAGGAAGTAAGCCAAAATACAAAAGTGGGTACTCCGTGAGAGACTCATTCATTATGAGTTGGTGCAGAAAGATGTGGGGAATGTTCTGGGCTCTGGTGGGCAAATGCAGGGCAGGATGGGGGAAAAGTACGTTTGCTCCTCCATGAATTGATTCATATTGAATACTCATCTTGTAGTGAGGCCACAGAGTGAGTAAGGTATCATCACTATTGCTTTCAATGAGTTCCCAGTCTGGCAGGAGGCAGAGCTATGGTCACTTGCTTGGTATTGCAGAGATATGATCAAATATGGGGGTGGGGGAGATGAGATCTGTCTTTTATGAAGGTAGGGGAAGAAGCTACAGAAAAGGTTGAATTTGGGATGGCTTCTTGCCTGAAGAAGGGGGGCAGAATTCTGAGCACAGCATGGGATGAGGCATGTGGAGAGAGAACAGAGGACCCAGGGAAGAAGTGGTGAATGACCGAGACATACCTAAACATGGAGCTCTGGAAGGAATGGAGAGAAGGGAAGAGGTGGAGTGGTTCTGTTAACAGTGTGTTTACCAGATCTGTGCCTTTAAAATATCATGCTAACCAAAGGATGGAAATACAGAGACATCAGGATTAGAAAAATGTAAGTAAGTCTGTCTGAGCAGCTGCAGTGGGGCAGGGGTAGGAGGATAGCCATGAAGGAAAGAAGATATTCCTGGTACTCAGGAAAAAATGGGGACATCTAGCCGTTCAGGACCACGGACAGCTCCCGTGTCCCCAGGTATACTGTTAAGACTTTTTAAATGGGTAGTGTTTGTATGATGCTAAAGAATTTGCGTAAATTGTGACTTTTAATCCCAAATGACATCTCTGAAAGGCATGGCTATTGGTCTCAGTTTATTAGTAAAAAGAAATTGAATTCACTAGGGAATACAGCCACCACCACCAAACATCTTCTGATTCTCTTTTAGGATTAACTCATTTCCTCACTTTTGCTACAGGAGAGTACTTAGCTCTGAGCCATTCGGGGTGGAGCACATTGTAATACTGGGCAGACAGTCTGAGGCTAGTCGGTGTTAAATAGTGAGACCCTGTAGAAGTTTTAGTGAGAATGTTCCCTGTAGGGTCCAGTATTTAAGCAGTCTCCAGTCGGTGGCATTGTTTGGGTATGTTTAAGACATGCAGCCCTGGGCTGGAGAGATGGCTCAGCAGCTAAGAGCACTGACTGCTCTTCCAGATGTCCTGAGTTCAAATCCCAGCAACCACATGGTGGCTCACAGCCATCTGTAATGAGATCAGATGCCCTCTTCTGGCGTGTCTAAAGACAGCTACAGTGTACTTGCATATAATAAATAATAAATCTTAAAAAAAAAAAAAAAAGACATGCAGC
The DNA here is from genome assembly GCF_947179515.1 of Apodemus sylvaticus. NCBI lineage: Eukaryota > Metazoa > Chordata > Mammalia > Rodentia > Muridae > Apodemus > Apodemus sylvaticus. The sequence goes on from NC_067477.1 coordinate 17,642,352, forward strand.
CCTGCTGAAGGAAATATGTCACTGTGAAAGTTCAAAGACTCCAGTTGGAGTTTGCTCTTGCTTTGTGCTTAAAGTTAAAGATGCCATCTCTCTGCTTCCTCTTCCTGCCTTTATGCCTGCTGTCTGCTGCCCAATGCCCGATGCTGTGCCCCTCTTCCAATACAGACTCCCATCCTCTGGAACCATAAGCTGAAGTTAACTCTTCTCTCTGCAGATTGCCTTGGTCATGGTGTTTTAATCTCAGCAGTAGAAAAGTAAGGAATACAGACCCTATCTCAAAACAAAACCAACACGGGAGCTAGGGATGTGGCTGGGGTAGAGTGCTTACCTAGTACATGCAAGGCCCTGAGTTTAACCATGGATACAAAAGGGGGAAACATTTATATTCCTATCCAGGAATTCTGACCAGCCACCCCAAACCACCACATATCTGTGACTAGATCTTGTCCTGATCAGGAAGATGTACCGCATCTGTTAGGGCAAATTTGTGCAGCAAGCAGGTTAGCAAGCGGGCATGGAGGGCGGCCATGAGCGTACGTGGCACTCATGCTGGGGTTTCTCATTGTATATACGTTTGCATTTATGTGGTTAAATTTTTTGTAAGTACGCTACAATGACTTTGAGCATGTTTTAGTCCTGCTTTGAGACGCCTAAGGACCTTCTTGACAGTGGGAACAGGGACAGCCAAAAAGCCAAGATGGCGCAGATGGTGATGTGGGAGAAGAGCCAGGAATGGGTGGCTCTTCTCTAGGAAGTTGAGGAAATGGTCTGGCCAACCCTTCCTTCCTCGTCTTGGGTACACTACCTCTCATTTCCACAAAATCAAATCCTTGATTGTTTCCTATGACAGGATAAACCTGCCCATGTCTGTGGAGTGGGTGGGAAAGAAATGTTCACCCGAACCATTGCCTAGCAGACTGTGGGCATGTTCAGAGAACTTACAGTCTAAATGAGATTTCTATCACAGTGTGTGTCCGATGCTCCATCTGTTAGGTCAGAGCGTGGCATTTCCTCTCTCCGCTGGGACCCTTTACCTGTCTCAAATTTCTCCCCTCTGCCATGTCCCATATTTAGCAGCTTATAAAGAGCAGTGTTAACTAAAGTCTTCCTTCAAGACTCTCACTGGCTTCCCTATCACCTCCCCAATACAGTTCATGGTTCTTAGCCGGGTATTCCGACCCATCCTGCGTTCCTGGTGTCCTGCTTCATCTCTCCACACACATGTCCAGCCACATGAATCTGGGTGTCATTCCAGATGTACAAACTGCCCTGTCAATTGTCATCACACAGCCCCTCCTCCAACCTCCAGGGGAAAGCAGAAGTCTGGGAACACCTGGGGGTGGACATCATGGCCGCTATGTTTAGAAGCCGCCATGTTTAGAAGCCGCTTTGAGAGCCGCATCGAATTCTCAGCAGTCTCCCTTATGTCCCAGACAGAATGGTTGCCTCTCAATCAGCGAGGCCTTTAGCTGACATTTCTGTCAGAAACAATACCGAAGATGTTTGTTTTCACCACCACTGAGGACCCCTGGGGAGGTGACAGGAGCTGTGGCTGTCTCTCTTTCTCTCTGCATTTCACACGGCTGTAATGGCATGCAAGTGATAGTCAGCAAATGTTTGCAGGAGCAAACCTGCCAATACTTGTTTGTTCTCCTATGGAACTACCCTTTGGCTCCCCAACTCCGACAGAGACTTTCTAGGAAGGTGTCGAGCCTGCATGGTAAGGATTCGATGCTGCTTGGGTTTCACAAAGTCCAGCGTTTGACAATTGACAAGGTAAGCAACTGGAAAATTAAGTCACAGACATTTGCCAAGCAGAGAGAAGCAAATTTCTCTGAAAGTATTCACACAGAGAGCAGGCAAAAACCCAACATGGTGACAAGAACAACCCTTGCACGGCAAGGCCTCTATGCTCTGCCTGCCTTGGATCCGCATCTCAGCCAGGTCATCGAGTCCAGGATACCTGCGAGCAAGGACAGATTTAAATACGTAGCTTACCCGAGCGAGCGGGCTTATAGAGGTCACTTTAAAGCCGGGGCACTCCCTTGCTTCCTGGCACTCCCATTCCTGCCCATAGATAGCGGCTGTCCTTTCCCGATTAGAACAGAAGGCTTCCATCTTATCACAGACACTTCAGAATCATGTCGGGTCTGTCCTGAGCTCTGCTCAGGCTCCGTGTACCAAGAGAGTTGAGGTTTTGTCTGCTATTTCCCACACCTTGGGGATAACTTTGAAAGAAGAAACTTATCTTCTCACAGTCTCATTTTTTCCCCTCTCCTGAAAGATGAAAGCTGTGTGCTCCCTAAGGCTCGACTTGAGTCTTACAGTACATGAGATTTTGTTATAAACCATCATAGATAATTTAAACCTGGTTGCTAAAGGGCACACCAAAACCATTGTTTCACCCCCAAATCCTTCCTATTTAAAATTTATCTTTTGGAAGCAAAGGAAGGTTTAAAGGCATGTTTCAAAACTTCATCACGGGGAAAGGAGACTTAGTGTCTGTTATGTCACCCGGGGAATTTTTTTTTAATGAGCCTTTTAAGAAAAGCTTGCCCATAAGTCATAACAGGGTTCTTTATTACAGACCCAGAGGGTTCATTTGAAGCATTTAGAAAGATTAAAGAACCCTCTCGATTGGGGGCAGGGATCCTCAGAAGGTCACATTAAGTGTGTGGAATACTCATTTTATTTTATTTTATTTTATTTTATTTATTTTATTTTATTTGTTCCCAACAGTAGATTATCTAGGGAGAACATGGTCATTAGCACCAGTGTGTGTTGCCAGAGACTGGGCAGAGTTCATGTTCTCATCCGTCTCTTCCTGGAAGTAATGAAGAGAACACTGCTGAGGCTTCCCGCCCCGCAGCCCTGTTCTTTCTGTGTCCAGAAGTTGTGGACCACACTAGGTGTGGGCTGCCGGGTCAAGTCCATGGGGCCTCAAGCCCTGACAGTGCTATGTGCCTTGTACAAATCACAACTGGCTGTGTCTGCCCTCAGTTTCTTTATTTATCAAAGGAACTTCGGAGACTCGGGGATGTCCCAGCCACTCTGTGAAGTGGCTGCCTCACAAGCATGAGGACCTGGGTTCAAATCTCCAGTGGCACATGTTTGCAACCCTACTGCTGGTGTTGAGGGTTGGGGCTAGGAGAATTTCCTGGAGCTCATTGGCCGGCTAGCCCAATGGGTGGTGAGCTTCAAGTTCAGTGAACAACACTGTCTGAAAACATAAGCTGGAGAGTCACTGAGGAAGACACTGGAGGTGAACTCTGGCCTCTACTTACACACACACACACACACACACATGTGCTCGTGCCCCAGGCCTGGACCATATATACATGCCTGCCACCATAGACACACGCCTGGACCAGTGGATTTCAGGACATGCTGGCAGAGCTCTGGATACCTTTTTCTGGCCTGTGGAGGTGCTGTGGGGTGCAGAATAACAAAAAGTTCTCAGCATCTCCCCTGGGTTCTTCTCCAGTTGCATGATATTTGGAAGTGCTAGAAAAGTAACTGATTGCAACTCTTGCCTCTTGATGTTTTTGAAAGAAATGACTGTCCCATTTTATGAAGTCCTAGTCCTAGTCCTACGTGTTTGGTAGCCAAAGATAGGCATGATGGGTACCATACTGTCCAAATGTAGACATCAGAAGACTTGTGTGGGCACCGCTGCAAGATTCCAGAGGTTGGAGTGACGAAACGGAATTTGGTTCGGAAGGTAACTGAGGTTCAGAGGTCATGTGACAAGATAGGGATAGGGTATTGATGGCGGTGCACACCTGTAATCCCAACACTAGGGAGGTGGATCAGGAGAATCAGATGCGCAAAACCAAGTTCTGCTGTGTAGCAAGGCCAGCCTGGGCTACATGACAGGAACATGCAGGTGAGCATAGACTTTCTACCCCCAAGTTCATGATGCCCCATGCTGCCCTGCTCCTCACCCCACCTTCACCTGCCGCAGCTCTGCGTTACACTGACATCACAGTGGACACACCACCTCCCCCATCCTAAGCTGTGGGATCCCTGGGTGTCAGGCATTACCTGCCATAGCTCTGCACCGTGTGTCTCCTGACATCTTCTGATGTGGCTGTGGGCATTCATCATCATCAGGAAAAGAAAAGGGGGCCTTAGGAAGATAAATCGCAGCACTCTCTCCTTAAACCAGAGCCAGTCTCCACAAATCACAGAGCAGGCACCCCAGTGTGTCATCTCCTGCAAGAAACAACGGCTCTGGGCTTCGAGAAGAGCTATTTAAATAGGGCTGTCAGCTCCGCTCATCCAGAGCCTTGTACGGAGAGTTTGTTGGGAGACAGATACTTACCAGGTGCCTATTGTGTGTGCTTACTGTGCATCACTAGAGACAGAAACATAAGACCAGACAAGTGTGGGCCTTCATGCAACCATTTGATGAGTGTCATGACAATGACCATAAGTTTAGTGCCTTCCAATGTCACGACTGTATCATACACAGGTTCTGTTGGGCTGGGGTCTCACATGCAGCTGAGATCAGGGGTCACAAGGGCTGTGTTCCTTTACTGGAGCCAGAGGAAGGATTCACTTTTTTATAGACTATCTGGCAGGCCTAATTTACCACCTTTGATGTTGCAAGACAGTACTGGCTAGTTTTGTGTGTCAACTTGACACAGGCTGGAGTTATCACAGAGAAAGGAGCTTCAGGTGAGGAAATACCTCCATGAGATCCAGCTGTGGGGAACTTTCTCAATTAGTGATCACGGGGGGAGGGTCCACTGTGGGTGGTGCTATCCCTGGGCTAGTAGTCTTGGGTTCTATAAGAGAGCAAGCTGAGCAAGCCAGGGGAAGCAAGCTAGTAAGGAACATCTCTCCATGGCCTCTGCATCAGCTCCTGCCTCCAAGTTCCTACCCTGTGAGTTCCAGTCCTGACTTCCTTTGGTGATGAACAGCAATGTGGATGTGTAAGCTGAATAAACCCTTTCCTCCCCAACTTGCTTCTTGCTCATGATGTTTGTGCAGGAATAGAAACCCTAAGATGAAGACTGAGGTCTCCATTTCTTGGTGATGATCAGGGATGGAGAACTTCCTTAGGTCTCCACAGCCCTCATCCTCCCACACACACAAGATCGGTGAATTCATATGGCTTACTGACCACTCACCAGGCAAGTGGCCCTCAGGACAGTGACCTTTGACCTTTGTCTTTCCACCACCTACCTCATGAAATCACATTCTGAAATCAAGACAATGATCCTGTCAGGTCCAGCACATTAACCATTCCGCGTGCGTCGGCCATCCTTACTAGATCTCAGGGATATATTTGTGCTCACCCCGTGTTTCTGTGCCAGGCTCTCTTCTCTGACCATTCATTGTAGACTAGCTCTCCCATTCTAGACAAAAGGCCAGTGCAAGTGTTAAAACCGAACCGTCTTAACTTACCAGGCCCCCTGAATGAACCATGAGGAGACGAAATCACTGCAAAACACATGAGGAATTTTTATTGTAGCCAGCATGCTGGGGCTGCTCTGCACACCGAGAGAGAACAACCCGATTGCTGTGACTGGCAGAACAGTGTTATATTTAAACTGATTGGTCGTTAGATGATGAGGTAGGTGGCCAAAAGTCAGTCCTTCGGAATGCGTCCCCACCCTTAGGTCAGCCCCAGTGTGGTCTGAGGAATGCAACCCAGCCTCTGACCTTTTTAAGGTTCCTGAGTTAACTCTTTCACAAGGCCCATGACTTCTGAGTCTTGGGCCCCTCATTTGTAGCCCCAGAGCTCAGGGCATGGGTGAATACCATGCAGCAGGGGTGCTTAGCTGGGTGGGGAGGGTGTGTTCCTTCAGCAAATAGTGCTGGGAAAGTTACATGTCCACAGGTAGAAAACTAAATGACACCAACATCTTTTGCCCTGCCCCCTTTCCCCTCCCCCCAAAAAAACCCAACTCCAACTGGATCAAAGATCTCAGTGTGAACCCTGAATTGTAGAAGAAACTAATAAAAGAAAACACAGGGTATGGGTAAGGGATGGAGCTTCTGAGGAGGCGTCCATTCGCCTGGAACTAAGGCCAACACGTGACAAGTGGGACCTTATAAAACGTAAAAGCTTCTGCCCGCAGTGGAAGCCATCGACCAAGGAAACCCACAGGCTAGAAGGCGATCTTTGCCAAATATACATCTTATAGCGGATTAATATTCAGAATACATAAAAGACTGAAAACACATTCAAGAGTTGGAGAAGTGGCTCAGCAGTTAAGAGCACTGGCTGCTCTTCCAGAGGCCCGGAGTTCAATTCCCAGCAACCACATGGTGGCTCACAGCCGTCTGTAATGGGGTCCGATGTCCTCTTCTGGGGTACAGGTGTACACGGGATAGAGCACTCATATACATAAAATAAATAAGTAAATCTTTAAAAATACATATTTAAGAAAAAAACACAATCAAGAAAACAGATGAGCAAGCTTTTAAAAAAAAAATGCAGTATCGACCCAAGCATAGAGTTCTCAAAAGAAGTAAAAATGGCTAGGAAATAGTTCAAAAATTGCTCCTGGTCCTTAGCAACTAGGGAACTACTTGGAGATGTCCCCTCACCCCTGTCAGAATGACTGACAAGGAAAGAATTGGCAATCAAAGTTGGCAAGGATGTGGGGGAGGGGAATCCTCATCCCCCTACTGACAATCTTGCAAATTGCTATTGCCACCATGGAAATCGGTGTGGAGAATTCCCAAAAAGCTCAAGGAGCATCTGCCACAGGACCCAGCCATCCTGCTCCTCAGCATACACCTAAAGGACTCCAAATCCTACTCCACAGATGGTGCTCAGGCGTGGTGGCTGTTTCTCTATCCATAAAAGCTAGGAAATTGAAACAACCTAAATGGAGGAGGAGAGGAGGAGGGGAAGGGAGAGGAGGAGGGGAAGGGAGAGGAGGAGGGGAAGGGAGAGGAGGAGGGGAAGGGAGAGGAGGAGGGGAAGGGAGAGGAGGAGGGGGAGGGAGAGGAGGAGGGGATCTGCTCCAGGTTCAACTCCCCTTCATTCACATCTGAATCATGCAGATATCCATCTAAACAAAAGGTTGTTGTGAATTAAACAACAAAATGCCAGGTCACTGTCATCCCTTGCTGTTGCTCTCAGGGGTGCTCTGGGGACCCCGCCCTTCCCCCACTAGATTTCCAAGCACTTCATTCCACTCCCTGTAGCTACAGCAATGTTTGGCTTCAATAGCCACTTAGGGGACAGTAGATGAGACTGAGAGGGGCAGACTCCATTTCCCTCCTCCCCAACCCCACTTGGAACTCTGCTGAGGTCTCCAGACACACCCTTCTTTGGTAACCTTGATTTCCATCTAGAGGGGCAGCCACCACTCCTGGAACACTTGTTTTCAACCCATCTATCAACATGTCAGTGGAGGGCTGTGATTTCCTCACTCACCTTTTAGCCCACCCTTGGAACCATATCTGTTCCTTAAGATAAACACATGATAAAATGAACAGATGGCCCATACAATACCAGCAATGACCAACAGAGGGTGCTCTAGCCTGAGACTGATAAATAAGTGGTGTGTGGGTTTTTTTTTTTTTTTTTTTTTTTTTTTTTTTTTTTTGGTATGCCCTATGTGTAACTCTCTGCTTTGAAGCTTCCCAGCAGCTACCAATGAGCTCCTAGCACGACTGTGGCAGTTTGACTGGCCCCCATTTGGAATGGGAAAAAATGGTTTCTTCAATTTGAAGATGGAAGTGCAGGTCTACCAAGGTAGTAAAAGGTATAACTCCATGGCAGACTCATCAGAATCTTTATCTGGCACTAAGCGGGGGAGTCACCCCAGCCTGGAGATCGAAACTTGCATGGGACAGGTTCAGTGGAAAGCTTTCATGCAAGGTGTCTTAGGGCTTCTGTTGTTGCTATGAAACGCACGACCAAAAGCAAGTTCATCACTGAAGGAGTCAGGACAGGAACTCCAACAGGGCAGGAACCTGGAGGCAGGGCTCCGCCCACCTCCCCCCCATCCTATTCCCCCCCCCCCAAACACAGACCTCAGGTTTGCACAACAGACAATGTACTCCCACTGCAATCTCCCCGACTCACGTTTGAATGTTTAAAGAACACTGTGTCGACCTCACAAAACACAGGTAGAGTTGAAAGCAGGTCTGCTTTAGATCTTACAGAGCTTCAGTCTTCTTAATTACATGTAGCTTTGATGTTCTGTTTCCTCTGGATTGAAACATTGTATTAAATTCAGGAAGTACATGAAACTTACAAGACCCAGGAAGTTCCTGAAACTTTCAAAATCCACAAAGGCCCTCCCCAAGGTGGTATAAACAGTAACAATTGTAAGAGGATTCAAGCTGCCTTCAAGTCCTAAAGGAAGCTGTAGAGATAGGGCTTTCCTGAGTCACTGCCATGCTGGAAGGGGCTTTTCCATGATATCGCAGCCTCTGAGCTATCTGTGCTCCTATAAGTAACCTCTATGAATTTATTATATGCTAAGATAGACTCAGATGGAACTGTTTCTTCAGTCTGTCATCAGTGTCCTGTCTGGGGTGAAGATATGTTTGCTCATATCTATCTCCCCTGGAGAAGTCCCACAATATCTGGTATATCTGAAGAAGGGGAAAGGTGACTTTTAGGGTCCCTTTGGATGTAAAATCCTATTTTCTGCAACTAGAGAAAGACTTTGTCCTTCAGAGTGGCTGAAGGTTATTAGAATCACACCACCAGCACAGAGTGGGGAAAATAAAGGTCCCCAGAAAGCTGGGGATCTAAAAATACCAACGTAGAGCAGCCAGCCCGTCACTGTCCTCTTTGGGATGTCTGACATGGTGTCTTTGTCAATCTACACTCCAGTTCAGAGACTCGACTGCAGGAGCTGATCCTGTGAGTGCCACCGCTCAGCTTGACAGGTATTCTTCTGGGACAACTCTGACACAGCACCTGAGACAGATACCTGGCCCTGGTTTTCCAGAGAGATTGTGGTTTGGGCTACCTCCAGAAAATAGAGCTGTCCTGTAGGGAACCAGCCTTCCCTAAAAATGCCAAGGAAAAAGATTCATGAAGCAATCTTTTCTGCTCTTCATCCCTCTCAAGGAGACTCAGATCCCTGAACCACCTGATGGCCTCAACAATTTTCCCAACGCCATCTACGGATTCAAACATTTACCTCATCTAGAAACACCAAGGGTAATGTTTGGCCAAATGTCTGGGCATCCTGTGGCCCAGCCAAGCAGACACACAAGTCATTCACCACAACATAGGACGCGGCGTTTTCAAGCTTGGCTGTTTCTTCTCTTCAGCAGAGCCACGGGGTGGGGGTGGGGTTGCCAATAATCTTTGACTTCATCTATGATCAAGGACAAGAGAGACAGGGAGCCAAGGTGTCAGAGGGGGAGTGTTTTAGAAGCAGAAATTCCATACAGATAGTTCCTAGTTCCGGTGGGCTGGAACCAACAATTATTTGGAAGAGCCACAATCAGCAATAAGGCCAGCCCAGTGGAACGCCAGCTGAGGAATGGCCCCGAAGCGTCCCAGTTACGTGTGCATGATGAACCTCCCAAAGAGCACACAGACAATGTGGCTTTGCCTCTTCCTGGACCTCAGGGCTTTCATTTGAACCAGAAGGGCCCAAATAAGGTAAGGATGTCCAGAATGCTTGTAAACTGACCTCTGACCCCAGACACTACAGGAAAGTACCCCAGGTCCCTGAACCTCAGTTTCCTACTGGGAAATGAAGTTGCTAGGCATTGAGGCTGGAGAGTTGTAAATGTTCATGAAAGAGCTTCAGCAGATGGTCGGTGGTCGAGATGGGTACCCAAAGATGGTCAGTGGCTGCAACGGGTACCCAAAGATGGTCGGTGCCCATGATGGGTACCCAAAGATGGTCGGTGCCCATGATGGGTACCCAAAGATGGTCGGTGCCCATGATGGATACCCAAAGATGGTCAGTGCCCGCGACGGGTACTGAGATGGGTACCCAAAGATGGTCGGTGCCCATTATGGGTACCCAAAGATGGTCAGTGCCCACGACGGGTACCCAAAGATGGTCGGTGCCCACGATGGTTACCCGCAGAACTTCAGGTACTGCTTTACACAAAAGCTCATTTACTTCTAAGTGTGAATTCTCTGGGGGAGTCTATGAACAGAGGCTGCAGAAACAACAGCAAGGAAAATAAAATTCAAGATGTCTCCTCCTGAGGCAAACAAGGCCAGGCCGGCCACTGTGGTGCCCTGAAATGGCGAGTAGGACAGGTGACATGTAACCCAGCGGAAGGGTGCCAACTGCAGACTGAAGCTGTTTGATGATCATCATTTTATTTTATCTTTTTAAAGATGCCTTTTAGACATAGAGAAATAGCTTAATCAGGAGCCCCACTCCGCCCAAGGCTGCACCCAATAACCAGAGACCCAGTAACATCACACACTCAAGATAACCAATCACGAGACTGTGAAAACAGAGAACTCCGTGATGCCCACTTGACAATACGTCTGCCAAGACTGAGAGCAATGACTGCATCCCTCTTTGGCTCTTTGGGACTGCTGTAGACATGGGAGAGATACCACCTTGATCCACCCTGAAGCCAGAGAGTCTCCCCCATGGATCCTGCAGATCAGAGACTACTGTGAGAGACTAGATCCTACCTTCTGCTAAGATATATCATGCAGGTGAGCAGCCCTGGGGAGACAGGCTTAGGACCATAGTTAGGAACCTGGAGTGTGAACCTTACATGGAATGACCCTCAGCATAATAAAATGTAACTTAGGTTATGCCAACTATGAGTACCTTCCTTCTTGCTTTTAAGACAAGCTGGGTGATAGTCAGGGTCTCCTAAAAACAGTGGCTCTGGATTATCACTGAAAGTGGTCTGGGGCCTGATGACAGTGAGGTGTGTGTTAGTTGCCTGTCTTCTCTCTCCTTCCGCTGGGGTAGAGGTCGCTGTCTCCCTTTCCCGATGCTGGACCTTTAGCATTAATGACGGCCCCCTAAGGTTCACGAGAATGCCTAGGTGTGTCCGGTGTCAAACTGCTTTTAGGGAGGTCTCCAGTCGTCTTGAGAATGAAGAACTAGGGGCACAAGAAAAACCATTCCCTCTGCTGTCCAGAAAGTATCCCAGATACATTTGGAGGAACAGAAATGTGAGAAAAATTCATGTTGTACTGGAGAGACTAGGATGACTATTTATCAAAGATCTGGACAGAAAAGATGTTGTACATGGAATAGTAATAGAAAAGAAAAGGCCCGACAGAGAAGGGCAGGTAGAGCCCAGTAAGATGTCAGTCTTTTGCTCTGGAGTGAAGTAGGGAGGGAAAATGAATAGGAAGACATTTGCAGTCAGGCACTGTGACATACTCCTGCAAATCCCGCGTGCAGGAGGCTGGTGCAGGAGGATTGCTTGAGTCCAGGAATGTCTTAGTCACTGTTCTATTGCTATGAAGAGGCCAAGACCAAGGTAGCTCTTATAAAAGAACACATTTAGTTGGGGGCTTGCTTACAGTTTCAGAGGTTTAGTGTGTTACCCTATGGCAACGTGAAGGCAGACATGGTGCTGGGGAAATAGCTGAGAGTTCTACATCCTGATCCGTGGGTAGCAGGAAGAGGGAGCCGCCGGGCCTGGCGTGGGCTTCTAAAACCTCAAAGAGGAAGCTCAGTGATGAGCGTCCTCCATCAAGGTCACGCCGCTAATCCTTACAATCATTTCAAATAGTTCCACTCCCTGGAGACTAAACGTTCAAAACGAAGAGCCTACGGGGGACCAGTTCTTATTCAAGTCACCACAGGAGTTCAAGGTCACCCAGGCATTGTAGTGAGACCTCATAATAAAAACAAAAACCCTCAAACAAAGAGGTAATGTCTTTATTCTATAAGTAATTCATAGAAGGGGCTGAGAAAATCAGTTGACAAAGTCACTCCCCCATAAGAACTAGGAGCTGGGCTTGCTCTCCAGCACCCATGTAAAGGCTAGGTGTGGGGCATCTGTAATCCCGGGAAGTCCTGGGGAAGCCAAGACAAGTAGACCTCTGGGCCACAGTGGCCAGCCAGGCTAGCTGATTCACTGGCCTTTATGCTCAGGGAGAGACCTTGTCTCAAAAAACAAGGTGGATAGTCTTGGAGGAAGGATACTTAAGGCTGACCTATGATTCCATAGAAGGATGCACGCATGTACCCGCACACACATGCACCCCCACATGCACACATGCACCCACACACATACATGCAATGCACACACTTGCACACATGCATACACACATACATGCACCCGCACACATATGCACCTTCACACACATGCACCCACACACACATGCACCCATATACATACACATTCACCCACAGGTACATGCACCTGTACACACATGCACACATATACATGCACAATGCACCCATACATACATGCACCCACATACACACACATGTACCCGCACCCACACGCACCCACACAAACACAGTGAATTCATGCAGTTTAATAAAAACAAAACCATTGAACTGTCAGAGTTAAATATATAAAAGACACAATTTCTAAAAGAAAAAAAGAGGCACAGTTGGGGAGATGTGTGCAAAAACCATTTCCTAAAAGTGGGCTAGAACGGTGGAGCCATCCTTCACCCCTAGTAGGACTGTCACATATGGCCACCACTTTGGTTTAGCACACCTATACTGAGGGGCTTCACTGTCAAGCACTTGGCCTAACCAACTGTCCCTCCACAGCTCAGAGGGTGTGTGTTAAGAAGGAAGCAGGGTCCTTCTGAAGTGATCCGTGGATTCTTTCACACATTCTGCAATCTTATTGAGTATCTATGACATGCAAGATGTGACACAGGCTCAGTTGATGCAGAAAGGAATACCACATTGTGTCCTGGTTCTGTGTTCCCATTAGAAAGTTTTACATGGGCACTCTGGGGAAATAGCTCAGCAGGTGCACAGGAATGAGGACCTGTTTTCATCTCCCCAGAACTCATGCAAAAGCCTGACCGGATGCTGTGTGTCTGTGATCCCAGCGCTGAGGGGTAGGCCATGCAGGAAGATCCTAGGAAGCTTGCTGGCCAGCCAGTCCAATAGAAACTGTGTGTTCCAGGTTCAGTGAGAGAAGGCACTCAGTGTCCATCTCTGACCTTTGTACAAGCATGCACAGGAGAGCCTATGTACATAAACCACAAAGACACCACACTCAGAGAAGAAAAATGTTCTATGAAGCCTAGCCACCTTTGCAGGACATCCTGAAAGAGGCAGAGACATTGATCTTATAAAGCCAGTGGTGACAGAATCTGAGACGCTCTGCACTTTGGGATGAACCCAATTCTTGAGGATATTCACCTGATAAGGATTTACTCCACAGCCCTGGGATGCCTGTGGCCTTGGACTCTTGGCTTTGACTTGTTCTTCCTGGCTGTGGTCTAGCCATTGGGCTGTGCTCGGGGGCAATCGGTAGGAGCCAGCATGCACTGCATGAGAATTCCTTCAGAAGCTACCCCATGACGGCCAGCGGAAGAGCGGTCAGTCACTGGGGGGCACCAGGGCTCCTCTCAAAACGGCCCTTCACCTAACACTCTAGAATCTGCTGAGTCCTTTTGGGCCTCCCGTGTGGAGGTGATGGCTGGACTTCAGCTGCATCCACAGCCTGTGCTTAGAGGTGGGCCATTCCACAAGGCCACGGCTTCACGAGGCCACGGTTCCACAAGGCCACGGTTCCACTTTTCCTCTAGCAGTTACAAAGATCCAATGGCTGATTTTGTCTGATTCATATATTGCTTAATTTGGTTTTTTTGTTTTTTGGATCCTGGAACAGATGGCTATCTCCATTTGATCCCGGTTCACAGGCACTGACTGGAAGCAGCTGGTTTGGGGAGCCAATGGCAATTCATCTCCTGCATGTCAAAATAAGCTACGAGGAAAGGTATTTAGATGGAGGTAACAATTTGTTCTGTGTAGTTCATATTGTAAGGTTAAGGGTTGTCATTCATTTCGTTGGTATTATCCTGCAGGCCCTTAGTAGGACAGCACTGGAATCCTTGCAAACCTTAGGCAGCTGAGGAGGAGGGAATAGTGTCCACTCCTGAGGAACTGATGGAGTGGCCAGCGGTGCAGAGCAGATCAGCTTCTCAGGCCTGGGAGCAGGGTACACCCAGTGTTGAGACTCGTCACTCTTGGCAATTGCTTGCTTGCTTTTTTTCTTTCTTTCTTTCTTTCTTTCTTTCTTTCTTTCAAGATTTATTTATTTATTTTATGTATATAAATACACTGTAGCTGTACTGATGGTTGTGAGCCATCATGTGGTTGCTGGAGATTAAATTCAGGACCTCTGCTCGCTTCAGTCAACCCTGATCGCTCCAGACCTAAAGATTTATTATTATATGTAAGTGCACTGTAGCTGTCTTCAGACGGCATCAGATCTCATTACAGATGGTTGTGAGCCACCATGTGGTTGCTGGAATTTGAACTCAGGACCTTCGGAAGAATAGTCAGTGCTCTTAACCGCTGAGCCATCTCTCCAGCCCGCAATTGCTCTTTCTTTGTATGGCTATTGTTTGTGTGTATGTGTTGGTGTTCATGTATTTGTATGTATGGATGCACATGTATGATGTGTATATATATTGGTATTATTTGTGCACATGTATATGTGTTCATTTATTTGTGTGTGCGCGCGCACATGAATGATGTAGATACATGTGGAGGCCAGAGTTTCATTTAAGTGTCATCTTTCTGTTTTTCTTCCAGGGTCTTACCCTGAATCTAGGGCCCTCCCATTCAGCCACACTGGCCGCTCAACAATCCCAGGTATCTTTCTGTCTCTGCCTCCCCGGGACCAGGGTCACAGGCTCTCTACCTGGCTTTTGCGTGGGCACTGGGAATCTAAACTCAGGTTCCCGCGCAGGCACATACTGCAAGCACTTTCGCTGCTGAACCACCTCCCCAGCCCTTCATCTTTACTTTCCTCATCTTGTATTGCTTTGCAGATGACGAGGAAGGTCGCTTGTCTGAGATCACCCATTTTTTCTCGTGTACACCTGCCTCACAGCCCAAACCCTGGATTTCATCTTGGGAACCCATCTGTCAGCATCTGCATCACTTCAGCACTGGTGGGGATATAAAGGCCACCTCCAGTTCCCAGGTTGGAACTCAGGCTCTGATTGGGCCTAAGATCCTTGGTGACTGGCGCACTCCTGGGCTTAAGTGGCCTGACAACTCCAGACATCCAGGGGATCTTTCACCTACCTCTGCTCTAACACAAGAACCGGAAGCCCTCTGGGGATGCCCTCCAAACTCTCACACCACCAGGCTCCCCCTGTAAGCTCCTTTCCCAGGTCTGGAATCAGCACGCATCCAGAAGCCCGCCTGCCTGTGCTCTGTTCCAGGGGAAGTGTGGAACTTGTCACTTTAACATGGCACTCATTACCTGTCCACGTGATCGTGGGCCATTCCATCTTCATCGCCACAGTGTCTTTGTGTGCGTGTGACAGTAGGGCGACACATGACCAGTGTTCTGAGTGAGCCTGAAGTTTACAAAGGGGTTATAAGTGACTTTGGTCATTAGTCGTTTCTAAGACGCGTTTGGGACAAGCAACCGTGTTAGCTCTGTTGGCTTACTGCCCCTCGTTCCATGGCATAGGGCTCTGAACATTGAACAAGAAACACACAGGGCAGCCACTTGACTCATTGGTGCACTTGTCAAACTACTGGGGACTCTGCGTCAGTAGGGGAAAGGCCTCAGTTAGAGCTGCGGAGTGCTGAGGCTTGTCTCTTTAAGTGATTAAGATGTCTTTAGGAACTTGTGACATCTACACTCCTCCAGTGCGTAGGTGCTGCACTGTCCCCTAATGCTGTGTCCATCCCTGTCATCCTTCCGGGGAAGCACCTATGGCCTCCCTGGGAGACACATGCTCGCTGGACCTGGCGCCGTCCCTCAGGGGGATGGCCTGGTTGCCTGACAATCCTGTCAGGGTCTCAGATTCCTTTCCAAGTCTCTCCCAAGGGTGTCTCTCTGGCTTTTCCTGCCTCATTTACTGTTTAATATCCCCTAGCTTTGGCATCACCATAGTAACAACTTTGTAAATAGTAACAATAGCTGGTGGTGTAACAGCTTCTGAAATCTGGCCAGCTACCTCCCTGATCTCCTCTCCCCTATGCTGCATGTCAGCTCTGAGGCAGGGGGAGGAAGGGTCATGGTCCTTTGGTATAACCTTGGGTACAACAGTACGCAGTGGGTTCTCAGCAAGCTCCTACTGTGTGCGCAAGGAAACACACACAAGCTGGCCCCCCAGGCTTTCTACCCCAGAGCAGGAGATAAGAGTCTTCTTCCTCCTGGTGGCTTCTCCTTCACAGCGATACTAAAAGACTTCCCAGACACGCTGACACACTCCATCTCTGGTGCTATCCCTGGACCCCGGGGGTCCCCCCTCCCCCCCCTCCCCCCCCCCCCCCCCGTGACAATGCCAGGGTCTAAGAGTCTCTGAATGCTAAATGGCGACTGTGACTGAGGCAGCAGTGACTCTGACTGGATTGAGAATTACCATGGAAACGCGGCTCCTGGTGACTCTATGAGGGTATATTTCCAGAAAGGTCTGGGGCAGAAAGACCCACCCTGAATGGGGACAGCAGGATGTCGTGGGCTGAATAAAACAGGAAACAGGTGGTGAGATGCACAACATCAGAGAGATGTCTCTACCTCCTGACTCTGGATACAATGTGACCAGCTATCCAATGCTCTAGCCACCAGGCTTCCCCACCCTGATGGGCAGCACCCTCTGTGGGCCAAAATAAACTCTGTCTCTTAAAGACTGTTTTTGTCATGGCAATGAGAAAATTAACTAGCTGGCCTCAAGCACTTCCCTGCCCCCCACCCCATAGAGCCTGGGGTGGTTTGAATAAAATGGCCCCCTAGGCTCCTATATTTGAATGCTTGGCCATTAGAGGGTGACAGGGATTAGGAGGTGTGTCCTTGTCACAGGAAGTGTGTCACTGGGGGTGGGCTTAGGGGCAGCAAATGATCACGGCAAGCCCTAGGACCAGACAAGGCAGAACGCTTCTTCAAGAGCCAACAGCCCTTGACCCCACAGCCAGCACCAGGACCCAAGATCCAGGTCCTGAACCGTCACCTCATGTGCCCTTGATCTAACTGTGGCAACCCAGTTTCACGAGGGAAGTGCCAGAAGATTTCACCATTCCTCCCCCACCCCATCTCTGATGTGCCCTGCATGCAGAATACCTTTTTTAAAATTTCTGTTTGAGCCGGGCAGTGGTGGCGCATGCCTGTAATCCCAGCACTTGGGAGGCAGAGGCAGGCAGATTTCTGAATTCGAGGCCAGCCTGGTCTACACAGAGAAACCCTGTCTCGGAAACAAACAAACAAACAAAAAATTCTGTTTGAAACTTAAATCTCACAGCTAGGCTTAAAGAGAGCAATGACTTTTCCTTGGGACACACTCTGGGTCAGTATTCCTCACTAACTTTACACACACACACACACACACAGAGAGAGAGAGAGAGAGAGAGAGAGGTCCCTGCCAAGCAGCCGGGGCTTGGCTGCAGAAGCCAGGGTTCTAAATGACTGTTGGATCCACTCCCTCCCTCATCTGGTTCGTGAGTTCAGGGAGTGTGGAAACCACAGCTTGATGGATCGGCATGGAGCAGGTTCCAGCTGGTGCCCGTGGAGCGATCCACGGCCTCATCACGTGGACAGCCCAGCCCAGTTCTTGGCCAGGAAGAGGTTAGCAGAGTGTTTTTATGACCTGACTACTCGGAAAGTCATCTGAGGGTCTGATTTGCTTCGGGCAAGCAGGAAGTGATTAAATGAGGAAATGAGTGTGGCAGCATTTTCTAAACTGTAAAGTGGTTGTGGAAGCACTTTCTAAACTGTAAAGCGGTTATGTAAACGTGGCTGAGAGGGGGAATGGGGGCCAGGAGAGGAGGATGCCAGGGTGTCCTGAGCTGAGAGAGAGACAGAGACAGACAGAGACAGAGAGACAGACAGAGACACAGACACACACACACACACACACACACACACACACACACACACAGAGAGAGAGAGAGAGAGAGAGAGAGAGAGAGAGAGAGGTGCACATCCCATCCCTGCCATGGGCCATGCATTCATGGCGGCAAGCTGGTTGTTTTGGCCAGTGGATACCACCATAGAACTTGGCGTGCCATGTGCTGCTGTACTGTGACTTGTGCAGGGAGATTTGCAAATCTGCCTTCCTTCAGAAGCTGAAGAAAATCCCTATAGACCGAGTGACCCCTGCAGCTCCCAGGAGGCCAAGCGGTTTGATAACAGTGCTTGAAGTGTCTCTCTTCTGTAAGCACTACTGGTTGTTTCATGACTGAGTTCATTTGCCAAGACTCCCGCACAAGTGGCAAATTTTATCGTAAATAATCTATATTTCAGTAAAGTTCATTTTTATACAGCAGGGATAAATATCTAGGGACACTTTGGTGGTTTTTAAACAATTACTGTTAGTTACATTTAACCTAATAGCTCCCGAGTATTGTATGGAGAAGGGACTACTTTTTCCTTGTTTGTGGCCAAGGGGTACTAGAAACTACCCTTGCTAAAGGGCATTGACTCTTCGCCTGGGCCCTCAAGGAAGCTCAAACAAGATGAACAACCTGACATTGGGTTGGGGAGATGGAGAGCTTGAATGCTCCTATGCGGACCTGAGTTAATCCCAGCTTCCATGTTAAGGTGGCTCACAACAGCCTGTAACTCACGGTCCAGGAGATCCGCTGCCCTCTTCTGGACTCTATAGGTATCTGCCCCCATGTGTGTGTATTTGTATACATACGCAGGGACACACAGCTAAAATGAATACTTATAAAGCCTGGAATGAACCTTCATTCTGAAATCCTCATTTTCATCGGTGCAGACTCTGAATGGGCATCTTAATCACTGCCTCATCTACCTCAAGTGGAAGGCACGAGGTAAGCCGTTATCCTAAACCTGCCGTCACCTTGGAGTCCAGGAATAGAACCTCACAGAACACATACCCTGAGATGGGACAGTAGTCTGTGACAGTGACCCTGTACCCTGCCTGGAACAGAAGTTACCACCTCCTAAGAACTGCTTTGCTTCTCATGCAAGGACATCAGGGACACCTGTGGGTCACCCTACAGAGCTGAGACACTGACCGACTGACCACACCTTGACCAGGACTCTTAATTACACGCTTTCCCCTTGCCCCAAGTCTCCCTCTATTTAAACCTAAATATTGGCACTCCAAAGGTAGACTGGGGGGATCCCTTTACTTTCTCTGCTACCCCCATTAAGAAAAGAGTACAATTAATATTGATTGGTTTGTTCCTGGGTTTCGGCACCAATAAAGGGGGCATAAAAAGAGAGTGGTTTAGGGAGTGTGGCATGGCAGTGTCGGGGAAGGGGGTGCCCAGGCACCTCTTCCCCCTGAGGGACCACACGCACACAGACATGGTATAGAATAGAGTTTATTCAGGGCAGAGGATGGGAGTTAATGGTATAGTGGAGACAGAGAGAGAGAGAGAGAGAGAGAGAGAAGGGGCAAGTAGCCCCTTTTACAGTGGGCCAGGGTATACCTGGCTGTTGCCAGGTAAGTGTGGGGTGGAGCTTAGACAGAATACTAACAAATATAACTCCCGATACCTCCTATTTCCTTCTCTACAGAAGGAATGTTACAAAGGGCCTCCTTCCGCTCTCCTTTACCTGAAGTCTCCAGGGGCTGAAGGGATTTCTTTGTTGACAAATACAGAAAAGCGAACAGTGAAGTCAGAGACTTTCCTCCAGTTTTCCCTGTGAGAGGGTCCCTGTAAACTGGAGCCCTGATCCACCCATGAATGACCAGGAAGACGGATGGCGAAGCTCCTGTCACATTACAGATCCTCAGGCTAGCTGCAAACCCTGGTGATTCCAGGGTTTAATTTCCACAAATCCACTTCCCAGAGGATGTAAGACAGTTCTTCCGCCTTCTGTCTTTGGAAGTTTGTAACATCTTGGTGTTCCGCTCACCTCTTCTGGACAGGGAAGGGGCTCCCATAATTGAGCTATGCTCTCACATTACAGGATTTGCATGATGAGGAATTTGCCATTCACTGACTCCTGAGTCCTGCCACTTAACCCAAGTGACTGTTGAGTGAACTGCTCCCATTTTATCTGAGTCTCCTTTGTAAAACATGGGGGATACGGACACCAGCCTCCAGTGAGGTCACTGATGGGAAAGAGCTTGGACACCTGCAATGGGCTCTAGACAAATTGGCCACACCTGTGCCCTTGTGACAAGGCCTTTATCACACAAGGGCAGCATGCACCCACACTCAGATTCAAGCTGTCCACACAGCATCTGTCCGCTTGGCACCTCACAGGGGCAGGATAAGTTCTGAGATGCCATAGCAGGTGAAGGCGTGGCATCATTGGACTTCACAGAAATGTGGTGAGGAGGCTTGACCCTGCAGGCTCATGGGCACCCATCAGAATTAACTTCTGGATCAAGCGCTCGCTACCCAGGTGTCTAAGAAAACTATGTCACCTCTATTCAGCTGAAAAAAAAAAAGACACTAAGAATGGTGCAGATACGGAAACCTGCTTTGTTTCAACAAATCCGTTTATTGATGAGGACCAAATGGACCTTGTTTACACATTCAAGCTCATCCCAGACCTTCATTACATATGACCAGGCATGGTGATGTCCACCCACAATGAGAAAGGGAGAGAATTCAACTGCCAGGCAGGAGAAAGAAATCCAATGGCTGTATTTGACAGAGCATACAAAAAAAAATAAAAAATAAAAACCAAACAAACAAACCACAAAACCATGGTCTCCTCTCATCTGGGCGCCCCATGTGATCAGCAAAACCTCCTGTTTTTCCTTTGCAGATTCCTTTACAATCCTGTCTTCCCTAGTCGTGCCCCACACACTGTTTCCAGTTTTGACTGCATCTTCTCCCTCTCCATCACGGCAGGGTCCAGGCTTAGGTCTCCTCACGTTGACTCTCTCCCGTCTCTCTCTCCCGTTTATCAAAAGCGCTTTTCACCACCATTCGCTGGCTCACACCCCTTCAGCTCCTTACAAGCTGGTATTATCCCCATGGCCTGTCTAGAGCTGCTCGCAGGAAAGTCATGGGGGACGTCCTCGGAGCCTGTCAGGGCATGCTTCCCCTGCGCCTCGTCTGTGCCCGTCTCTTATCATCTCTGATGACCGGACTTTCCCGGACTTTATTACACTGAAGCTTCTGGGTTATCTTAGGACACTTCCGTTCTGCCCAAGGTTCCTCGTGGGCTCCTTCTCCTTCATCGACCCCTTGTATGTCACCCTCCCGCATTCTGTCCTCAGATCACGACTCTTTCATCTTTATGCACTCCCTTGCATAGGACTCTCTTACACGGTACTGCTGTTGAAATCACCATGTCACTAAAGACAAAACCAGTAACTAGAACACATTGTGTGAGCTGGATTCAAAGCTGTCTGCCTGCCTGATCCTCCACCTGAGCACCCCTCCACCTGGACACCCCTCCACCTGGACACCCCTCCACCTGGACACCCCTCAACCTGAACACCCCTCCACCTGAGCCCCCCTCAACCTGGACACCCCTCCACCTGGGCACCCCTCCAACTGAGCACCCCTCCACCTGGGCACCCCTCCACCTGAGCCCCCCTCAACCTGGGCACCCCTCCACCTGGACACCCCTCAACCTGGACACCCCTCCACCTGAGCCCCCCTCAACCTGGGCACCCCTCCACCTGGGCACCCCTCCAACTGAGCACCCCTCCACCTGGGCACCCCTCCACCTGAGCCCCCCTCCACCTGGACACCCCTCCACCTGAGCACCCCTCCACCTGGGCCCCCCTCCACCTGGGCACCCCTCCACCTGAGCACCCCTCCACCTGAGCACCCCTCCACCTGAGCACCCCTCCACCTGAGCACCCCTCCACCTGGGCACCCCTCCACCTGGGCACCCCTCCACCTGGACACCCCTCCACCTGAACACCCCTCCACCTGGACACCCCTCCACCTGAGTACCCCTCCACCTGAGCACCCCTCCACCTGGACACCCCTCCACCTCGGCGCCCCTCCACCTGAGCACCCCTCCACCTAAGCACCCCTCCACCCGGGCACCCCTCCACCTGAGCACCCCTCCACCTGAGCACCCCTCCACCTAAGCACCCCTCCACCTGGGCACCCCTCCACCTGGGCATCCCTCCACCTGAGCACCCCTCCACCTGAGTACCCCTCCACCTGAGCACCCCTCCACCTGAGTACCCCTCCACCTGAGCACCCCTCCACCTGGGCACCCCTCCACCTGAGCACCCCTCCACCTGGACACCCCTCCACCTGAGCACCCCTCCACCTGGACACCCCTCCACCTGGGCACCCCTCCACCTGAGCACCCCTCCACCTGGGCACCCCTCCACCTGGACACCCCTCCACCTGAGCCCCCCTCCACCTGGGCACCCCTCCACCAGGACACCCCTCCACCTGAGTACCCCTCCACCTGAGTACCCCTCCACCTGAGTACCCTTCCACCTGAGTACTCCTCCACCTGGGCACCCCTCCACCTAAGTACCCCTCTACCTGAGTACCCCTCCACCTGGGCACCCCTCCACCTGGGCACCCCTCCACCTGGGCACCCCTCCACCTGAGCACCCCTCCACCTGGGCACCCCTCCACCTGGGCACCCCTCCACCTGAGCACCCCTCCACCTGGGCACCCCTCCACCTGAGCACCCCTCCACCTGGACACCCCTCCACCTGGACAACCTACTAGCTCCCTGAGCTCAGCATGTCTCTTACTCGGCATTCCCACCTACCTGGTGACACTTAGAAATCACCCTTAATTCTTCTCCTATCCATCACATCCAAAGGATCCCCAGATTCTAATTATTTGACCTAACGTCTCTAAAGTCATTTCCTTCCTCTGTACCCAACCTTCCTCAGTGTTTGAGATGGCCTTCCCACTTTTCCCTAGATTCCTGGTCCAGTTGTGTCCTATATTTCGCCTCGTCGGCTTCCCATCCTCTTCCCTGTGGAATGTACGTCCCGCAGAATTGCTGTCCTCTATAAATCCCTCACAGACGCCGCTGCCCATGTGTGGTGGTTGCCAAGGAAGGGGTTAAGGACTGGCTTTGCATGGACTGATTTTCTAAGACACATTTCAGAACTCATTAGTCTACAGGTTAGAGTCGGAGCTCTGCTCACAGCATCTAAAGGCCCCACACTGCTGCTAGAGGGAATGCTTATTGTCTGCCAAAGGCCTGGGTGGTAAAGCTTAGTCCCTAGGGAGGTGTTACTGGGGGTGGTATGGGGGTGGGGTTGGAAGTTAGGCCATAGGAAGTGGTTCTAAGCTTTTCCTTTTAATACAGTTCCTCATGTTGTGGAGTTCCCCAATCATAATACTATTTCTGTTGCTACTTCATAGCTGTACTTTTATAAATGTGTTATGAATCATAAATATCTGTGTTTTCTAATGGCCTTAAACAATCTCCGTGAAAGGGTCATTTGACCTCAAAGGGGTCGTGACCTACTGGTTGAAAACAACTGGCCCAGGTGGTGGTCTTTAGGTCACGGAAAGGGTGCTGTTGCGGGGGATCACACCTCTGCTTACAATCCCATACCATCTCACCTTTGCTGCCCATCTACAAGGTGAGACTTTCTGCTCCTCTGTGAGCACCCCACCGTGACATAATGCCTCATCACAAACCAAAGGGTGTCCAGTGTTTCTGAAAGTCAGATGTTTGTAATTGTGGATCGAGGTGGAAAGACTGTCAAGAGAAAAATAGATTTTTCTTATGTGAAACATTTCTCAAATTAACAACATCATGCAAACAGGCCATTTCATCACATCGAAAGGGCTAAATGGAGGCCGTGAGCCTGCTGATCCACTGATGCCTCCTGAGATTCTGTTTGGGGCTCTGAGGGGAGAGACCAAGTCTAGAGAGAAAAGGTGAGGACAACGTGACTTCTGTTCCTGGCTTTAACGGATGTGGTCCCAGAAGGTCTCTCTCGGTGAGTCCTGTGACCACTGAAGTTAGCCAACTCTCTGGTACTCTTCTTCTTCATCTTCCCTGAGAACTTTCGGCTATTCTAGTTGGTGCCTTGGACCGACACCCAGCCTCCATGTCCCCTTCTCAGAATGATGCTGTGTAGCAGCATCCTCTGACTGAAACATTTCTGTCACAGACAGAGGTTCCCTAAGACTCAGAAAGTAAGCCCCATGTCTCAGGTCTTGAACTTAACAAGATCAACCTGGGGGTTGGGGGTCCCCTAAAGCTATATATAAACAAGCAGTGAGGCTGACTGGGCAGAGAGGAGACTCCTGCTGGAGGTCCCGGGATGACGACACACAGGCAGGAATCATGCAGTGGCCTCTGAGTCACCTCCTGCGCCTGCAGGTAATACCAGCCTGCTCACCCGTTCACCAAGATGGGCTCCGGTGGAGTTGTTACTTTAGTCTGATGCCCAGGCCATGTCTGGGGTGAGCAGGCATTTGTTCACATCTCTCCAGAGGCTCATAACAGTGCTCCCCAGAGATCACACAACAGTGCTCCCCAGAGGCCCACAACAATGCTCCCCAGAGATCAAACAGTGCTCCCCAGAGGACACACAACAGTGCTCCCCAGAGGATATACAACAGTGCTCCCCAGAGGATACACAACAGTGCTCCTCAGAGAACACACAACAGTGTTCCCCAGAGATCACACAACAGTGCTCCCCAGAGAACACACAACAATGTTCCCCAGAGATCACACAACAGTGCTCCCCAGAGGCCCACAACAGTGCTCCCCAGAGATCACACAACATTACTCCCCAGAGGACACATAACAGTGCTCCCCAGAGGCCACACAACAGTGCTCCCAGAGGCCACACAACAGTGCTCCCAGATGGCCAGCACTCTACCCAACCATCTACTTCTTGCTGACTGCACCTTGCCTTCATGTCAGGCCCCTCCCTTCCTAGCCTGTGCTCATTCCTTGCGGCTCCCTCATCCTTCTGATTAGGCGCCATCTTCCTCAACTTGGGTCCTCCGAAGCCAGACACAGAGTATTACAAACTTGTTTCTTCAGCCAGTGCGTCAACAGCCTCTCTCAGCACAAGGCCGATGTCTGTCCCGCATCCCAGCCCTGGCTTCCGGTCCCCCACCTCTTTATGAGACTGCAGAAGCAGTGGCCTTCTACACTGCTCCGCTACAAAGTCCAGCTTCCTTTAGGCTTAAGGCCTTCATCATGCTTAAGACCTTTAAGCCTGTGCCTCAATTTATCTATCTGCTAGACAGGGGTGATAATGTATAAGGCACAAATCCGTGGAATGTATGTGAAAGTAACTTCTGTGCCACAGACGTCCACGTCAGGCTGGCTGGAGTTGCCAGGCCTCTCAGAAGGTGAATCCTCCTCACAGGGTGGCGAGAGGACCATGTGGACGGCAAACATCAGCTCACTGCCCGACTGGCTGATGAGCGCTGCGGCCCAGCCTTCCCCCTCAGCCAGCCCCGTTCCACTGCCCGTCTGTCTGCCCCGTCTGTCTGTCCCATTACCTCTGGGACTTTCAGGAGGACGCAGGCGACCCTCTGCCTCCCTCTAAACCTATCCCCACCCTCTGTGTCCTCTATTTTATCCTCTTGCCAGTTTGTGGGGCTATTAGTATTGCTTCTCTCATTTAAAATAGCCAAACTAATAAATAATAATTCTTCTGGAAACAAAAAACAAAAAAAGAGCCACTCTCCAAGCAGGGAACATTCAAAGGCATCTGAGGCCACAGTGACAGGCAGACAGCTTGGTGGAGGCCATCTCCTCTCTGGAATCAGGGAACTCTTTATAGATTTTAATCACATTCCTCAAAAACAAAAACAAGACTTATTCCCCCATGAAAGGCTCATCTCTGGTTTACTGTGAACAGAGCCGGCTGTGTTGAGCAGCTGAGAGAACAAACCTGCAGGGACTATTGTAGCTCAAGTGTGGCAGGGCACAAATCTTCGCCAGACACAGCCATGGAGACACTCTGCCATCCTCCCCATGTGTAGAACAAAAGTCCCCTAGGAAAGACGGAGCTTGCTGTGGCAAATGGCTGTGGGTCAGCAGCAATGAGCCTCCATCTCGCTCAGCCTCCATTTTAAATCTCATCTTTCAAGAGCAGAAACAACACTTCCATTCCATTGGTCCTTGAGACAACTCATGGTCACGTCCTTAAGAAAGTCACTGAGCCTTGGCCTCAACTACCTCACCTGTAAAATGGGACCAATGCTCTCCATTCTGACAACCTCTGATTCTGCGGCTGCTCTGCCACCTAAAAGGGGAACAGAGATGACGCAGATGCCCTCCACAAGCATCGCTTTCTGAAATATGAGAGCTATCTTGTGAAATGTGGGCGTAAGTAGGAAGAATGCTCAGAAAAGCCCAGTGTCTCAGTCAGGGTTTGTATTTCTGCACAAACATCATGACCAAGAAGCAAGTTGGGGAGGAAAGGGTTTATTGAGCTTACACTTCCATATTGCTGTTCATCACCAAAGGAAGTCAGGACTGGAACTCAAGCAGGTCAGGAAACAGGAGCTGATGCAGAGGTCATGGAGGGATGTTCCTTACCGGCTTGCTTCCCCTGGCTTGCTCAGCTTGCTTTCTTTCTTATAGAGTCCAGGATCACTAGCCCAGGGATGGCCCCACCCACAGTGGGCCCTCCACCCTTGATCACTAATTGAGAAAATGCCCCCACAGCTGGATCTCACAGAGGCATTTCCTCAAGGGAGGCTCCTTTCTCTGTGATAACTCCAACTTGTGTCAAGTTGACACCCAAAACCAGCCAGGACAGCCAGTAATGCCCCTGAGAGCTGTAGGGACCAGGTGGGACACTGGCGAGGTCTCTATGAAGGCTGTCTCTCTGCTGCCCTGCTAGAGAGACTGCCTTGAGAGGAAGAAGACGCTCTGTGTCTGCTGTCAGGTGTGACAGGGTGGATCAACCTTGCTGTGACTTTGAGCAACCTGAACAGCTCACCCCCCAACCCCATCCCTTCAGCCTGACCTTCTGCCTGAGGGTGGGGGTGGGGCTGGAGACAGCTCTGATAAAATTCATAGCCGCGTTTCCTGTAACCATAACTGAGGTGCAGGCGGACACCTTGTCAGAAATGATAGTGACCAGTGGTGCATGCTCACACACAGGTAAGAGCGAGCAGGCCCGCTGCTCCTACGGTCTTCACCAGGGGATTTCCAGAACGAAGCTCTCTCACTTCAGGGTGGAGGGGGTGCTCCCTGGGGGCTTTTAGCAATGTCTGGAGAAATTGGCTTTCTCAACTGGCAGCGCCTCTGGCACATAGCTTCTGAAAGTCGGGGGTGCAGCTAAGCGACAAGGAAAGGTGTGGTTCATACTGTCAGTGGTGCTGAGGTAGAGAGCCCTGGCTAGGTGGTAGTTCAGGGATTCCAGAAGTGCTTCACAGCTGCTGCAACCCACTAGCCTTTTCTTCTCTTTCATTAACGGTAGATGGCCTTCGTAGGGGACTCCTGACCAACCACAGTGGCCTCTGTGAGCCTAGTGTTGGGAGGAGTCATCATCAAAGACAGGGTCTCTAGAATACAGTTGCGAGCGAGAGAGGGTTTATGGGACTCGTGCTAAAGTATCATGCAGGCTTGTTCAATTCTGTGTTGATATCCACTGCAGGATGCTGCCAAGATCTGTTTCAATCAGACATCCCTTTACTTCCAAAAGACGTCTTCTTCATGTTTATAACCAAGCACCGCATTTGCAAATCAGGCTGCCAGCTCGAAGGTAGGCCGAGTCTGAGTGGATCCATCATTTGTGTAAGCATCAGTCTGTCAAGGGAAACATGCTGAGTACCTTTTATGCCCAAGATGTGAGGCTGTGTCCTGGAATTCCAAATGAGCTCCTAGGGGGCACACAGATGGTAGCTGACACCTGCACAACAGCTGCTGCGTGGGCTGCGGATGTCGGTGGCTGAGGCCAGCTAGCTGTCCCCCAAACCTGTTGTCCTATACACACATACACACACACATGCACACATGTGTGCATGCACATACACATTCACACATGCACACATACATGTACTTGCATACACACACACACACACAGAGACAGAGACAGAGACAGAGACAGAGCAACATTCTGTCTCCAGGTCCTCAGAACACTGAGCCAAAGACTTGAGCATCATTTGTTTTACCCCAAAATAGCCTCCTCTCCTTAGCCACTGTTCTGTTCCTATTTTTCTGTCCAGATGCTGGGGACCTGAGATCCTGTAGGGTTCACGGCTGCTCTGTGAACGAGACACTAATACCTGAATGTCCATGAGGGAAGATGACTCCTCAACACAAATACATGTTGTATTAGTCAGGTCTAAGGGAGGCAGGATGAACCAGATGGCTGGGGAAGGCTGAGAAGTCCCATAATTTGATGTCAAGGCAGAGACAACTAAATCTGAACATGTGATTCAGTCCAAGTCTGAAGGTTCAGACCAGAGAACTCTAACAGCACAAGTTGTGGTCCAAAGGCCTGCCGCAGATGTCCAGGGCCAGGAGATGGAAGACCCACTCAAAAATGTCATTTTTTCCTCCCTCTTCTATCTTGGTCCAGTGGGTCTTCACCACAGGGGAGAAGGCGATTTTCTATTCTCGGTCTCCTGAGTCAGGTATTAGTCCCTAGAAATACCTCAAACATGCCAAGAGATGTGATTTCACTAAATAGCCAAGAATCCCTTAGTCTAGTCAAGTTGATATAGAACATTTACCATGCCCACACTAGAGTGAGGGATTAGTCTGTAGGGTGCTAAACTACTGACCTGTGGGGCTTTCTTTGTTACAGTGGCCACTGATGAACTAAGATGAGATTTGTCTCTAGTCTCCATGTCCAGTGAAGCTGTCCCTCTTGTGGAGACAGACTTCCCTGCGCACTGGCGTGCACATCTTTCTGAACCTTTGCCGCAGTTGCTCTAGATTCTCTAGATAGCAGAGGCTTCAGGATGCCCATCTTCCTGGGGGAGGAGCTAGGAGACCTGTCTCCTTAAACACCTTGCAAAAGTACAAAATCATTCCTAACCTACGTGTAGGGGCCTTCTACAGACATTTACAACACATGGAATGAGGGATAAAAAATACCCATGGCTTCATTTCAAAGATGGTATAAGACCCGCCTCTCCTGAGCCACTGTATAATAACTGGGTGTCTTAGTATCTTTTCTATTGCTGTGATAAGACACCAAGACCAAAGCAGCTTACAGAAGAGTTTCTCTGGAGCTCACAGTTTCAGAGTCCATGACCCTTATGGCAGGAAGCAGGGTAGCAGGCAGGTGCTAGAGCAATGGCTGAGAGCTTACATCCTGATCAGTAAGAGAGAGAGAGAGAGAGAGAGAGAGAGAGAGAGAGAGAGAGAGAGAGAGAACTAACTGAGAATGCCATG
This sequence comes from Apodemus sylvaticus, assembly GCF_947179515.1. NCBI lineage: Eukaryota > Metazoa > Chordata > Mammalia > Rodentia > Muridae > Apodemus > Apodemus sylvaticus. The sequence continues at coordinate 17,671,653 of NC_067477.1, forward strand.
GACTCTTGAAACCCCAAAGCCCGCCCCTAGTGACACACCTCCTCCAACAAGGCCACACCTCCTAATCCTTCCCAAACATTTCCACTGGTGGGGGAGGAGCAAGTATTCCAACATATGGGTTCATAGGGGCCGTTCTCATTTAAACCACCACACTGGGTTTGACTGCGGGCTCTGAGATTTGATGTGTGATGTTAAACAAATTACCAGGGAGAATAGGAAGTAGAAACTGGTTTGGAAATTACAGGGTAAAAAGACCCTCTCCCCCCCAAAAAAAGAACAGGGTTTCTTTTTCTTGGCTAAAAGCCAGAAATATCCTTGGCCTATCAGCAATGTTCTCCTTGTCAGCAGAGCCAGAGATACCTGAAGTGTTTAAACCAAAATAGCCCTAGCTCATCCCTGGCCAGAGAGTCTGGGGATACCAGAAGAGGGGGTGTTTTATTCTTACCTCTTTTTCCCTAAAAAAGCCACCCCCTTTCCTGGAAACCATACTGGATGCCACTGAAATGTCCAGGCAGATCAGCACCTGAGACGGACACTAGACTGGCCATCCCATCCCATCCCAACCCATCCCCTCAGGTAGAGCCTTAGCACCTGAAAGTCCCTCAGTGTACCCCACGCCCAGTCACCCTCCCTCTGTACACGACCTCTGCTTATTTTATGCTCAGCCCCCCATAATAAAATACTTCTTTCTGGATCTCTCTGTGATCTGTGAATTCCATTCTTCGTATTTAGGGCTAAGGACCAGAAAGATACTAGCTTAGGCTGGCTTTGTTAGTCATTGTGTTTCTGGGGATCCTGGTTCTCTGAGCCAAGCTCTCCAAGAGCTAGGAAGGGCCCCATTGCTCTCAAAGCCACCCCAATATCCCACTATCATCACTTCATCGTGCTCCACCTGCTTCTAGCGTGAAGGCATCTTCTTTGCGCAGTTTCTGCAGAAGAGCGTTGACCCTGCGTCCTGGCGCTTCACGTCGGCCATCATCATTATCGTTTCTAAACACTCAGCATTTAGTACAGTGTCTCAAAGCAGAGAGTTTGTTGACAGAATGAATAATTCATTAAAAATTATCCAAGGTGGAGAAACACAAGGGGAGAGAGATTGCTCACCCAAAGCTGATTCAGCCACCGTAATTAATTCTGAAGATACATTCTGTTGGCTTCTTTTCAGCAAGGATTCTCCCCTAGACTTAATTAGAAAAGCAAAGTCAACATCTTATCAGGGTTTTTATCCTTTTTCATGCTCTTCTTAAAAAAAAAAAAGATTAAAGCTGGGATGCCGTTTTGTTTAGCACAGCAAAAGTATTACCCTGGGTCTTTGCAAAGCAAAGTACCACCTAGCCATGCAGTCTGCTTCTGAATACAAAGCAGAGGACAGAGCACCTTAAAGATCCAGCAGACAATGGGAGGCACCTGTGAAGTGACAGGAAAGACCAATGACCACTAAAACAGGAAGGACCTAGCCCCATGTGAGAGTGGCTTTAACCTCTGCCTCAGGAGTCAGAGAAAGGTGATATTTCTGCTTAGTTCCAGGCTAGCCCTGATTATGAAGCGAGACCACCTCACACTCAGAAACAACAAGGAGCGGCAACAAAGGGCTCGGGGGTTAAGAGCACTGTGATTCCCAGCTCCACATCACAGCTCACAACCAACCAACCAACCAACCAACTAACCAACCAACCAACCAACCAACCAATTAACCAACCAACCAACCAACCAACTAACCAACCAACCAACCAACCAATTAACCAACCAACCAACCAACCAACCAACCAACCAACCAACTAACCAACCAACCAACCAACCAACCAACTAACCAACCAACCAACCAACCAACCAACCAACCAACCAACTAACCAACCAACCAACCAACCAACCAACTAACCAACCAACCAACCAACCAACCAACCAACCAACCAACCAACCAACCAACCGTCACTTCAGTCTCAGAGGATCTGGCGCCCTCTTCTGGCCTCCACCAGCACTGCATGCACAGTAGGGACATACATGTAGGCAAAACTTCCATACACATAGAACAAAATGAAAACAACCACAAAAAGAAGACTGTAGGAACAACCTCAAGTTTAGGGACAGCCGGTTACGCCCTGGACAATTCAAATTATCCAAGGTCTCCAGTTAGGAGTCAATAGCCACCCCTCTAAAGACTCTACCCCCAGGCACCTCCCTGAGTGACCAGTGAACATACTTGGGTTTTTCCTCAGTACCTACCTAACCCAGGATCCAATGCACACACAATAGTTCATCCTGGCACCTCCAGAGCAGGGCACCAATACCAGAAGTCTGTGGTCACAGTCTGAAGCCCAGATATCACATCAGAAGATTGATGAACCAAAGAGCTGAGAAGAAATGCTTCCACTCATCCATTGCAGGGTAGGGTGATCGTGGAAGAACAGTCAGATGTGTCTTCTAGTTATAAAGAGTGAGAAAATCAATACTACCCTTCAGGATCAGAGCAGTATTCTAACGCTCTGTGTGTTCATGATCAAAGCCATCAGCACAACCAAACTCCTGCTGGATCAGTTAGCTAGGCAAGGGGTCCAGCTCAATGCCCTGTCACGGGCAGGGGCCCTGCAGACCTCAGGGGCCCCCCTGCTCCCAGTGACCTAGAGGAAGATGCCTCACCAACCTGTGCTCATTTCCCCTTCAGCAAAATGGAGCCAGTGAGGACTGTTGCTAGTGAGTCCTTGTGATCTACTTGGTTGGGAATCACAGTAGGCTCCTCAGACAGCCCTGGGCCCTGGAATGCTGAAGGTTTCTGGATTTGGAATGATGGAGTCATGGACTCGGAGGGCTAACACAAGAGCTAGAAGCTTCTGACTCCTGGCCTTCAAAAGCCAAGGATTTAAAGCTCTAGATGGTGCCCTGGATTCTGAGTGTCAACAGCCTAGCACTAGACAGCTAGTGGATTGAGTTGCTCATTTGAACATCTACTGGGACAGCAACAGTCAACACGAGGCAGAGCTGCAGGTCTTTAGTCTTCCAGTGTGGGGGCTTGCAGTATCTCATGCACCACCCTTTGCCTTTTGTGGTCTTCACTGACTCTTCTGCTTTGTCTCTGTGTCTTTCATTGTTGCCCCGTTGTATCCTGGGATACCACTGTTGCTTCTCTTCATGCAACAGGCGCAACCTTCTCTACTCAGAAAAATCATGAGTTCAAAGAAATGGAGCCGATTAGTTGGCCTTGTGCTGTTTGGCTAACTTGAAACCATCCTGGTTGTCTCACCAGGAAGAGAGCGCAGTATTCAGATGAGGGGTTGTATTTACACCAGTCCCTGGCCTCTTGCTGAGGAAGAGTTCCCACTCCTCTCTGGGGTAAGACAAGCTTCAGGTTTATCTAAGGTGCACAAAGCCTGCCTTGCCTGGGACACAGCCTTGCCAGGGTTGTCGCAGCAGCGGTGACTCAGGCAAGGCCTTCTGGAGCTGAACCCGGGCTTCTGTTACATTGTTTCTCACAGCTGGGATGTTTTCAGAGTAGTAAGTGTCCCCAGAGAGCTGCACTTCAGTGAGGATCCTGCCAGTTCCAGATAAGGGGCCACTCAGCTGACCCTAGGCCACTCTAGGCTGTCAAGCAAAAGGAAAGGGTCTCTCTGCTGCCACTCAAAGGCTAAATTGACCTGACCACTCCTGACCATTCATCCCTTCCCAGAAAACAAAAAAATTATAGGAAACTTACAATAAAGACCTAAAAAAATGACAACATCTAACCTTTATTCTAACAAAACTACATCATAAGAATCAGCATCAGCACCACCTAAGGTTAACAGCGCTCCTGTCCAGACAGGTGGGTCCCTGTCTCATGCTTGCCTTAAATTAAGGCTAAGGATGCAACCACATTTGTGGCCACACTGCTGTTCAGCACAAACATATACAAAGGCATTCTTCATGGACCTATCTTCTTTAATAATTCCAAATATTTGAGAATGCTTGAATCATGGGCAGGGCATGGTGGCTCATGCCTTTAATGCCAGCACCTGGGAGGCAGAGGCAGAAGAATCTCTGAGTTCGAGGCCAGCCTGGTCTACAGAGCAAGCTGCAGGCCAGCCAGGGCTATACTGAGAAACCCTGTCTCAAAAAGCTGAGAAACAAAACAATGACCACAACAAAATGTAAAAACTCCTTGCTTCTTAGTTGTATCATGGACACAGCTTTTAGCCCTCCAGAACATGTCACCATTTCTTCACGTGGGAACGAAGGTAATCTCCTCATCTCACAGGGGTTTTTTTTGTTGTTGTTGGTGGTTTTTTTTTTTTTTGTATGACTTAAAAATGAATTCATATCCAAACCTGGCACAGAATAAGTAAATTTTCAGCAACTAGCAGTGCCAGAGCCCGACTCTCTTTCCATGATGCCAGATGTGTCCCAAGGGCACAACCCCCTCTTTTCTGTCTTAACATGCTCACTTTGGACAGCGTGAATTGGACCCATCTTGCTCACTTTTCTGAGATGTCATACAGTGTTCATAGCCTCATGTTGCCTGGTCCAGTTTTGGATTGGCTATTTTCTACTGCTGTGATAAACCCCATGACCAAGGTAAATCATAGAAGACAGTTTCTTTGGGGCTTACAGTTCCAGAGGGGGAAGGACCCATCATGCTCATGCTGAGGTGTGGCAGTGGGCAGGCATAGTAGCCGAGAGCTCATAGTTCTGCAAAGGTAAAGCAGGGAATGGCACAGGACAGGACATCTGGAACTCTGGAGCCCTGCCTGTAGTGACACACTTTCACCAGCAAGTCTACCTCCTAACCCTCCCCAAACAGCTCCAGTAACTGAGGACCAAGCAGCATCTAATCTATGGGGGGAAGGGGTCATTCCCATTCAAATGACCCCATCCTTGTGGTGACTTTACCCAGGTGTCATTGCACAGGGTTCTGCCCAAGGTCTGGCCACGTGTCCAGTACTCTATCCCTGGACCTGTCTCAGGGTCTCACACTCTCAGCCACCGAGGTCTGCAAAAGCAGAAGTCTGGGGTGTTCACAGCCTAGCTGCAGCTCGTTGCCAATAGGAGGAGAGATGACCCAGCCTCACCTTCTGTATGTGGGACAGTAGTTCTCAACCGTCCTAAGGCTGCGACCCTCTTATACAGTTCCTCGTGTTGTGGCAACCCCCAACCATAGTTATTTTCATAGCTACTCCATAACTGTAATTTTGCTTTGGTTGTGAATCATAGTATAAATATTTACTGTACAGGATATATGACATGTGACCACTATGAAAAAGTCACTCGTTCCCCAGGGGGGTCACGACCCCTGGGTTGAGAACCCCTTATGTGAGAGGGCTGAGCTCTAACAGATTTGATACCCAGCCCATTTAATAAAGTCTCCTTGCAATACATTATTCATTTTATCCCCATAGGCTCTCCTTCTTACGTTTTGACATTGTATTTATAAAATTAAAAACGTACAATGGTCTTTCTCTAAGATTTCATGGCTTGGCAGGGCAAAGGGAGAAGCAAGGGAAGCCATTCTTTTCCCTGTGTCCTCATTACAGGAAGCTTCAACCTCATCCACAGTTTCTAGGAAGAAGCTGTGAGGGCAGAGAGACTCTACTCTTCCTTTTTTCACCCATCCTCCCCCCACCCAAGCAGACATGTTTTTTCCTGCAGATTCTGCTTCCTGTCAATTCTATACTTCCTGCAGACTCTACTTCCTGTCAATTCTATACTTCCTGTAGACTCTACTTTGCGTCGATTCTTTACTTCCTACAAATTCTACTTCCTGTCAATTCTTTACTTTCTGCAGACTCTACTTCCTGTCAATTCTTTCTTTACTTCCCACTGACTCTACTTCCTGTCAGTTCTTAACTTCTCACTGACTCTACTTCCTGTCAGTTCTTCACTTCTCACTGACTCTACTTCCTGTCAGTTCTTCACTTCTCACCGACTCTACTTCCTGTCAGTTTTTCATTTCTCACTGACTCTACTTCCTATCAGTTCTTTACTTCCCACTGACTCTACTTTCTGTCAGTTCTTTACTTCCCACTGACTCTACTTTCTGTCAGTTCTTCACTTCCCACTGACTCTACTTCCTGTCAGTTCTTTACTTCCCACTGACTCTACTTTCTGTCAGTTCTTCACTTCCCACTGACTCTACTTCCTAAGAGTATGCAGCCCCTCATTTCTCCCTCATCTCTGCCATCCCTGTCCCATATGGGCCACCATTTTCCTGCCTCTTAGTGGACAGTGGCCATCACCAGGTTCCCTGTCTAGTTCCTTATAAAGCAAGGTCTCCTTCCATCTTACATAAGCTACTCTAGAGCTTGTGATTTATCCTAAGGGCAGTAACCCGCCAGAGTCACACTTTAAAAGATCTCACTGTGGTGTCAGGAGTGATAAAGACAGTCTAGAGACAAGGGAGTGTGGGCAAAACAGCCCAGCCACTTTAGACCAATTGTAGGCTGCGTAAAGAATGCAAAGGAAAGAGATGGCAAAACAAACAAACAAATAAACAAAACCCAAGAAAAAAAACCAAAACTCCCAGGCAGTGGTGGACTTGGCAAGAGAAGTTTTGAGTTCACCTTTTCTCTACCCCTTCTCCGTGGGATTTCTGCAACTCGCCATAACACAGCTCCAAGATTTCAGTGGGAGGAAGCAAGCTTGCAGAGTCGGGCAAAAAAACGAGCACCTTCAGCACTGGGGACTCGGGAACCCACTGTGAGCTGGCATCTTGTCCTCAAATGAAACTGCTGCTTCATCTCCAGACAGAGCACAGAGCAAGCAGGGGAATTAAATTAATAAGCTGCACCCCGGACAAAGACTCTGTATCCTATCTGTGAGTCACTCGGGCACCGAGGCCCCCAGCTTTCCTGCTGATTAACAGGGGACTCTCACCTGGGGGCAGGAAGCCTTGTCATCTGCAGGCATCTGGAGTTGAGGAGGTCCAGGGCCAGCTCCTCTACAGCTAGACTTAAATTATAATACAATGATTATTCATGGTGTATTCAAATGCAGCTAGGACTCTTTTTTTTCTTTAATCTAGCTTTTTTACAGCAAGTGTCATTTTTTGTTTGCATGATTCTCCGAAGGTCGACTGTTTTCCAAGCCACAGATCAAGAAACCGAAGGAAAAGGGAAGGGAGGGAAGGGAAAAGGGAAAGGGAAGTGGTCCCCCTAGAACCATGCCTGCCATGGCTGCTTCTTTACACATCACGTTCAAATTCTTCAATCTTGGAAAATTATACTGCAGGAGTAGGAAATATTTCCCTGAATCAAAAAGTAAGGGTGGAGGAGGGGGCTTAGCATCATCGCTGGTTTCAAGGGTTATTTCTCATCTAGGCCTCTTCTCTGTTGCCGATAGCTTTTCCAGTTGTTGTGGATGCTCGTCCGAGGGACACTCCAGGTCACAGGACCACTCCAGTCTTTCAAACCAATGACTCTCCTTTTCTCGTAGCGGTCAGCATCCCATACATCTTTAAAGAACGCTTAATGGTCTTTTAATCTTAACACTAAGCATCTTTGAACTAAACAGCAATAGACAGACAGCTAATGGCTGGCGCTGCGAGTGCACCCACTTTGAGTTCCCACCAACAGTACTGTTGGCACACGTGAACAAAGCGGCCAAGAATATCTGTGTAGACATATTTACATGCCTGTATTCAACGCAAATAGAAAAGAACTCTCCCCAAAACTTGGTAGCTCAAACTACAAATGCTGGTTTCCCCACCCAGTTCCTGGGGTCCAGGCACGGGCTTCTTGTCATGATTCTTTCATTCATCAGTAACAAGGATTTGCTTCCCACTTCAATATGTGGTTTACGTGGGGATTGGACTCATCCTGCCCCCCCCACACACACATCCACACACATCCACAAACATCCACACACATCCACACACATCCACACACACACACACACACACACACACATCCACACACACACACATCCACACACATCCACACACATCCACACACACACATCCACACACACACACACACACACACATACACACACGTGCCAGGCATTCATTTCATTCTGCTCAGAGAAAACTGATGCAAGAACTCAGGGGAAATAGTTGGGGCAGCTTCTGACTCTGCCATAACTACATGATTCCAGTTTCAAACACACAATGCTTCTCACCCCGAAGCCACTTTCTCTGCCTCTTGCTTCCTCTCGATAGAACCGACTCTGAGCTCTCCCGGACTCACACTACTGTGTAGATGTGCTTAGCTGTGCTGGGTACCACGCTATGTACATAGATCACACTTCACTAAAGCGATGCTTCAGTAGACATCTACAAAATTCTGAAGACGAGTCTTGGGTCATAGGAGAGAAACTATGTTGGTTCGGGTGAAACAATCTATAATCTCAGCTATTTGGGAGACTGAGGCAGGAGGATTAAAATTCAAGGTCTGCCTTGGTTACAGAGGATGTTCACGGGCAGTGTGAACTACTTACCAAAACCATATCTTAAAGGAAAAGGGTTTTTAACAAAAAAAAGAGGTTGTGAGAAAAAATTCTATAGGTTTAGACCGAAAGGTAAAAGGTCCCAGCTCCAAACCTTAATATCTAAACATATTTATATACTTAATATTTATTTACTTATAATATTATTACATGTAAATATATATGTATATATGTATACACACACATACACACACACACACATATATATATATATTAGGCTGGAGAGATGGTTTAGTAATTAAAAGCGCTTGTCCATACAGAAGACCCAGATTCAGTTCCTAGACCTATACAATGGGTCATAAACATCCATACATAACTCCAGTTCCAGGGGATTAGATGCTGTCTTCTGACGTCTACATGTACACAGCACATACTCCATACATTCAATACAAACAAACCTAAAATAATAATAATAAAAATCTTTAAACTTGAATGTAATGTTCCAATTTGAGTTGAAATCCATCCCCTCCCCCACCGAGGCAATGCCAACACAGAGTCACCTGCACAGTCGGAGTCCACTACGCCCCAACGCGGAGCCCCTCAGACAGCTTCAGACAGCTTAGGCTCCATCCACCTGACAGGAGGGAGCCACGCCACGCTACACACCTCTATCCATTTCTTTTTTAACTTCTAACAATGCCGAATGTCTTCACAGGGACTTAGCGGGCAGGCAGAGATCCTCCTTCCTGATTCCCAGCAAAGCCTTCACTAGCATTCATGCCTCTTTCTTAAACAATTTGCCCAAGTTCCTTCACTGCCTGTCACCTGCGTTCATGTAGAGAGAAGTACTGTGCATATTTTCTAATATTATGAATTATTATTACAACCTGGCTTGTACTTTTTAAAAAGTTTTCAATTGAGTGTTCTTGTCCATTACTGTTGACAGAGCTTAGATCTTAGTTTTTGATTTTTTTTTTTAAAAAAGCACTTCTCCATGGCCATAGAAATAGTTTTACATTTTCCTTCCAACGAGTTTAAAACAGAATTCTTCACTTCTTCATCCTCATGAATGAACTGTGGAGATAAAAAAAAATACCTATAATTCCTGAAATGAAAATGTTACCAGTTGAGATAAGTCACATAGCAACTACTCTTGGAGAGTTAATTGCTAACTGAACAGCCAGTGTAAGAACGCCTCCTGGGATGTATTAGCTGAAAGACAGAGAAGGGCAAACCTAAGGCACGGAGGGTAGACTCAGATGTTTCAACACTCTCTAAGAACTGCAAACAAGGAAAAGAAAGAAAAGAAAGAGACTGCGAGGAGACAGCACTAGTTAAGATCTTTCTAGTTCTAAACCCATCTTGGGTCTCATAGGCTAGAGCAGGCTATCCCCAAGCAAGAGCTGCCTTAGCCAGATCAATCTGGTTTATCGGGGATTGGGCAGGAGTCACGCTCATTCCCAGGAACAAGAAGAAGTTGGACATGGAAAATTCTCCACGCACTTCCAAAGAATGAGGGCTTGGTGGCCAGGAAGCAGGGGCGCTGGGTACTGGGTCAACAACATGAAACACCTGTGTCCTGGGACTGCGGATTTATTGAACAGATGGAGAAAGTGCAACACACATTCATGCAAAAAGGACAGGAGAAAAGGAGGGTGGGAACAGAGAAGGGTAAGAGTACGCTGTAGTCTAATACTGTGTGTCTTCCCATACTTACATCTAGCAGCATGCTAGGCGCAGTTAAACTTTAGAGGTGTTCTTCATATTTATTTTTACATTTCCTTATTTCTCATTCCTTCTGAGATACAGGCTCACTGTGTGTCCCAAGTCTTGGCTAGAACTGGCAGTCCTCCTGCCTCAGGCTCCCTGGGTACAAGGATCGTATGCCTGAGTCTACACAGCCCTCAGGTATTCTTACTAAAGAGAGAGGACCACCAGGGCTGACCCCCGCTGGGTACTGGAGTCTAGCAAACGGGGCGAAACTCACAGAGACAAAAAAGACAGAGCCAGATACTGAAAGATTGACGGAGACAGTTATCTAAGGACGGGGGACGAAAAACTGTTACAGATAAACCAACAGTAAAATCGATATGAGCATCTACTAGGGATGCTATGTGTAAGAACAGCATGAAAATTCAACAGTGTACCAGCCATCATTCCAGGAAGTGGCACCCACCATACAAGCAAAAGGCCTGAGGTCGAATCTCTAGCACTCATTTAAAAAGCCAGGCATGGCTGCAGGTTTAAGAGGTGTATACAGAAGGATCCTGTGAGCTTGCTGGCTATTAGCCAAAATGGCAAACTTTCAGTTCAGTGATTGACTGTGTCTTACAGAGAGGAGAAAAGCAGCAGAGGAAGACATCAGGTGTTCCACTCTGGTCTTTGTATGTCTCTAATGGGCATGCAACAAACACACATATATATACACAGACACGCACATGTACGTGAGCGCGCGCACACACACACACACCATTCAACGAAACTAAAACAATAGAACAATGCCAAACAAAAAGAAACAACACCACTTCATGAAGATATTATAAAACCCCAATGAAGACTAGTTTCTGCCTGGTATACGCATTCAGTAAGATGTCAGTCAAATCCCCCAAACACTAAATGCAAAGGTGCAGACACCCATAGGCAGTTAAAATAATCTTGAAAAAAATCAAAAGGGCAAGGTCTCCTTGGTATTTAAAAAGTCCATAAATGATTTATTCAGAAGTGTGGTTTTATCATAGAGACACAACAGAACAGACAGTGCTCAGAAAGAGACCCACATCTACCCAGAAACTTGATATTTAATAATGGTAGTGGAAGAATTCTTGACCAGAAAAAACTAGTCACCAGTGTTTAGGAGATGGGTGAAAATACTGGAGAAGGTATAATTCGACTAGGTTGCTACCTCATGCTCACAGTTTAATATATTCAAATACTTTGGATATAAAAGTAAGCCCCACCCCTCTTAACTGACTAGAATTCCATACAAAATAACTTTGAAGTAACAAAGCTAGCTCAAGAAATACTGCCCTTGCAGAAGACCAAAGCTTGATCCCCACCACCCATGCACAGCATCTGCAACTCCAATTTCTGGCTGGTTTGTCTCTGTAGGCACCAGGCACACACTCCGCACATGCACATGCAGGCAAAATATCCACACTCATAAAATGAAAAATATTGTTTAAAATGCAGATTCTTAAGGTTCACCCCAACTTTCCCAAATTAGAATCTGCATTTTACCAAGATTCCCTACATGCACCCTAGGATGTTCCTTCACTAAAACTTCCAGGGAACACTTTAAATTTAAATAGTAGCTTAACAGTGACACAATTTAGCGTGCCTCCATTAGAAAGGTCCTCACCCCGGGCTGTCCATTAATGGTAGATATAATTTCAAGCCCTATGATAAAATACCCCGAGCTCACTTGATCGATAGTTTTTATCATCTTTCCCTACTCCAGGCACAAGCATGGATCCCGGACACCTCACACACACTGGGGCTTCTGTGTTTTATACACTGGCGAGATCTCAGACCTTTATAGTTCTAAGACACTTTGTGCTCTGGTTTCCTGCCCATAAAAGATCGGACGTGGCAGATCTAACGGAAAAGAAGTAAATTTTGAGGTCTACAATGAGATACGACTGTTGAAAGAGAAGCTTTGACATTTTCATGGTTATTTAGTTTTATAAATCTGTACACACCTCCAAAACTATCGCTCAACTCCTAGAGGAGGACTTATCGAATCAGCCCAAGTGTCCTTTAAACAAGCAGAAAGACAAACAGACTGAAGATTCTGCTCAAGCCTCAATTTCCCTGATTCTGTGCGGCTTGATGTAGGACATTATTTCTCAGCCTGTGGGTCGCAACTCCTTGGGTCACTTTGTAACAATGAAAATACATCCGGAATGTCAAATATCTACATGACGATTCATAAAAGTAGCAAAATTGCAGTTATGGAGTAGAAATGAAACTAGTTTTAGATCGCCACATGAGGAAGGGGTCTCAGCATTAGGAAAGTTGAGAATCACTGACTTGGGCCCTTTACAGCCAGAGGCATCACTGGCTAAGTTAGAGTGACCTTGGCTACCAGCACTTTCCTCTAAGAACAAACACTTTGCGAGAGAGCCAAACCTGTGCCTAACTCCTGTGTCACAAGGAAATGAAGTATGCTACGGGTGTCATCTCCCCCTTCTGAAACACCTCCATCCACTACCCCAGCCCACCCCCTGACTCCCTCGTTCTGGTCAGGAATCCCTAGGGTTCCAGATCCAGGGCAATCTAGCTGCAGAGGGCCAGGAGGGCTTGCAATCCCCATTCTTTACAAGCTCTAGGTGAAGCTGCGCCTCTGTTAGCTCAAAGGACCATACTTGTAGTCGGGAGGTTCTAGAACGGTTCCTCCTTTTGGCCACTACTTGGAACCCAAACAGGGAGGATGGTTTCCTTACGCCTGACTAGAGCGTTCCACATTAATGCCTGGAGCGAACTCTTAGCGCTAAAAACTAAACTTTCCTGAGCTGATAACAGGGGTTTCTGGCTCTCAACCACGCCCCTTTCCCGTAACATGACCTTATTGGAGGATCAGAGATGGGGGCGTTTCCTCTACTCATTCAACGCAGCTGAGGCCAAGCTGGCAAAGGCCTGATCAAGTTCACAGGTGATAGCGTCAAGGGAGACACAAAGGCATCACTTCAGGGGCCTTGCAGGATGACAGTTTTCAGATGCTTATACCCTTGGGAACCCAAGGACTAACAAAAGAAAGGTTCAAAAGGGACCAGAAAATTCGAAAACTCTGGCTGACAGGCCTGGAGCCTTGAGATAGCTGAGGATACTTAGCCTGGCTGGCAGCTCCTCCCGCTGGAGACCACACAATCGCTATTGTTCCCCGCCCCCACCCTGGGTTGTGGAATTTACATTTTAAAAGTATCAAAGCGGACACCTGACCCACTGGGGGGGGGGTGCGAGGGGGGACTATTTCATTCTTATGGAACCTTTCTGAATGAAACACCACTGCCCAAGAATGAAGTCTACCTCTAGCTCAGTATCAAAAAGCCCTTGTGCAAACTTACAGAAATATTTTTCAGAGTGAGGAGAAAAGGGACCGGAATCCTAGAACCCTTGCCTAGCAAATGAATACTGCTTTTCCCAACACCACCTAGGAAAGCAGAGAATGTAGGAAGGAAATCAACAGATTCGGTGACATTCTAGCTCTTGGGGACATGCCTGTGCCTGGCTTGGGCCACCCGGGCACTCCTGGAGGACTCTCCCCCTTGCCACAAAAGCTGTGCCCACCAGCACAATTTAAACTGGACTTGTGGGGCCAGTGAGAAGGCTCTATGGGTGGAAATGTCTGCCACCAAGCCAGGGACAACCAGAGTTTAATCCCAGGGTGGGGAGGATGCCTGTCTCCACAACGTTGTTCTCTGACTCCCACAAGCCCTACATGGCAGGTACCGCCAAATACAAACACAACATAATGAATTAAAAATAAGTAATAATCTTATTGCTAAGGTGGCACTCACCCAGAACTTCCGCACCAAGCTTATCCCAAAAGTCCTCATCTTTCTATGCAGCGACCTGGGTCTGGAAAGAAGGAGCCGACTACAGGGAAATCAGCCCCAGACCTCCAGTCTGAGTTCTGAAGGCCAAAGTCCCTCAGAGCTGGCTTGCTGGGCTTGGTGTCTTTGTTTCTTTTCTGAGCACACCTGGCTGACCTCAGGCCATCTTGGCACATCTGGGGGATTTGACCAGATGTCCACACCTGATCATTCATTGACCTTCCAAAGACCACAAATGGCTTCCTCCACGGGTCTCAGGGAAAGAAAGAACCGGAGAGTGAGGCTCAGAACTGCTGGCTGCAGGGCTGTTTGAAGCGACCGGCCTGGAACTGGGTTTTACATGGTTTCCATTTAATTTCTTAATTGCCTTAATGGGCACGAGTTACTGTCAAATAAAGAGAAGTTGGTTTTCCTTATTTGTTTACAATGAGACAGTTTTGATTGAGCAACTCAGAGACTTTCCAAATCCATTGATCTTGGGTGTAGGGAGGGCTTCTTTTTAAGCATGGGTCTGGAATGATGCGTTCACTAAGTCGGAGCACAAAGACAGTAAACCCATGTTTTCAAAAGTAGGTTTCGCAAGACCTATTAGAAGGCCACAGCCTCGTCAGAGCCATGGAAAAAGTCATGTGCGGAAGAGGGAGGGGACTGAACTTTGCAAAGGAAACTGCCTCTGACACCCAAAAGGACAGGCTGAAGGTGACCTGGAGAACCCAGGACGGTCTCTGATCCCAGAAGATATGTAGATGGACCTCACTCTGGGTGGCCTGCCTGCAAAGGGAGTTTGGCTTGTACAGTCACACAAGGTGGCTGACTAGGGAGGGGGTGTCTCACCATAAAGGAAACATAGGAGAGTGTTTCCTGACAGGACCTGGGTACCTTTCCTGTGGCCGCAGGTACCTGGAGAAAAGCAAGATCTCCTGGGGGCCTTGAAGAACCCTAGGTTTGATGGGGTCAGGTCTGCAAGCCTAGACCTTACCTCTGTTCCAGAAGTCCACCTAGTTGTCCTGCATAACGTCCTCGTGGTTCGCCCCACCCACACTACGATGCCCCGCCCCACCCTGCCCCGCCCCGCCTCGCTCCAGGGGGCACAGGCCCACACCTGGTGGTGATAAATAGCCTGAGTTTCTCACACTCACCACTTAGGAAGTAGCTTTATCACAGACTGGCGTTGCAGTTTTCTGCTTCTTGCTCCAACTGGATACCATGGCTACCCAAAAGGCAAGCAGGCCGGAGAGACCCCCACACCCCGACCGCCTGTGGATCTGGGAGAAGCACGTGTACTTGGATGAATTTCGTCGAAGCTGGCTACCCATAGTTATCAAGGTACCAACAGCCTTGGGGCTAGCAGGTGGGACGGCGGGGATGTGCCCTGTCTGGGTCTGGGGGTCCTCATAGCAGGTGACCAGGGTACAGAGGGTCCCTTGTGCCTGAAACTGGAGCACTAAGGAGACCCCAGATGAACGTCATTTGAGTCGGGCCTGTGGGCCTGGGGGAGAGTGGGAGCGCCCCCCGGAACTCAGTGACAAGCCCCTCTCGCATGTAGCCTGGGGTGTGTGACTTATCATTCAGGGTGAAACAAGGCTTTCCCAAGCCATAAAATTGGAATATCTTTAAGGTAGCTTAGTGGTATCCATGTCGGTAATAAGATTTAACTTTGTTTTGCGTGTGGAAGCCTCCGCCTGGGTCTTAATGAATGTTGATGCTTTCTTCTAGAGAGTTACTTTCCAGCAGAAATTATTGAAAAGTGTTCCACTTGTAAAGCCAAGGAATGCTATGAGAGCAAAAGTAGACTGCGGGAGACATTGTGTGATATGCTAGGACCTGGGAACAGTCCCCACTCCCGCAAAGTTGGGACTCGAGAGCCTCCACGCAGACCTGGGCACTGCTAGCAGAGGGTGGAGCTTGTAAACCTCGCTGACTTGGGGGGGGGGGGGCGCCGCCGCTAGCAAATGGTGGAGCCACAATTCCGGGCTCTTAAATTTACACTCTTACTGTCATTTTACAATGCTAAGTTTACATATATCTAGTTGGGTTTGAGGGGTTTTTTGGGTTTTTTTTTTTTTTTTTGGTTTTTTTTTAACTAGCTTTTCACTCAAACCATTAGCCAGAGAGTATTCCAGAGCTGTGATAGAAGAGATCTGTACAGGAGCCCGGTAGCAAACTGCAAGGCAAGGTTTAGTTCCCATGACTGAGGAAGCCAGGCTTTTAAACATGTAAGCGGTCACTTGAGTTAATAAGGAAAAAGACTATAACAACAGTGGTTAGATGGTTGACTCATGGGCTGTGAATGGTGGGGCTATCACACCTGGCACCACAATCTGACTTAACAGATTCACCTGATCTCGTCGGCAGATCATTTCACTGGACTGTTCTCACCTTGGGAAAAACATACTCATGTTCATGCTTAGCGTGAAGCCCAAGCACTGGTCTGCACTGGGGGCTTGGGGGCTTGCAGGGAGTGTGGCAGGAACCCTGTTCTTGGGAAGGTGGTCTAGTGGAGAATGGGGTAGCCCCTGCAATGATGAGGCTGGCGATAAGTCCTGTGGGGAAAGAAAATAGACGTAGGGGGAGGGGAGAAGTGCGTTGTGCTGTGGTGCACTGTGAGGAGTGGGGGTCAGCGCACTGTGAACTCACGGTTTGTGGTTGCATGTCATGTGTTTGAGTCGTCTTGTTTGGAGTTTCAAGTTGCTTTCTCTTCCCCTGCACAGCTGATGGACGAACCCAGGGCTCTGTACATAACGGACGAGAACTCTACTGCAGAGCAGCAGCCCAGACCTTAGTACACGATTTTCAGTTTTGAGACTTGGGCTTAGCTACTTAGATTGACCTTAAGTTCCCTTTGTATCCCAGGCAGGCCTTGAACTTAGGATCCTCCTGCCTCAGCCTACCAAGTTGCAGTCTTGTGCCACTTAGACCCACCAGGTCTTAACTGGGCTATCTTGTAGGATTTGCTTGTATGGGGGGGGGGGGGGGAGAGGATGTTTTGTGTGTTTTGGCAGTGAATTTTTGTATGCATTTTTTCCATCCCAAATTGGTGGATACAACTCATTTTCAGGAGCTGGTGAGGTGGCTGAGAAGGTCCTTACCACCAAGCCTGCTGACCTGGGTTAGATTCCCAGGACACACAGGATGGACAAGGTCTGACTCTGCAGGTTGTAGCATATCTGTGCCTATGTGGTATTCTCCCTTAATTTCAGCACTTGGGAGACAGGAGGAACAACTTTGAGAACAGATTACAGCCTTGAATACATACTTAGGTCTTGGAAACGTACGGGCTGTAAGGGATTTTTTTGCCCTAGAACCTCATGCTAACCTCTTTAAAGGTGGTGATTCCTTTGTCTCATTTAGAAAATGAGAAATATCTCTGCTAGAAAAGACAGTGCATTTCATTTACAGTTCCCATAGACAGATAATAGCTCATTTAAAAGAGGATGGTACACAAAAAGTCAGGTCGCTGGTAAGGCTGGGTAAGGTTGCTAAAGTGTTTGTAAATATAGGGTCTTGAATCCAGTCCCCAGAGTTCAAGTTGAGAAAGCCGGCATGGTGGGCATAGCTAGGGAGGCCACACCCAGGAAGCAACTACTCTCAGATCTTAGGAGCTTACTGACCAGCCAAACCAGACATTTTTTTGTTTGTTTGTTTGGTTTGGGTTTAGGTTTTGTTTTTTTGTCGGTTTTGTTTTTTAGGGGAGGTGTTTTTTGGTGAACCTCCAAGCCTCTAAGAGATGTTGTCTCAAATAAGTAAATAAACGGAAAAAAATAGATAATGTCTAAGAAATGACACCCAGCACTGAGTCCTTAAGATTGTGTATGCAGCCTGTGGAACTGAGTCCAGGGGTGGCATCTGTTGGGTCAGCCCCGGGCTCTTGAGTGACAGAATGGACGCTGGTGGCCTTGTTCGGTGGTGCCTGAGAGTGGTCAGCAGGAGGCAAAGCTGTGTTCTCTTCTTCTCTGCAGAGTGACGGAAAATTCCAGGTGATCATGCGCCAGGAAGATGTCAAATTGGGAACTGCTATGACCCCCAGTCAGCTGATTCCTTACGAGCTGCCTTTAATGTGGCAGCTGTGCCCCCAGGAAAGGTACCGAAGCTGTGACTCCATGTTCTGGCAGATACTATACCACATCAAGGTAAGCACAGCTTACCTCAGAGACTGAGCGGGTAATCTTAACATGATCCTGGGCTCTGGCCTTGGCATGGACTAGCTCTAGATTCCCTCCACCCTGGCACCAGAAGCTAATGAAGGGGGAACTAACTGCAGACTTTTTTTTAAGGGTTAGAGATATAGAAGAAGCCATCATCTGAGGTCTTAGCCAAACCCCTCGGCACAAGGAACCCTCTGTGGTAGTCACTGACTGAGCCCAGTTGAGAGTGCTAGCCTTCTCACCTCAGGTCCCAGTACTCAACCAGGGGCTGAGGATAACTGAGCCAGACCAAAAGGAGAATTCTCTGGGCTGGTCTAACCACTCCCTTGTCTCTCTCCACCCTCAGTTTAGAGACGTGGAGGACATGTTACTTGAACTGATGGAGAGCGACTAATAGCCTGAGACGCGGTAAGCACCCCAGATCTCCATCAGGAGGAGGGAGGGCCCTTCTCTATGAAAGCCATGACAACCCCTCCCCCAGCAGCTGTCTTCAGAGAGTGCCTAGGGTAGGACAGGCTTCCCGGAAGTGTCCGTGTCTTTACCACCTTAGGAGCTCCATCTCCATCCATGTTTGCAGGGCCCCAGAGGTGACCGTTGTTCACCATCCGTTGTCTATTAAGAGCTGACTGCTGGGCCATCCCACCCACGCAGCAGCTGGGGATCCACAGATACTAACACTGAAGCAGGTTTCTCCATTATTTCTTACCTGCTCCCTTCACGGGGTTGGTGTTTGGCCCTGATACAGGCATGAGCTACCATACAGGGTTCAGCGTGAGGAGCTAAGCACCCGCCCAGCAGCCCCACTGCCCACTCCTTGGCTGTCCCTCTGACCCTGCCTTCTCTCTCCCCAGGTCCTGCAGCTCCCGTCTCCCTTGAGGCTCTCAGGGGAGACGCTGGTATTTATATTCACTCTGTTCGCTAATCTTGTCTTTTCTCCTCCACACTGGACTCTAAGAAGAAAACTCTGGCCAGAGGCCGCCCCTTCCCGTGCTCGGCTGCCTCGGTTGGTCCCTCAGCTCTGCTGACTCCCTGGCAAGGGCCTCCCGGGACGATCCCGGTTCTCCTCACCTCTAGGTGCCCAGTGGTGTCCATGCCTCTGATCTTCTCAGCTGAATGATTTTTCTGCCTTTTCCTTTTGCCTCTCAAGACAAGTGCCTGGCTTGTGAACGTGCCTTCTCCCTCACGGGTCCCTCAGCAGTGCATACACCATGAGGGACTAGACCTCGTCATCTGAATCTGGCCAGGCCCCAGATCAGCCATTTCTCAAAGTGCTGTGCCTGTACCCACCTGATCTACGAACCCCCACCTACCCAACAAACATAGATAGGCTTGGTTGCAAAGCCATGTAAGACCTGAGAGCCCCGTTGCCCTTCCTTAGAACCCAGGTGTTTGCAGCCAGGGATATGCAAACCTTGGGGCCTCACTAGAGCAGGAGGCGAGCTGTGGAGCTGATTCAGATGGGGCCTCAGATACTGGGGTGTTCAGATACCGTATTAGTGTAAATGCTTCATGTTGCCGATTAAATAGTTCACCTAATTTGAGCCAAATCGGCTTCCATCCTTGACCAAGATGCCAATAAATAATGGAGGGAAGACTGCTCCAGGTCTCCCAGAGAAGCCGGGGTCTCCCAGGAAGAATGTTGAAAGGGAATGTGTGGGATTTTATGTGTTTCTATTTTAGAGATAAGGTTGCACTTAATAAAGCTTTACAGAACTCTAAATACTCAAACCTCGGTGTTCTTGGAGTTATGATTTGAGACCCATTAGAAGCAGCAGCACAATCCTTACTGGGCAGCCCTGGCACCCAGCCCCCTTGGTATGGGCTTCTCCTCAAATCCTGAGTGCCCTTGGGTCTGGGCACTCTCCTGGAAGACACCAGGTGTGTCATTCCAAGTGTGTGTCCTATTTCTCAAGCCCAATGGGTCTCCTCACATGAAACTCCCCTTGCCACTTTCATCCCAGCCCTGCCCATACCCATGCCCTTCAGACACAGGCTAGCCCAGTCACAGGTTAGCCCACCCATGCCCTGTTCTGAGCTGGTTCTCATGCTCCTTAGGAGGAGGGCCTCAGAATACAAAGGACACCTTAGAAAAGGAGCCAGAAAGGGCCTTAGAGCACCCTGCTTCCTTCCTGTCTCTAGTCGATGCTAGTCCTCAGAGCTGCCTCAAAGATACAGGTGGATAAGGAAAGGGAACGGCTCTGAGCAAGAAAGTTGTATAAGACTTCAACTTCTCATTTCCTGGCTCTCAGCCCCCTAACGTACACTGGGCAGATCAAAAGCATGGCCACCTGTGGTCATTGTCAGCTTGATAGGATCTAAATGTACCTGAAGGGGGTGGGGTCTGTACCCTCCTTTAACTCCAGCACCTGGGAGGCAGAGGCAGGTGGATCTCTGTGAGTTTGAAACGAGGCTGATCTATACAAGTTTTAGGACAGCCAGGGCTACATAGATTCTATCTCAAAACAAAAACACAACAAACTAGGAGATAAGCTGTGTTAGGGTTCTCTAGACAGACAGACACACACACACAGTAGCTTACAAGTTTTCATCCAGGTATCAGAACAGGAGAGACCTGCAGATTCCTTTCATTATGCACATTATCATACTCCGAGGAAGAGGCATTTGCAGGATTCGTTTGTTTGATGCACATCTGGCTGCCGTGGCTGTAGCAGCAGACAGCTAACTAGGCGCTTCGAACTATACAGATTCTGCTCTAATAATGATAAGCTTAGAAATACAAAACCCCAGAAGAAAATAGAACAGGATGAGAGATGAACAGACAATTCTTGCCTGTAGGTGGCTTCACGTATGTGTGCTGTGCATGCACCTGAACGTAGAATGCTCTTGTCATGACTATGGTGAGGCCGGAGGGCAACTTCAGTGCCTTCCTCTGTAGCGTTCCACCTTACTTTTTTAGAGACAAGATCTCTTGAGGATCCTGGGCTCACCTGAATGGCAGACTAGTTGGCCAGCATCCCCCAGGACAGGTTAGGCAAGCACAGGGATAGGCTGGGAACCCAAGGTATCCTGAGCTATCCCTTCCCTGGTAGGGCAGTACTGAGCACCTCTGCACCTGTGAGTAATTTGTGGTCAGGCATGTCTGGCATAAGGAATAATACGGCCTGCCAGTGTATGACACAGCACAGTGGAGGCACGTCTGTCTGAAGAAACGCCATTTACCATTTCATGAATATGCATGGTTGGGTATACATATATGCTTAAAATGTTGTATGGCCAGTGGGAGTGGGTACACACACACCACGGATCATCTAAAATCATATCTCATTTGTCAAATGGCAAGAAATCACCGAACGCCCCTTCTAGTGCCCCTTCCCTACAAGGTCACCTGCTCAGAAAACTCCTCACCCCAGTCTCTTGAAGGATGTTTTCTTAGACTTTTTCCCTACTCGTTTTTGTTTTGTCAAGTTTGTGTGAGACACCAAGACCTTGGACACCCCAAGACTCATAACACAGGACTCATCTCTCTGCCTTTCCACAGGACTGGGATTACAAGCGTGTCCTCCCCATGTCCAGGTTTCCGTGTGCGTGCTGGGGTCCTGATCTCAGGTCCTAAAGTCTGCATGCTAGCTCCCTATCTCCCCACCTCCCCATCTCCCCATCTCCCCACCTCCCCACCTCCCCAACCCCAAACTCAATGTGATAAAAAGCACCTGCTCGCTGGGCGGTGGTGGCGCACACCTGTAATCCCAGCACTCTGGGAGGCAGAGGCAGGTGGATTTCCGAGTTTGAGGCCAGCCTGGTCTACAGAGTGAGTTCCAGGACAGCCAGGGCTACACAGAGAAACCCTGTCTTGAAAAAAACAAATCCAAAAACAAAAAACAAAAGGCACCTGCTCTGAGCTCAGCCTTTAGTACACTTTCAAAGGGTGGTTTTGTGAATTTTATGAGCACTGTTTTTATAGCAGGTTTCAGGACGTTTTTCCCCCTCCAATGCCTTTTGGATGTCAGCTCTCTATCTCCTGATCCCCAAAGTCCCTCCCAATCACCACTTTCCACTCCTATGTTCTGCTTTAGATATCCCTTGTAAATAGAAGAAGCAAGCATGCAGGATTCATCCTGTTGGGACTGGCTCATTTCATTTAGCATGATATCCCTCGGTTTCTGACATCCAATCACACGCGTGTGTCCACACCTCCTGCACATATACCACACAGAGTACTTAAAGTGATTGCAGTGTGCCGATTGTGCGATTATCATAGAGGGTCTCCTTTAAGCCTTACACAGAAACGAGACACTTGTGAAACGCTTTGTTAGGATGGGGCGCCTGTGGAGGGCACACACTGGCACCAGAATGGAGTCACTCATGCTAATGTGGGCAACTGCAGCTAACTTGTTTCCTTGGCTTTCCAAGAAGACAGGAAAGAGCCTAGCCAAATCTCCACACAGACATGGTGAGAAAGTCCCTCCCAGAGGACCGACAACAATCTACCGGGTTCTGATTTCATCAGCCCTTTCCTGACCTTAACGCCAACTCGTTTCTTCTGTTATAGGAACCAAGGGCTTACTGCTTCTAGAATTGCCAAAGTCAACTGCAGTTTTTAACTTTGCTGTAGTTTTGTTTTTCAGTGGAAATGAAAGATTCTCATTGCTCCTGATTTCCTGATTAGATGTGGACCCAGAGACCAGCTGTTACCCCAAATCACTGGGGTTTGTGGGGGCGGGGTCTGGTCTGGGTGCAGATGTAAGATATGCCTTTCTGGCTACCAGTGCTTACTTGCTGGGTTCTCTGCCTTTGATTCAGAACCAGAAGAGAAGGCACAACACTTATTGCATGCAAGAAGGAGCCATGAAGGAGCCAGGGCCTTGAAGCCCTCCTCTCTGAGGTAGTGACATTCATTTAAAGAGGGGGAGATGTCCTATCCTACACTCAAGGGTCAGCTAGAGTGCCTAGCGGGCATGGGGCCTGGCAGACCTTGCCTTTCAGAGCAAAGGTTTATGCTAAGAGCCTCAGGAAAGAACTGTTGTCTGGATGACCTCCTGCCACTGTGTGCAGAATAGACCCTAAAGGGACAAGAATAAAAGAAGAGAAACTAATTAAAGTTAAGAAGCCTAGGGCAGGAATTGGCAAAACTTTTCCATAAAGGACCAGGTAGTAAATAATTGGGGTTTTATGTTCCATAAAGTCTGTAGTAACTATTCAGTTCTGCCATTGTTGCAAGAACCATAGAAATGCATAAATGCTGTCTGGCTGTGTTCAATAAAACTTTATTTATAAAAACAAGGCCTGAGCCTGGCAGTGGTGGAGCACGCCTGTAATCCCAGCACTCTGGGAGGCAGAGGCAGGCGGATTTCTGAGTTCGAGGCCAGCCTGGTCTACAAGTGAGATCCAGGACAGCCAGGGCTACACAGAGGAACCCTGTTTGGGGTGGGGGGGGCGGGGGCAGAAACAAGGCCTGGTTGTATTGGGCCATAAACCAAGTCTTTGACTCCTGGTCTAGGCATTACATACTAAGGTACAAAATTACTGTCAATGAAGGGTGTGACAGACACTTTTAGGGTCCGCGAGTGTGGTCCTAACAAGCCAGGCTCCACCACCCTTCCTCAATAAGACCAGTTAAATAATAATGAAAGGCAGAAAAAGGAAAGCCAGTGGTCAGCATTGAGAAGAGGAGCAGAGAGATCCAGTGACACCCTAAATCCACCCAGGAGTACTCACCTTGCCGTTAGAATGACCCAGAGCAGCTGAGGTGAGCAGACAAGCAGTCTCCAGTGCGGTCCTGCCCATCACTCTGGCCTGCAAGCTGATCCACCTGACAAGTTGTTGGAAATGTGTGAACTCTTCCTGGAGAGCAGGGGAAAACAGTATTACTTCCCCTCAGAGACGTTGCTATCTTCTTCTTTGTCTTCCTTCTCCTTTTCCTCTTCCTCCTCCTCTTCCTACCTCACCTCTTTCTCCTCCTCTTTTTCCTCTTCTTCTTCCTCCTCTTCCTCCTCCTCTTCTTCCTCTTCCTCCTCCTCTTCCTACCCCACCTTCTCCTCTTCCTCTTCCTCCTCCTCCTTTTCCTTTTGGTTTTTGAGACAGGCATCTGTGTAGCCCTGACCATCCTGGATCTTAGTATGTAGACCAGGTCAGCCTTGAGCTCACAGAGATTCTCCTGTCCCTGCCTCCTAAGTGTTGGGATTAAAGGCCTGCTTGACCTTGTTTATGTCTGGGCCACCACCAGAAAGTGCTGACCATCCTGGGAGAGAGTCTTTCCCACTTAGCTAAATCCTCCCAGCAAATACCCCCACAGCCCCACCCACCCAGAGATGCATCCCAATCAAGTCGGGCAATTGAGATCAACCAAATCAAAGGAGAAGCTTCCTGGGGGCCAGTATTGCAGTTACTCACAGGGTGAGACCTTTCTCCAGGATGAAGGAGTAAGGAGAGTCAGGAGATGTTTATGAGAGGAAAGGTTCAGGAAGAGGGAGCCTGAATTGTGTGTCCCCATCCCTACAGGGAGGTCCTAATTCTGAGTCCCTTAGAATGTAAGTGAATGTGAACAGGGTCTTTGGGGAAGTGATTAGGGCAAAATGGGGTCATCTAGCTGGGCCCTATGACTTAGGCTCGGAAGGAATGCCACAGGGGAGATAAGAGCTGTGCACAGCCATGGAGGGCGTCCCCCGAAGATACCAGCTCTGCCCACCACACCTTCCCATCAGCTCTCTGGGGCGCCACTGTTATGGGTCTAAGTCCCTGAGGCACCTGCTAGAGTACCCGGGTTCCTATTGGACCGGGGGCACATGGTTAGAAATAGAGACGGCTCATGAAGAAAGGGAAAGGCTGGGCTGGAGAGGTAGCTCAGCAGTTAAGAGCACTGACTGCTCTTCGGAAGGTCCTGAGTTCAAATCCCAGCAACCACATGGTGGCTCACAACCATTCGTAATGAGATCTGGCGCCCTCTTCTGGTGTGTCTAAAGACAGCTACAGTGTACTTACATATATAATAATAAATAAATCTTTGGGCCAGAGTGAGCGAGCAGGTCCAGAGCGAGCAGAGGTCCTGAATTAAATTCCCAGCAACCTCCTAATGGCTCACAACCCTCTGTACAGCTATTGTGTACTCATATACATAAAATAAATAAATAAATAAATCTTTAAAAATAAAAGACAGATTTCTTTTTTTAAAAAAATAAAGGTGGGGGGACACATTCCAGGTGAGGTGGGGGAGTGGGTTAGTGAGCTCAGGGGTATGTCCCTTTAAAGGACATCTGCATAGCACCCAGTTCTTCCAGGTTTGTGTGTCACAGGCTTGCTCCTTAGGGGGATGACCAGGAGGGGAAGAGCTTCCACACTTCCTCTACCAATGGATTGTTTTTCTGTTGACTTTGATACCTGGGTTTCCAGTCCCTACTCTGTTGTCACAAGTTCATAGGACTAAGTAGCATAACCCTAGGAAACTAATTCAGAACATGGACGTCATGGCTTCTAGAGACCCAGCAGTTTGTAAGGTAGGCAGAGGCATAGACCAGAGTGGCAGATGCTGCTGTATGCCGGTTACCATGGCTGTTCTGGCTGTGTTTCTCAGATGTCACGGGAGGATGGAGACAGATACATCCAGGCAAGCTCAGACCTCCAGTGGTGGGAAAGACTTCAAGTGAGCCTGCTGGTTTTTTAACAGAGAATATGAGAGAAGGACATGAGATGTCTAAGATAGGAACCCAAGGGGCCATCTGAGACCTTCAAAAAAAAATAGACATACTAGGACAGCCACGTACAACCGCAGACACTCTGACCTTCTGAGGTTTACAGTCAAGGAATCAAAATGAATACTTCCGGTCAAGGAATCAAAATGAATACTTCCGGCCCCTCTTAATTGGTCTGCTTATTACCTCTCTGTCTAGATTAGAAAACTGGCAAATTGGGTTCTGCCAGTTTGGCATGTTACCTGGTGATGATTCAGGAGAAGAGACATGGAGTCTGGGTATTACAGAAGAGTGTTTGGAGTTCAGGGCTGGGAGGGAGGGATGTGTTTGGAACCTGGCAAGGAATCTGCTTACTGTAGTCAGGGAGGGAATCTGTGGCTGAGGTCTATCCACATTCTCATTTACCCTTTTACTGTGGCTAGCTTGTTTCTGAGGCTTTTTAAATTTGTTGGTTTTTCTTCCTGCTACGCAAAAAATTTTTATTTTTTTAATATACTCAGTCACGAGTGCTGCATGCTTCCTTGGTGTGGTCTATGTTTAATGTTCCTGGTAAGGGTTTCTTTGTAATTTGGGGTTTATGTTTTCGCAAGTACTTTGTAATTTCCTTTGTTTAAATTGTTAGTCCATCCGGGATTCATTTTCATTTAAAAAAATGAAGATGTAATATAATCATGTAAGTTTTTGTAAATTTCTGGCTAGCCAGTTGTTACTTTTGTTCTCTTTTCTATTCTTTTTTCTTTTCTTTCCTTTTCTCTTTTCTTTCCTTTTCTTTTTTCTTTTCTCTTTTATCTTCTTTTCTCTTTTCTTCTTTTCTTTTCTCTTTTCTTTCAAGCAGGATGTATGGAGCCCTCTCTGACTTGAACTCACTGTGCAGAACAAGCGTTGGCCTCAAGCATCACTGACAGCCACCTGCTCCGGTGGTTGGAATTCTGGGGTTAAACGCTAGCCAGTTGTTACAAATTGTATAGTGCTTAATGTATCCTTTTCTAGCAGCTTGAAATGCTGTCTTAGTTGTATTGGGGAAACAAAATATCATCTCTACCCTTTCAAGGGTCCGGCCTTCCAGGAGAGTTCAATTGACACAAATTACATTAATAAAAGAAAAGGATACACATGTATTTAAGTCTCCAGTGAGGCAGGAGCCAGGGCAAGGAAATGGAGAGTCAAAGAAACTGGGATAAATACTTAAAGGCAGACTGGGACTTGGAAATGGACTGGGACATGGAAATGGTGGGAATGGGACAAGTCAGAGGCTTGGGCTGGGATAGGTAAGGTGATTGCAGAGGAGACTCAGAAGATGGAGATGTATTTGCAGGGATTTCTCTCAGCCTGTGGTCTGCCTTAAAGGTGAATGCCCTTTCCTTCCCAGGCTCCTGTGTTTGGCACTCAGCCAGCAGTGCAGTTTTGCAAGGTTGTGCAGCCCTTAGGAGATAAAGTCTAGCAATGCAATGGGTTTGCTAGAAGGGGGAATTCCCTTTAGGGCCCCAGCCCAGCCTGCTTCTGGTCTGTTTGTGCCCACTCCCTCACTCCCTCCCTCTTTTCTCCCCCCCTCCCACTCTCACTCACTCACTTCCTGGTCTACCAAGATGTGAACAAGCTAAGTCACATCTCAGCCACCACACAGCCATGGGCCACCATGCCTTCTGCACCATAATGGACTGTACTCCCTTGAACCATGAGCCAGAATAACCTTGTCTTTAAGTAGTTTTTTGTCCAGCATTTGGTTCTGTGATAAGAGATGACAGTGAACCTGGATTAACCCCTCCCCCATCCTTGGTATTAATAAGTGTTTCTTTAACTCTGGTACGGGACTGGCATCTTCCACGGAGGGCTCATCGAGAATGAAGATATGAGGGATGGTTGTATTCATTGCCTGCCAGAGTCGTTAGCACAGAGTAATCTTGACGTTCACATGGTACACGTTGGACTCGATGCTCTCTCAGACCTCGTGTGTGGACTCCACTTCTGGGTGTACCTGCTTCTCTCTCAGCCTCTCCTGTGCCTTGACACGCAGGACTGTAGCAGACTCTGGCTGAGACACTACCTGCTGCGAGTCGCTGGGTCATGTCTGATAATGCTACTCTGCACTTCCTGTTCTTCTCACTCAGAATTCTCCCAGCTTTTCTTACAGGCACAGTTTGTTAGGATTCTGTCTAAGCTCCACCCCACAGCTACCTGGCAATAGCCAGGCTGCTCACCCCTCCTCTCTCTCTTACCCATCTCTCATTCTCAGCCTCTCTCTTGCCCATTCTTGGGCTCTCCTCCCCTCCCCTCTCTTTCCACATGGTCATGGCCGGCCTCTGCTTCTCTATTCTCTCCTTCTGCCTTTCTCTGCCTCCACTACCCCCCTAACTCCCATCCATGCCCTGAATAAACTCTATTCTATATATGCCGGTGTGTGTCTGGTCCCTCAGGGGGAAGGCATGGGCCCACTGAGGCAGCCCTTCCCCCATACCGCCATATACCATATTCTCTAACTTGTTTCTCTTTTTATGATCACAACACAATTCCCACATTAATTTCAGGATCTGATTCATCAAAAACACTTTTTAAATTTTGTTTTACTGTATTTATAAGTTAGTTTGGAAAAATACATCTTTACATTAACTTAAAGTTTTTGAAATAATAGCTCAAGCTCTTTGAATAATCTTTGTCGCATCTAGTTTTATATGTAACGTTTCTGTGACCCCTAACTTGTGTTTTAAAATCTGTTTCATGGAGCATTTGAAGTGATTTTCCATTAGCTTTCTTTCTGAATTTGTATGCAAGGAAAGCTTGGGTGTTTATACTTTGAATTTATAAACATGTAACTCGCTGGGTTTCCCTCTGGGCTCTAAGGTATATGAGAAGGTTATTTCCCTCATAATAAAGCACACAGCCTTCACTATATATTAGAGTCTCGCCACAAGAGAGGAAATGGAACTGGGTTACTGGTCTCTCTCACCCTGAGATGGCTTCCTCTTGGACCAGACTCACCACACTTGGGAGACTGAGGCACACCTCTTGGGGAGGTTATGATGGTGTCGGGGATGGGGCATCATGAATGTAGGTATGCCATCCCATGAACTGTGAGATCCAGTCCGAATAAAAGAGGGGAAAAGAGAACGCAGGTATGCCTTCTTTCCTTCCTCGCTGGCCTACCATGATATAAACTGAAGCGAGTCACGCATGCCCTTTGGAAAAGCAAAACAAGTCCTTTCCCTTTTATAAGATGTTTGCATCCGGAATTTAGGTCACAGTGCTGAACTCACACAAACTTCCAATTCTTCCTTCCCACTACTGGCTTTGGTACATCTTAATTCTAGCAGATGCCTTTCTCCTTTAAGTAAAATACTTTTGGATTTGTTCCTCTAATGGACAATGTCTACCCTGTTTACCCCAGTCCAGGTTTGAAGGGGACCCACTCCCTCCCCCATTCTCTGTGCCTCAGAGTTTCTGAAGCAGTCTTTAGGAGTGAAACCCCAAGGCTGGGCAGCACATCGCTTGGGCAGGCCATGCAGGCAGCAAGAGAAAGCTGTTTACTTCCTGGATGAGCAGGAAGCAAAAATGGGGAGGCTGGATCTCAGCCGGTTTTCAACCTCCCTCCCTTTGTTTCATCCAGACCTGCATCCCATGGAGAGGGTGTCACCTACAGTGTGCCCCCTGGGCTCTTTCTCTTTGGAAACATACTCGATACACACAAAGAGACATGTCCCGACAGCCACCTAAGTGATTCTGAACCTAGTCGAGTTTCCAACCAGGCTAACCAGGGAGGAGACTTTCCTAGGGACCAGTGTCCCCGATGCACTCAACTGCTCACAGGAAGGGGCAGCAGCATCAGGCTGCAGGGCTTGGTCATTCCTGCAGGGTATCCTTATGGCTCTGAGCATCCTCTGTGGAGTGATCTCTTGCCCACATATACCAGTACATCTCAAGGGCAGCGGTACTTAACTGGAAGCAATCTCAACTCTCAACCCCCAGACAATTGGCAGTGTCGAGAGACATCTTTAATCCAGTGGGCAGACAGCAGGGATGCTGCGATTTACCTGGGTGCTTGCTCAGAACAGCTGGAGACAAAGCAGGATCTGACTAAAATGCCCTTTGTGCCCGCTTCAAAAGCCTGCTTCAGGAAGAGGTCCAGAGATGGCTCAGGCTTGCCCTAGGAGCCACCAAACATCTCTCGAGGTCCAGGGTTATCTCCAAGGCCTGGAACAAAGGTCAGCATGTCTGGGTTTGAAACCTGCCTTCCCCCTGTGTTCCTGTCTCCTCTCACTTTTCTGCTCACTTTCCTGTCCTCGGAGAATCCCCAGAGCCATTTGCTCTGGGACCCAGTGCTGGCCCAACAGCTTGCCGCTGCTGCTGTTGGTATCTCGTTTTTTACTTCCCAGAGATCATCAACATATTTCCCTACATTTTCTACAAAAACTTTAAATACAATGTCTGAGCCAGGCCGTGGTGATGCATGCCTTTAATCCCAGCACTTGGGAGGCAGAGGCAGGTGGATCTTTGTAAGTTCAAGACCAGCAGGGGCTTCAGAGCTGGTTTCAGGATAGCTGGGCCTACACACACACACACAGAGAGAGAGAGAGAGAGAGAGAGAGAGAGAGAGAGAGAGAGAGAGAGAGAGAGAGAGAGAGACTGAGACTAGAAACACCATGTAGCCCAGGCTGGCTTTGAACTCACTACACAGACAAAGATCACCTTGAGTCTGATTCTCTGACTGACCTCCATCTCCCAAGTGCTGGGAACCTCTAGTCTGACACACTGCTTATGCTATACTGAGGGATCAAACTTAAAGTTGTGTGCCCTTAACAAGCCTGCCAGCACCTCAGCTACAGTGCCAGCCCTAGAAGGGCCTCTATAGATGCACTCTGCAAAGTTACAGCTTCCATCTACTGGAGGTTTCATCAGGGAGGGAGGGAGGGAGGGAAGGAAGGAAGGGAGAGAGGAAGGGAGGGAGTAAGTGCCTTTCTTTCCCATAGATCAGCGTAGATCAGCGGAAGGACACACTCCCAGAGCCTGGCCTGAGTCTCCTCCCCACCCCCCACCCCCCCCCCACCCCCCGCCCCCTGCATCACCTGGTGTCTTCCTGTGCAAGGACACTTTGTCCCTGAGTTGGTAGTACATTACTATGCCTCCTGCAGTGACACACTGACAGCTCTGTCACTGACCGCTCTCCCTTCTTCCATGTGACATCACATCCTCTCAGCCTGTTCTCAGCGCAGGGTTACCCAGCTCCCACACCACAGCCTCACTCCTAACCCTTCCCCCACACCCTGCTGCTGAATTGGAGCAGTAACCACTCCTCCCACTGTGGAAATGTCCTGAAGAGGTCACAAATGTTCCTGGAATGTTTGGGGACCAGCTTCTGCTTTCTGCACTAGCGCCTGGATAAACACACACCAGCTCGGCACAGAATCTTAAGTAAAAGCAGTAAAGTTTAATTAGTTAAAAACAAGTTGGGGGGTGGGAAGGGCTTAGGGTCAGCATCACTTCTAGGAGCCAAGGAGCTGAGCAAGGGGGAGAGGTTTATACCAGATGCTCTCTGTGCCGTACCCCACGGTGCCTTCAAGCTACTGAGGACAGAGCGCCCTCCACCCAGCACCAGGTAAACTTCTTGCCAGTGTTAGCTCAGAGGCCCACAGGGCATAGAGTCCCTATCCGTACCTCCTCCAGAGGCACCTCTAGACCTCCTAAAGCAAATGGGGACAAATCTCCTGCCACCTACAAAACTAGAAGACCAGGTGGAGAAGTTTGAAGGGAGGAGGGGTCTTAAGAAGAGTCATCTATAAGGTCAGGGCCAGAGGCACAAAGTGGACCAAGGGAAGATGCAGTTTGTCCCCAACTAGGAAGGGTCAGGACACAGATAGACTAGGCTCACAGAAGGCAGATCATCTAAAGAGCAGGTCTGACTAGGGCAGGGGGCACTGCAGAAATAGAAACTTGAGGAGCAAGCAGAGGGGGAGGTGCAAAGTCTTCTCCTGAGAGCACAGGGGCAGGGGCTGTCAAGACCTGGAGATGGCAAGAGAGATACTGATTAGTGAATCGCTGTGGAACTGGGTCCTAGATCCAAAGGCTTCCGCTCCAGCCAGCCAGCCCTGCCCATGCTCCAAGCTCTATACAGCCAGAGAGAGCTGCTACCAAGCTGGAGGAGATGGCCAGCGTAGCTCCTCTGGAGCCAGGGTCACACAGCACTGTCTGATTGAACTTGGGAGCCAGAGTCACTGGGTTCTGGTCTGATTGTAGGGCTCTGAGATCATAGGACCCACGGTTCCAACACCCCGAGCGCTTTGGCTTAGCTGTGATGGGAAACACTGAACATACAGAAATCCCCCCCCCCCCCCGCGCCCCCAGGACTGAATGGTGACTTTAAGCCATCCCAGTGAGGTCCTGTGTGTCCTGTGGGTGTTACACAAGGAAAGCCAGTGCTGTCTCTCTATAAAGAGGGAAAGTCAGCTGCTACCGGCTGACCTCACCAGTGAGGGGTGTGGTCCTGACTTACCATCCCAGCAGCTTCCAGTCAGTCAGTCACCCTACCACCAACATTATGACCAGTCGCTCTGTGTTAATATCCTGCAGGAGAGGGAACAGCCATCAGGATCCTGTAAGGCAAATCTAGCCAGCCCTAGTGACCTATTCAGACCTGAGGCAGCAGAAGGGACAAGGGACAAAAGGGGACCTGGTCTCTGGATTCTGTAGTCAGAGGGAAGCATTACTTTCACACCTACCCCAGTAGGCAGATGTGCCCCCATGCGCAGTCTCTCCCCCATTTCTCTCTCCCCCTCCCCTTCCCTCCCTCCCTCTTGTGTAACAGCCACTTCCTGAAGCAGGGGAAGTAACAACAACAAAAGTAGCTTCAAGAACTCCCTGAAACTGACCAGAATCATTCGGCCCCCTCCATGCCAGAAGCAGCAGAGTCAAGCCTCAAAGATTCAGACAGAAGAACCCAAAAGCAGCAGAAACCAGCAAGGCTGCCAGGAAGAACTTTAGACCAGCTGAAGCACCTGGAAAGGGCACTCTCCAACCTGTTGGCTGGCTGTAGGCTGGGCACTGTGCTTCAAGGTTTTGAAGACTTTTGTGAACTGTCTGTCACCAATGCTGTGGCGGGCTTTGGTGATGCAGCCAACTAAGTCATTTCTGCTCCTGTGAGTAACCCCTCGCCTGTATTCCTGTATGTAAACCCAATAAAATTCATTGGTTCACCAAGTTTGGCTTCAGTGGTTCACCAACTTTGGTCTGTTGTGGGTTTCCAATCTGTGCTGGGTACTCGAGTTTGTCTCATCTCCCCAAGAAAAGTTTTGTCTTACTACACACCCCAACGGTCCACTAAAAATGGACCAAGGGCTAGATTTAGGGGGGGAGAACCTCCCCATGGTGGGGCACAATGAAAAGCATTTGATACCTGCTGCAGCTTTTACCTTGAGGTACCCAACACTTGCCTGGTAATGCTCCACTAATCTCCATAACATAAAGTCTGCGCCCCGGTATGTGTTCATGGAGTCTAATCTCCACATCCTGGGTAGACCGTTGAGACCCATGGGAAGGAAGGGAGTGAGCTCCTGGGGGAATCTGGTCATCAGGTACAAGTAGACGGTTATACAGACTCCAAGCTGAAGGGAAGAGAGAGAGGTACATTAGGAGCAGGGCTCCAGCAGGCACGTTGGGGACAAGCTTGTTTGCTACAATGGCCAACAGCCCCAACCATGGCCTTGGTCTTGTCCTCAGGGCCTGGGGTGCCTGGCACTCTTCTGCCTCTGTGGCTCAGCACTCTCTCGCACCTCCCCTGCTCACCACCCAGGGTATCTTCCCACACTGGAGCCACTGTCTCCGGGCTGGCGGTGCCTTCACAGGCACTAAATGGCTCCCTCAGGGCTTTCTGTCTTAGTCATTTCTAGAGTTTTCAAAATTCTCTTCTGAAAAATAAGACAGAGACTGGGGAGATGGCTCAGTAGGAAAGAGTACTTGCTGCAGAGGCGTGAGGCCCTAAATTCCAGTCACCAACACCCAAGTAAAAAGCTAGTTATATTTGCACCAGTGCTTTAGGGAGCTGAGGCAGGAGGATCACTGGAGTTTGCTGGCTACCAGCGTAACTGCAGATTTAGGGAAGGATGTTTTATCAGGGGAATAAGAAAGTCACAGAGCAGCTCACCTGAACGTTACACAGACGCATGCGCGCGTGCACACACACACACATATATAGGCAAATGCATACACATGTATATATACATGCACATACATGCACACATGAACAGGAATGTACACAAACACACAGGACACACACACATGTGCACACGTGCACAAGCACACACCACACACCACACACCAGGGGCTTTACCCAAAAGAAATCCATTGCAGTGCTAATGGTGAGCTTTGTGCACAGTTAATAGTTGCAAAAACCAAACCTGAGCCAACACAGAAAGCCACAAAGAAAGAGTTCCTAAAAACCATAACCCAGTGCCAGGCATGACCACAAAACACAAAATGTGTTACAGACTTCCTGCCAGTGTCCTCTCGCCTTCCTGACACATGCCTTTGTTTTGTTGAGCTAAAGACATACTTTGATAGGCCCTACTGTGGGGAGTCTTTTTCCTGGTTGCTGTCCTACAGTCTGCAAAGTCTGTTCCTTCTGCTTGTGTTCTGACTTCAGGGGGGACAGAAAGGGGGTCGCAAAGAAGGGGCGAGGGTCCATGGAGGCTTGCCACCTGCTTTTGTAGTAAATGAAGTTTCATTCAAAACTGCTATGGTCTCTGGATGCTTTGGCACTAAGGCGGCACGGGGCGGGAGGGGGGCGTTCCTAAGACCTCCGTGCTTTCAGAATGAAAAGCTTTTTTTAGAGGCCTGTGATTGAAAAAGCACGCTGAGAAGGTGCTGTCAACCCAGCAAGCAAGTGTATGTGTGAACTCTTACATACACAGAGTGTGTGTGTGTGAGTGTGTGTGTGCGGTATATGCATATACACCAGCCTGAAAATGCCCAAGGAGGACTCATGTCTGTCCAATCATTTTCTCCCTTATGTCTTTGAAGTACGGTCTCTGACTAAAGTCCCCACAGCCCTGAAGTTCAGGCAACAAAGTCATACCTGACTTTTTATTCTGGGATCCTAACTCAGGCTCACAGGATTCTGTTTGCTTTAGAGCTTTACTTACTTACTTACTTACCTGTGTTCTTATTTGAGACAGGATCTCTCTGTGTAGCCCTGGCTGGCCTGGAACTGGTTTTATAGACCAATCTACCCTTGAACTTAAGGAGATGTCCCTGCTTTTACTGTGTGTGTGTGTGTGTGTGTGTGTGTGTGTGTGTGTGTGAGAGAGAGAGAGAGAGAGAGAGAGAGAGAGAGAGAGAGAGAATGTAACAGTGCAACCTATTTCTTAGTATACTAACCAAGAGAGTGGGAAAGGAATGAAAAGCAGGAGGAAGAAAAAGAGAGATGTGCAATGCTGGAATCAGTGCTGCAACCTGGAATTCCCAAACTACTCAGGAGGCTGAGGCAGGAGGATCACAAGTTCCAGACCCACCAGCACTGCAAAGGGAGTTGAAGACCAACCTGGGTAATTTAGTGAGACCCTGTTGTAACCTAAAAAGGAGGTGGAGGGCTGGGATCTCCATTGTAGAACACATTGCTAGCATGTTGCAAAGTGTTCCATTCAATACGGAGGTCTAGAGGTTGAGAG
This sequence comes from Apodemus sylvaticus, assembly GCF_947179515.1. Taxonomy (NCBI): domain Eukaryota; kingdom Metazoa; phylum Chordata; class Mammalia; order Rodentia; family Muridae; genus Apodemus; species Apodemus sylvaticus. The sequence goes on from NC_067477.1 coordinate 17,706,995, forward strand.
AGACAGAGAGATGGAGAGACAGACAGACAGGCAGGCAGAGAGGGAGTTGTCTTAATTTGGGAAATGATTCAAGGGCCACCTGTGCCTACATTTCTCCAATCTGTCTATTCCTGTGAAACCTTCCCTGGCCACTGCGGTTATTTCCGGGTGCACAGGGGTGGTGAGTAGGGTCACATTATGGCTCCCAGCCCTTCTTCAGAAGGGCTTCTTTCCATCCACTCATCTGCTCCCAAACCTATGGCATCCATAGGATCTTGGAACTCCCCCTCCCTACCACCATTGCGCTTTCTGTCTCTGTGAAGGCACTCCACAGGATGGGCGGATGTATCCTGTAGGGACAGCTTTGCCTGGGATCCTCGGGTTCATCCTTTAACAACTGCCATCAGATCCTCCCCCACCCCCTTTACACTCAGTTGTACAAGAAGCTTATCTGGTGGCCGCGCCTGTCCCTCTATGCACACGTGGGACCAATAGCTGCTTTACCACAAGTCCTGCCCCAGAAGCAAAATGGCTGGGAGGACACGTGCTTCTATTTGAACTTAATTGACTTACACACCATTTTCTTTTGAAGCTGTTTCATTTATACCCTCACTAACAGAATTCTTTTCTAGATCTTCCTTCCTTCCTTTCTTCCTTTCTTTCTACTGAAAATATTTGGTCCAAAACTATTCCACACTTTATTTGGTATAGGCTTAAAGAAAACATCAACTTGAAGATTTTTTTTTTTATGATTCAACAGGTGAATTACCCTCTCATTAGGTCTCAAACCCAAGACAAATGGTTGAGGTGTCCATTAAAATACCAAAGTCAGCTCCAGGAGGATGTAAAATAAAGGAAGAAAAAGGACTGACATAATTGCTCCTGGGTATGGAGGAGGAGGACAGGGAGGAGAGAGAGGAGGGGGGGGGGAAGAGGAGGAGGGAGATGAGGGGGAAGGAGGAGGAGGGAGAGGAGGGAGAAGAAAGGGAAGAGGAGGAGGAGGGGGAGGAGGGGGAGAAGGGGGAGAAGGGGGAGAAACAGGAGTTTTATTGTAGATGGAAGGGAGAGCATAGGCTAAAGCAGACGCTTGGGAGAGTCCAGAGTGGACATGACCTTGAGCTGGGCCATGTAAGTCCAGGAGGGAGGGGAGAGGGTGGGGGCCAAGAGACTGGCATTGCCAAAATGGCTGAAGTATATGGGAAGTCAAGGGAGCTGCAGGGAAGGGCTGCTGGGCTGGGGTGCAGGAAAAACCTGGCAGCCAAAAAGACCTGACCCCCCCATTCCCACCCAACCCCCAGGACATGGGGGTCTCATAGTCTCTTCCACACCCCTGGTCGCTGGGGAGCAGTTTTGATGCCTAGACCCTTTCATTACAGAGTATTTTAGCCTCCAAGATTCCGTTGTGGCCTAAAGCCATGGTCCAGAGCAGTTTTCAAGCAGAGAGGATATCTCCATCACCAGCAGATCCCAGTCAGGACTTCTACCAAGTCCCGTAATCAGCTTCTAGTGTAAGGATCTCTTAGCTGTCAAAAGGCTTCTTCAGGCCACTCAAGTCTGGAAGCAACTGCAGCTGATAAATTATTATTTGCAGCAAATTCTGAAACTACTGTTTGTACTCACATTTGCTCCTTCTGCGTTATATGCCTTACACAGGACTTGCCTTTTTTTCCCCCCTGACCTGTATAGAACTCCTACTCATCCCACAAAGCCCAGCTTAACAACTATCCTGTCTGTAAGGCTTTCTCAGCATGTTCCCTCTGACTATCTGTAACGGAGTCCTCACTACTAGGGCTACCTACAAATACTGCCTGTGTGTTTGTTGGACCTGTGAGGTCTCCACGCGAAACTCCAGGGTAGGGGCCTAGGTATAGTCATGGTTGTATTGGAGACCTGTATCAGCTATTTTCTGACACGGTAAGAACAGTACCTTACCCCCCCCCACACACATACACATGCACACACCCTAGCCCACAAGGGTAAGAGCTGGGGGACAGCCTGTCTGGAGCTCTGAAACTCACCCGGTTGCAAAGTGGTGGCTGCGGGCAAGTGTCCATCTTTGCAACCATCCACAGTCTAAAATGCTCATCCTCATAGACACCCTCTGTTTTGAAGACCAGGGTGTGTGGGGGTGGCCTATGGGAAAAAGGAACTGCATACGCCATAGTAAAGAGGCCGTCCTTCTGTCCGTTGGGCTGTCTGTCGGGTTGCCTGCCTCCTTAAATGCAGTCAGACGGGGCAGGACAGAGAACTCACCACAGGTTGACAGGGGTTTGGGGAAGAATAAGAAATCTAGTTCTGACACCTGGGCCAGGAGCTCAGCTCACCAGGTGCCCTGCCTCTCGGGCTTGCCCACTGCAGCGCTTGCTCTGGGTACCTTGCCCAGACTTCAGGGAATTATTTGGGACACCACCTCTCTAACACGTCTTTATCAGGAACTCCCCCGTCAGGATCTAGCTCAGTGGTTCTCAACCTTCCCCGAGCTGTGACCCTTTAACACAGTTCCTCGTACTGTAGTAACCCCCAACCATAAAATTACCTCATTGCTACTTCCTAGGTGTAATTTTGCTACTGTTATGAATTGTAATATAAATATTTGGGGAGATAGTGGCTGCAAAGACAGTTGGGACCCATAGGCTGAGAACAGAAGCTTTGGGGCTAGCTGGATAAGACACACCCAGGCTAAATTTCTTCTCCTGCGGGGGTGGGGGTGGGGGTGGGGGGTGGGGGGAGGCCACCACCCTCAGATGTCTGTGGTCAAGATAATGCAAAGCATGATTGGGTCTGGCATGGGATGCAGGGGCTTCTGAGTAGCCTTGGTCTCTGCCTTAGAGTCTGAGTCCCTGAACTCAGACTGGACCTGTGTCCTGGACGTCCCCTGAACTCTTTGTGAGGCCACAGGAGGGGTCTCAGAACGCAGCCCCTAGACAGCAGCATCCTGTGCTCTGAAGACCTGGTTCACATACCACAAGCCAGGTTTTCATTCCAAATGTGTGGAACACCTGTGTCTCTGAGACAGCCAATTCCCTCTCCAACCTCCTTGCCCCTTAGCCTTCCTTCCTTCTTTCTTCTCTCAGCAGGGTCTCCTGTAGCTCGAGTTGATCACAAACCCACTTTGTAGCCAAGGGTGACCATGAATTCCTGATCCTCCTGCCTTGGCTTGCAGAGTGCAGGAATTACATCACCATGCCCAGTTCTGTGTAGGGCTGGAGATCCGACCCGTGGCTTTGCACATGCTAGACCACCGTTCTATCAACCGATCTCCACAGCTAGCCCAGATCAGGCATTTCCTAGGTGTCCTGGCTAGTTTCACACCAACTTGACACAGGCTCGAGTCACCTGAGAAAGGAGGGGACCTCAATTGAGCAAGTGCCTCCGGAAGATCTGGCTGCAGGTAAACCTGGAGGGCATTTTCTTAATTAATGATTGACGGGAGAAGCCCCCCCCACCATTGTGGGTGGAGCCATCCCTGGGCTGGTGGTCCTGGGTTCTGTAAGACAGCAGGCTGAGCTCACCATGAGGAGCAAGCAGTAACCAGGTCCTGCCTCCAGGTTCTGTCCCTGTTGTTGCCCTGACCTCCTTCAACGATAGACTACGATGTGGAAGTGTGAGCCACATAGACCCTTTCTCCTCCATCTTGCTTTTGGTCGTGGTGTTTCGTCACAGCAATGGTAACCCTACGTAGGACACTTAGCACTACCCTTGTGTCTTGTAGACTGGCTTTACTCTAGGGTGTTTTTTGTTGTTGTTGTTGTTTTTGTTTTGTTTTGTTTTGTTTTAACCCAAAGATGAGCTCTGCCCAGCAATGCCATCCTCCGCCAGCAGAGAGAGCCCTTCCTAAGCCCCAGGCACTACTAAGAGCAGGTAGGGGAGAATGATTCCAGACTTCAGCAAAGGAGCACTGGGCTGGTCTTGGGATGCCGAGGTAAGGCTCACTGCGCTATCAGCGCGCCTCCTCAGCCACTCCAGCGTACTGGGACCGAAGGACAGGTGGGCCTGGTGGATTTGGAACTGAGGCAGCAGCAGAGGATGAAGACGCGGGGCTTAGAGACCACGAGGTGATAGGGTGTCATCAGGCTCCTGTGACAAAGGTTCAGACAGAGGCTCAGTGCCAGTGCTCAGGGTAAGGAAATGCTAATTCAAGCAGGAGGCAGAGCCGGGTCAGCTGGTGGGCTGTGGCCCGCCCTGAGGAAGGGACACTGAGAAGGACCGCTTCGCAGTGGAACCAGATGCTACTGCCCTGGAAAGGACTCGCTGAAGGCAGGGTGGGGACACTCAGGGTGGGGACACTGCAGGACACTCCCATCCTATCTGCTCATTTCAGGGATCCGCCCAGACAGGAAGATGGAAGAAAATTCAGCCCAACCCCCAAAACACAGAAGAGGGCTTCCTTCAGCGTGCTTTACCTTTTCTGGGGCATTAAAGATGTGTTTTGTTCTCAGCTTATTGTATCTTGTTGAGTTTCTGGTGGTTTGCATAAGAGTGTCCTTCATAGGCACAGATACTTGAACCATTGATCCTAAGAAGGTGGCTCTCTTCAGGGATGTTTGGGAGGTGTGGCCGTGCTGGAGGAACCCAGGATGGGTTGAGAGGTGAAAGGCCACCATGTCACTTCCAGGTCATTCTTTTTGCTTCATGGATGCTGTTGAAGATTAAGCTCAAATCTTCTTGCTCCTGCCGGTGTGCCTGCTTACCTGCTGCCACGCCTCCCCAAACCCCCTCTCCTCCATGATGGATTCATCCCTCAGAAGCCATAAGCCCAAATAAACTCTTCCTTTTGTAAGATGCCTCGGTCTCTATGTATCCCGGCTGTCTAGCAGCCATGATGAACCGGGTACCTGAAAGGGATGATGGGGGAGGGGAGAGAGGGCTAGAGCAGGATGAAGCCAAGACAAAAGTTTCTGATTAAGGCTCAAAGCTTAATATTTAGCACTGTATTTATATAGGGAGAGCCCACAGACCCCATCGTTTGTTTCAGCTGGATTATGTTTTGAAGCAAACTCAGCAGGCAGTCTGCTCCTATAGGAAATTGCAGGTGCAGGCAAGGCAAAAGACTCCACCTAGGTCAGTGGAAGACCAACTGTGGCAAACCCTTGAGGTCTGTTTAGCCTGCTCAAGGCTGGGTGAAGGGCACACCTGGCTGTCCTAGAACTCACTCTGCTGGCTGGCCTCAAATGCACAGAGATCCACCTATATCCTTCTCCCAAGTGCTAGTATTTAAAGGTGTGCACCAGCACACTACACTCAAGTGGCAATTTATTAAGTGGGGGACAAAACCATCTGTGTCCCCAAAAGCAAACCAGGATGAGAAACACTGGAAGGACTCAGTAAACACTGGTTGGAAGGAGATATCCTTTAGTCAAAACGGTTTCCTGGTTCTAATTTATACCAGCCAAGTCTACCATGAGCTCAGAGCTGTGCTGGAAAGAAACTTCATTCAGAGACACGCTTCTTGCCAAGACCTCGTTAGAAAGAGAGAAAGAGAGAAAGAGAGAAAGAGAGAAAGAGAGAAAGAGAGAAAGAGAAAAAGAGAAAAAGAGAAAAAGAGAAAAAGAGAAAAAGAGAGAAAGAGAGAAAGAGAGAAAGAGAGAAAGAGAGAAAGAGAGAAAGAGAGAAAGAGAGAAAGAAAGAGAGAAAGAGAGAAAGAAAGAAAGAGAGAGAGAACAGAGAGAGAACAGAGGGAGAGAGAGAGAGAAAGAAAGAAAGAAACAAAGAAAGAAAAAGAAAGAAAGAAAGAAAGAAAGAAAGAAAGAAAGAAAGAAAGAAAGAAAAGAAAAGAAAAGAAAAGAAAAGAAAAGAAAAGAAAGAAAGCTCAGACATCAGAAGTGCTCACAGTCAATCAAGACCCTGGATATTAAAACGCACTCTGGAAGGAGAGGTCAGAGGGGTCGAAGAGACAGAGCATCTCCTAGTGCAGATGCCTCCCAGGTCTCTGAAATTATCTTGTCTTCTTTGGTATGACTGCCTTGTGATGGAGCTATTTAGGCTAGCAAAGTTGCCCAGATGAGAGATGCAATCTGATCGGTTGAGATATTACCCTGATAGTTGAGATATTACCCTGATAGTTGACGGCCTTTTTCTGTTTGGGTACACAGTTCTTCAGCCGACCTGCAAGTCTCAGCAGCTCTGATCTGCGACATCTCCCTCCTACTCCTTGGGCTGTGGTTTGAAATAGTTCTTTATTTAATCCACGAGAATGACCAAGAAGGGATCATTTGTCTTTAAGTGGGTCATCCGCTGAAGCCCGGTGGCCACCTTCTCCTGCTGATGAAATGGGTTCCCTGCAATCAGTAAAGGCTGGGGTGAGAGCAGAGGGGCCGTGGAGGTCAAAGGCTGTCTGCGGGGTTGTCCTATGCTCTTAGCATTTTGAGATGAACTAATGTTCCACCAGTGGCCGTCCCTTAACAAAGATCACAATCCACTTAGTGGAGAAAATGGCTTCTGAGCTCTGTTACCAGCCTCCAAGATCCAAATCTTGACCACTGCATGTGGACGGGCTGGGACCCCTATCCACAGACTGTCAGGAAGAGGCCAGCCTGCTCTCACAATGGCCAGGGGCAACCAGGTACACAGCAGGCACTTCCTTTACATTGCCAAGGACAAGCCATCCCTACAGCAAGTAGGGCATCAAGTACTGCTCCAACCACGCCCAAACCACAAAGGGAGGCATCCTACTTAGACCCAGCCCATAGGACTGCATTTCATATAGGAGGGTGCTGAGGGGTGAAGCTATGGCAAAGTGTAAGAAATAGAATGTTCCTCGCACAAAGCTTTGGCTACAGGTTTGGGGGCTCTCGGGGATGTCAAGCGATTTCAAACGTGTGCTCCCCACTGTGCTTTTTATGTGGGTGCTTGGGATTGAACTCGGTCCCCTTTGTTAGCTGACTCATCTCCCCAACCTTCTGTGACGGTTACTTTGTCTGCCATGTGCAGTTTGGAGACATCAATGTCAAGGTTGAGTACTTAGCACATAGTATGGCACAGGAAATGCCCTGTGGGTAGTATTGATGGGTACTGCGCTGGCTGGCTCTCCAGGGCCAGATATTGCAGAAAAGACTAGCACCTGATGTTTCTGCTGATTTACCAGGCACCAACCCTCTACTGAAGCGACCCCGGAAGGTCCCCAGTGGCAGCCCTCCTGATGGTATGGTCCGTGCCATCCTGCACGTGCCATCCTGCTGTCTCTACAGCATGCCGCACTGCTGACTTCCCTACTTTCTAGTCATCTTCTGTTTCCCTTTAGTTTCCACCTCTCTTGTTGCTCTTGTGTTGGTGTTTTGAGACAAGTCTCACTGGGTAGCCCAGACAGGCTTAAACTCCAATCCCCCTGCCTCAGCTGTCCTGGGGCTACACTTGTGAGCTTGTGCACTTGGCTCAGGCTCGGATGCTGATGGTCCTTCCTTTTTCACGTACGTTGAAATTAACCATCATTCATCTCCCAGAGGTTTCCTGTGGATTTCTAATGACAGCGTTTTTCCTTCCTGCTGCAGGATTTTCCATGTACAATCATATTAGGGCAGTGGAAGGCTTGTGATTGGACAGAAAAAGGGAGACAGAGCTAGGAATTGGGGAGACAGAGGTCGCAGGAGGAGAAGGGAAGTGAACAGAGATGGCTTCAGTCATGGACCTGTGTGGTATTTACTAGCCACAAATAGCTAAGTTTTTTATAAGGTTAGAAATATTGGGATAAAGCTTTTTTCATTATCAATTGGCACTTAAATTACTGTATTGGCATCTTGTAAACTGTAATATTATTTATACATAAATCTGATTAATAATTAAGCTTTAAGAGTTTTGATTTACTTGGTTGCTGGAATGTAGGTCTGCCAATTAAAGGGGTTTATGGCAGAGAGGAAACGCAGCTGAGATGATGTGGGAGCTGGCTGGGAGAGAACAGCTCAGCGGTGAGAACACTCTGTGAAGGACCCGCTGGGACATGGTGGTGAAGCCTGGCGGGGCAGGAGAGATGGCGGGTTTACTAATTTTTTCCTTTTTTAATATTTCCTGCAACACCTTCCCACTTGTTTGCATCTCTTATCACAAAGATCTGAGGACTCATTCCAGGATTTGGGGATCTTGGAATCCCCAAACACAAATTTCATTGGGGACAGATGTTGTCAATCTATCTGTTTTTAGCCACCAAGCTGAACTCACTGTTGTGTGAGGAGAGGATCAGTAGGCTCTTGCACTGTTCCCAATCTTCCGCTACAAGAACCTCCCACAGGAGCTGAGCAGGGCCAGGGGTCAGACACAGGTGACTACCAGCCCTCCAATGCACACAGACCTGTGACAGCTCAGGTTGCTGTGGCCTGCTGTGCCTACAGTTAGGATAATTCCTTCTGCAAGATCAGCTGCGATCCAGCTCTGAGTCCAGTTCTGTTATGATGTAGACACAGGGATGGATTAAGGCCAGGAGCTCTGAGAATTCAGTGGGTCAGTCCAGTAATCCTGATGACTACAATAGCCTCGGATATTGGAGTTCAAGACCTATCCCTCACCAACATGCTCCTGTCACAGATGATCCAACCTAACACTACCAACGCAGGAGGAACCTCGCTACATGAGCCCAGGATCCTACAAAAATGCATACATTCACACACACACACACACACACACACACACACACACACACACACACACACGAACATAAAGACAAGACAGAGAGAGATTGGACACACCTGATATTTACGATTAAATCATCTGTACAAGGCAATCTCAGTTGGTCATTTGTTGGTCCAGAATCAAACCACAGTCTGTAGACTCAGATGCTTGTAGGACCTTTGGGGCCTACAAGGCATGTCCCCTGGACAATTTGGGGCCAGAATGAAAAATCTCCATATAAATCACCTTTTGGGCTTCACCCTCCCACAGTTTCCTGACTTTTTAGATCCAGCGAAGCAAGAGGAGGCCTAGCAGTGTATAGGCACAGTTCTATCTCCTCTCAAAGCATGCAGTTGACACCTGTGTTCTATGTAAACTTGTAGGAGTGCCACTAGACCCCTGGGGCCACCTGCCCCACCCAGGATAGCTATAGATGCAGCCCCAACACAAAATTGTCAATTTACTTAAAATGCTGTAAGACTTTTCTTTAGTGATTTTTAAAAATATAACTTGCATTTGGGCTAATATCCACTTATCAGTGAGTTCATACCATTGGTGTTCTTTTGTGATTGGCTTACCTTACTCAGGATGATATTTTCTAGTTCCATCCATTTGCCTAAGAATTTCATGAGTTCATTGTTTTTAATAGCTGAGTAGTACTCCATTGTGTAAATGTACCACATTTTCTGTATCCATTCCTCTGTTGAAGGACATCTGGGTTCTTGCCAGCTTCTGGCTATTATATATAATGTTGCTATGAACATAGTGGAGCATGTGTTCTTGTCATATGTTGGAGAATCTTTTAGATATATGTCTAGGAGTGATATAGCTAGGTCCTCAGGTAATACTATGTCCAATTTTCTGAGGAACAACAAAACTGATCTCCAGAGTATTGTACCAGCTTGTAATCCCACCAACAATGAAGGAGTGTTCCTCTTTCCCCACCTCCTCACCAGCATCTGCTATCCCCTGAGTTTTTGATCTTAGTCATTCTGACTGGTGTGAGGTGGAATCTCAGGGTTGTTTTGATTTGCATTTCCCTGATGACTAAGGATTTTGAATATTTCTTTAGGTACTTCTCAGCCATTCAGTATCCCTCAGTTAAGAATTCTTTGTTTAGCTCTGTAGCCCATTTTTAATAGGGTTATTTGAGTCTCTGGATGCTTGGAATATCAAAGATATAATTGACAGACCACATGAAGCTCAAGAAGAAGGAAGGCCAAAGTGTGGGTGCTTTGGTCATTCTTAGAAAGGGGGAACAAAATACTCACAGAAGCAAACACAGAGTCAAAATGTGGAGCAGCTCCTAAAGGAAAGGCCATCCAGAGACTGCCCCACCTAGGGATCCATCCCAAATACAGTCACCAAACCCAGGCACTATTGTGGATGCCAAGAAATGCTTGCCGACAGGAGCCTGATATAGCTCCTGAGAAGCTCTTCCAGAAACTGACAAATACAGAGGCAGATGCTCACCACCAACCATTGGACTGAGCACAGGGTCCCCAATGGAAGAGTTAGAGAAAGGACTGAAGGAGCGGAAGTGGTTTGCAACACCCTAGGAAGTACAACAATATCAACTAACTAAACCCCCTAGAGCTCCCAGGGACTAAACCACCAACCAAGGAGTACACATGGAGGGACCCATGGCTCCAGCTGCATATATGGCAGAGGATGGCCTTGTTAGGCATCAATGGAAGGAGAGGCCCTTGATCCTGTGAAGGCTGGATGCCCCAGTGTAGGGGAATTCGAGGGCAGGGAGGCAGGAGTATGTGGGTGGGTGGAGGAACACCCTCATAGAAGCAAGGGAGGGGGATGGGATGGGGTGCAGGAGGGACCTGGAAAAGGGATAACACTTGAAATGTAAATAAAGTAAATATCCAATAAAAATTTTTTTAAAAAAAGTTGAAGTGGTTATGGGCTGATATATGCTCAAAATAAAAAGTAGATACATTCTTTTTCTTAATAAAATTCATTTTAAAATTAATATGCATATATATAATATATATATATTATATATATAAATTTGTCCATGTGGTTTGTGAGCACAGACTCTAAAGAAGACAGATTTGTGTCACAATATCAAATGGCTCATGCTTTCAAAGCATTTCAGAGTGGCATAAAGTCACACTGCATGGCGGAGTGTGGACATTCTGTACAGGTGAGAAGTACAGGCCCACAAGTTACTGCCTCATTTCTCTTGTTTTTATCCCATTGCCTCCACCTAAGGCTGTGCTCCAGCCTGTAGATATTTCTTCTGCCAACCTCCATGAAGTAAGCCAGACTCAGTGATAAAAGCTTGCCAGAAGATTCCAGAAACTCAAATCTAGTCCCAGACATAGTAGTACCGGGGATTCTTGTGATGCTCATTGGCCACTGGTTACCATCAGTCCTTCTGTGTTCTGGATGTAGGCCTGACCCTGCACTGCAGAGCCACAGGAAGTAGACAGGTCCGTCTCTTCCTGCTTCCCTCAGTTCACTCCACAGGGAGTGCAGATGAGCAGTGCAAGCCGCTGACAAAGTCTAGTGGTGAGAAATTTCATCGGCCAGGGAGGGATCAGGAAGAGATGTCTCACATCAGTCCACACGCTCAAGTAAGAACTCTGGAAGCGGAGCGCTCAGGCAGAGAGACTTCTTTGATGGGAAGCCATCTGCTTCACGACCACGGATACAATTCTCATTGACAGGAAGATTGTGAGAAGATCCTGGACAGTGAGGCTGACGTGCAGTAACAAGAGTGATCATGTAAGAGATGGGGAGAGCCATGCGTGGTGGCACACGCCTGTAATCCCAGCACTCTGGGAAGCAGAGGCAGGCGGATTTCTGAGTTCAAGGCCAGCCTGGTCTACAGAGTGAGTTCCAGGACAGCCAGGGTTATACAGAGAAACCCTGTCTTGAAAAAATCTAATCCAAAAAAACCAAAAAGAAGAAGAAGAAGGAGAAGGAGAAGGAAAAGGAAAAGGAGAAGGAGAAGGAGAAGGAGAAGGAGAAGGAGAAGGAGAAGGAGAAGGAGAAGGAGAAGGAGAAGGAGAAGGAGAAGGAGAAGGAGAAGGAGAAGGAGAAGGAGAAGGAGAAGGAGAAGGAGAAGGAGAAGGAGAAGGAGAAGGAGAAGGAGAAGGAGAAGGAGAAGAAGAAGAAGAAGAAGAAGAAGAAGAAGAAGAAGAAGAAGAAGAAGAAGAAGAAGAAGAAGAAGAAGAAATGTAAAAAAAAAGAGAGAGAGAGAGAGATGGGGAGAGGCTCACCTTCTGCTGGGCACCTTCCAAGGTCTGCTGCTCTCTGGGCGGACATCCCAGAGCCTGGATTCCCACCTCCAGGTTTCTGATCAGCTCTGAGAAGAGAGAGAAAAAAAAAAAACCTAGATGCTGTGACAGCAGCTGCTCTCTCTGTCCCGAGGTAAACGGGAAGCTCCCCAAATAACATCGGACACAATTATTCATGCAGATGAAGCCTGCTTATTCCTCTCTTAGAGAGACAGCAGCTCAAGCCTCCTTACAGTGTGTGACCTCCACAGAGACATACGCTCCTGTTTGCCTCCATAGACTCGGAGAAAGCAAGACAGATCCTGGTATGATAATGAGTTTCCAGTTTTTGGCAGGGCCACGGAGTCACTAGGCTCAGGGAGGAAGGAGGCAGAGACTATCAAGAGCTCGTCCAGGAAAGCACATCTCAGGCTTGCAGGGTAAAGTCACTTCAGAGCCAGAGCAAGTGAGACCTGGAGCTGACCCAGTTACTGAGAGGACGACGCCGGGCTCCCTAGGGGAAGTGAACTGTCACACAACCCTGGACAGGGGACGGAGCCTACGACGGAGACTCAGTGTCTGGCTTTCCGGCTGAGAGTCCATTCAGTGTTTCACTGAGTCAGACACACCGGTGTTATGCACATGCAGTGAGCCACAGGCTGTGGCGATGATGCTGTGTGTGCCAATGGGAATGCATAAATATGGGAGGAGGTGTGTGTGTGGCTGGAAGGGAATTCTAGGCTTAGGGAACAGCGCTTGCAAAAACGGGAGAAAATAAAACACTTGACAAGCTCAGGGCGTGGTTGGAGGTCTGTGGAGCTGAATACACATAGAGAGTCCGGCAAGCTGCCTCTGAAGTGACTCCCTGTGCTTCCTGGAGTTTGTACTTTTGCATACGCCCCCTGGTTGGGTATGGGTGTGGCTTGCATCCAACCCACCAAATACAGGATTCCTGCTTCACAGAAACCATGAGACACGGGACACCGTGTTCAGCACGCTCAGGCTCCTGTCACATGACTGTGTCGCAGAAGATCATGGCGACCATCTGGCTGAGCTCTCTCACTCCTGTGCTAGTCTTGAAGAATCCAGGAGCCTAAAGAGAAACTTTATATATCAAGAAATGTGAACAACATCTAGGAGCTTAGAATGGCCTCTGCCCAACCAGTGTAGGAGTCGCAGAACGTTGCCTTATGTGCATCGAGAACCAAGTGCTTCCAACAGCACAAAAAGCTTGAAATCAACGCCTCGTCTGGCTGGGCGTGTATGTAAGACCACAAGCCTGGGCTCTAACAGGCACGCACACACTTCTCAGCAACTGAACCACAAGTCAAGAGATGTGCATCCTCTTAGGCCCTGTGGCCCCATTATCCATTGTTCCACAACCACAGTTGCAGAGAGGGGAGGGGGAGGGGAGAGAAGAGCCAATGGAGAACAGAACTTACAGGCCACAGAAGGAGGCTTGGACTCCCACACTCATGACCTGGGTATGCTGGTTATCCACGGAGGACATCTGCAAATTGGACAAGATGATCTCGGAGGTAAGGTACAGAATCTGTCCTCTCGAGCTCAGTGAGCCAGGATTCCAGGGCAGACAGGAGAGAATTACACTCTGCTCACTCTGGTAAAAGAAAAGTAGCGTTCCCAAGAGTCACCTGGCCTGACCTCACATCCTTCTCAGGGTCAGAGGCTGGGCATGGCCTTGTCAGTGGAGAGAGAATCCCGCTTGGAGCTACAGCATGTGATGCCTGCAGCTTCAGAACCAACGCAAAGCAGCAAAGAACGTTGGTTATAGACTCGTCCCGGGCCCAGCAGCCAGCACCCACCTGAGATTATGTGACTCTCCATAGCTCATTTCCTGCTAGCAATGTTTGCTGCCTCCCCAGTCTCCATAACCGTGGTTGGAGAAGCCCCTGGAGAACAAACTCTCTCCTCCCAAGTCTTCCCAACCACTCTCTCTCCATTGTGACATTGTTCTATGGGGTCTTACTTGGTCGGGAAAGTGTCTTCCAGGTAAAGTTGACTGTGGGACTTCCTTGAGGATCTTGTGAAAACACAGTTATCTGGGACAGGGTTTGAGACTACAGTTCTAATGACTCCATGAGACCAGTGCATAGTGCCCTGGTGAGAAACAGGGTGACAGTCTCACTTGGCCACATGCTGCCTGAAACTTCAGGGAGTTCTTTGTATCATCCCAAGGCCCAAGCAAACCAGAAGCACTTAGGTAGGGCCAGGACATGCTCTAGCATGTCCTAGGGGAGTTGTGTGGGTGGCAGAACTCGGAATAAAACCATGAAGCCAGCAGCCCTTGGCTTGCTAGCAGGGAGGTGCTGGGGTACCAGGCACTGTCTAGCTTTGTGACAATAGGTAAGTCACTCAGGTGTGTCCAACCTTTGACCCAAAGGTAGCTAAGAATGTGGTCCGACATATTTGTAAATGACAATGTGATAGCACAGTGTCAAAAGGTTGGACATCCTTGTGACCTCTCTGAGAAGAAGGGTCAGAGCCACGTTGATCAATGAAATCAACTCTAAGACCCAGAAATGAACCCACAGTGCAATGAACACCTGATTTTTTATAAAGAAGCCAAAACCATACAATGGAAAAATAAAAGCATCTTCAACAAATGGTGCTGGTCTAACTGGATGTCTACATATAGAAGTGTTGGGAACTGGCAAGTTTAGCTCAATGCCCCCAGCTGAGCTGTTTTCACAGGTTTCTTAAGAGCAAAACATGCCACAGCTTAGCTTGATTCCTGCTTTCTCGCCAGGTGTGGTAGGGACTTCCCAGGTGCCTGACCTATGGCTATAATTTTTTTTCCTGTTATTCTCCCTGGCCTCTAGTGTGTATATATGCATATATATATTGCTGGTCCTTCAGTAAAGCTTTGGCATTCTCCTTACAGAATGACCCATGTCTGTATTTTCTGTTAATCTCCCAGGCCTACGTCCGATACTCGGTACTGTGGTGGCGCGAGTGCTGTCATAGAAGAATGAAAACAGATCCATATTTTTCACCCTGCACAAAACTCAAGTCTAAGTAGACCAAGGACCTCAACATAAACCTGGATACACTATGATTTAGATCTCATAGAAGAGAAAGTGGGAAATATCCTTAAAAGCATTGGTATAGGAGACAATTTCCTGAACAGAATACCAATGGCTCAGGCCCTAAAATCAACAATTGATAAATGGTTCCTCATGAAAAGCTTCTGTAAGGCAGAGGACACTGTCAATAGGACAAATCAGCAGCCTACAGATTGGGAACGGACCTTCACCAATCCTACATCTAACAGAGGGCTAATATCCAAACATTACAAACAATTCAAGAAGCTAGGCACCAACAAGCCAAATAGCCCAATTTAAAAAAATGGGGTACAGAACTAAACAGAGAATTCTCAACAGAGGAATCTCAAATGTCTGAGAAGCCCTTAAACAACTGTTCAAAGTCCTTATTCATTATGGAAATGGAAATCAAAACAACTCTAAGATTCCATCTTATACCCACCAGAATGGCTAAGATTAAAAAAAAAAAAAAAAAAAAAAAAACAAAAAAAAAAAAAAAACCTCAAGAGACAGCACATGTTGGAGCGGATGTGGAGCAAGGGGCATACTCCTCCATTGCTGGTCCATTGCTGGTAGGCATGCAAACTTGTGCAACCACTTTGGGAATCAATTTGGTGATTTCTCAGAAAACTGGGAATAGGTCTATCTAAAGACCCAGCTCTATCACTCCAGGGCATATACCCAAAAGATGCTCCACCATCCCACAAAGACACTGGCTCAGCTATGTTCATAGCAGCTTTAGTCATGATAGCCAGAAACTGGAAAAAACCTAGATGTCCCTTAACTAAAGAATGGATAAAGAAAATGTGGTATATCTACACAATGAAATACTATTCAGCGATGAAAAACAAAAACACAATAAATTTTGCAGGCAAATGGATTGAACTTGAGAATATCATCCTGAGTTAAGTGAGGTAACACAGTCCCAAAAGGACATGCATGGTATGTACTCACTGATAAGCGAATATCAGTCATAAGATGCAGGTATCATGCTATATACTCCATAGACCCAAAGAAGCTAAAGAAGAAGGAAGGCCCAAGCGACAAAGCTTGAATCTCACTTAGAAGGGGAAATAAAATAGTCATAAGAGGCAGATGGAGGGAGAGAGCTGGGTGGGAGAGGACATGGGTTTCCAATCAGGTGTGGGGAGGGACAGGAGAGATGGCTAAGTGGGCATGAAAATGAATGGAAATTTGCAACTGACAGGAGTGAGGAGATGGGAGACATCTCCAGGACAAGACAGAGTCCTGGGATAAGGGAGGCACCCAAGAATCAATGGTGTGACCTTAGCTGTGACTCACTACATTAGGGATCTGAAGAGACCACCTCCTGTAGCCAGGTAGGCACCTCAGTGGAGCGATAGGGACACCAACCCTTCCACAAAACTTTCGACCCAAAATGTATCCTGTCTACAAGAAATGCAGGCACAGGGATGGAGCAGAGACTGAGGGAATGGCCAACCATTGACTGGCCCAACTTGAGACCCATCCCATGAACAAGCACCAATCCCTGATATTATTAATGATATTCTGTTATACCTGCAGACAGGAGCATATTGTATCATCCTCTGAGAGGCTCCACCTAGCAGCTGACTCAGACAGATACAGACACCCACAGCCAAACAGTGGATGGAGCTTGGGGACTCTTATGAAAGAATAGGAAGAAGGATTGTGGGTCCCAAAGGTTTTAGGAATTCCACAGGAAGACAAACAGAGACAACTAACCTGGACTCTTGGGGCTCTCAGCGTCTGAATTACCAACCAAAAAACATGTACCTGCTGGACCTAGGCCTCCCGACTCATATGTAACAGATGTGCAGCTCAGTCTTCATGCAGATCCCAAACACCTGGAACAGCAGCTATCCGAAATGCTGTTGCCTGCACATAGGATATGTTATTCTAGTTGGGCTGCCTTACCTGGCTTCAATGGGAGAGGAAGCATTTAGCCTCCCAGAGACTTGAAGTGGCAAGATGGAGGGATACCCAGGGGAGTCCCCACCTACTCAGAGGAGAAGGGAAGGGGGAATGGGGAAGGATTGTGGAAGGGGTGACCTCAAGTCAGGCAGTGATCAGGATGTAAAAGTGAATAAGTAAAGCAATTAAATTAACTTTAAAAAAAAAAAAAAGAAGGGTCAGAGCACGGTCAGGCCCATATAACTATGCTGGGAGCCCCCACTTCCCTAACAGGGAAGAAAGACTGGAATAGCTAAGTTTGAGGTGAACCCACCAACCCCAAATTAGAATTGCTGGCAAAGGTGATACTGTCTCCCACTTGCAGTCAGGCTAAGTGTTGAGAGACAACATGTGCTTTGCCACAATCTGAAACAAGAGGCCCAGTGTGGTGTTCACTGAGCAGAGTTCAGAGCTGGAAGGACCACACCTTGTCTCAGCTGGATGGCCACTCTGGGAGATCGGCTGCTACCTGTGGACAGCAACAGCTGCTTGATGAAAAGCTCCTGGTGACTTCAGACACATACCTTCTCCATTTGTCCATCCAGTGCCAACTGCTCCTGGTGACTCTGGGTTCCATCCTTTCCACGGATTTGGACTTAGTCAGTTAAGACCCTGACTCTGCCATTTGATAACCACACGGTCTTGGGCAAAGTCTTTCTGGAGGGTCTCAGTCTCCTCCTCCCTGCACTGGAGTGATGTTACTTGGCTGCTGTGAGAAAAAGATAGACACTGTATGAAATTAAATGTGCTAGTTAGGCAGTTAAACGTAACTTAACCGTAAGGGATAATTTTCTTCCTCTTAGCTTTATCTATAACTAGGTCTTCCCTTTGTCGATTTGGCATGGCCTGTAGTCATCTGAGAAGGAAATCTAAACAAGGATAGGGTGCGGTCCTGATGATTAGCTGGTGTGGTGGGGCACAGTCCACTGTGGGAAGACCATTCCCTGAGTTAGCAGTCCTGGGTTTCATAAGAAGGCTAGCTAACCATCAGCCTGCAAGCAATCAAGCAAACAGCAGTCTACTACATGGTGGTTCTCAACCTGGGAGTTCACAACCTTGGGAATCTCACATCAGATATTGTACATTCTGATTCATAACATTAGCAGAATTACAGTTCTAAAGTAGCAATGAAAAAACTTTACGGTCGACGTGTGGAACTGTATCAAAGCATTACAGCAATAGGGAGGTGGAGAAGGGCTGTTCTACGGTTTGTTTTTGAGTTCCTGTCTTGACTTCCTTCTGATGATAGCCTGTGACCTGGAAGATAAATAAAGCCTTTTGTCCCCTAAGTCACTTTTGGTCAGAGTATTTCATCACAGCAACAGAAGGAAACTAGAACACCCCCACCCCACCTACCCACCCCACCTACCCACCCACTCTACTCACTTGGCCTTTGCCACTACTACCACAGGAACAGGCTACAGCTAACCTGCTGGAGAATGTATGGAATATATAGAATAGAAAGACCACTGGTCTAGCCTTGCTTCCAGGCAAGAAGGCAGCAGCCAGCCTACAGCTGGCCAAAGCAGCTCAGCAAAAGTCGGCCACTCCAGGCTCAGATTGGCAGAACCACCTTACAATACCCAAAGACTGGGGAGCAGCAGTGCATGGTTGTGTTTTCAGGTTACTGCATATGAAGGATTGTCCTAATCAGGGTTTCCATTGCTGTGAGGAGACACCATGACCAAGGCAACTCTAAGGACAGCATTTCATTGGGTTAGGCTTACAGGTCTGAGGTTCAGTCCATTATCATCATGGCAGGAAGCATGGCAGCATCCAGGCAGGCATGGTGCAGGAGGAGCTGAGAGTTCTACATCTTATTCCAAAGGCAAACAGAAGACTAGCTAAAGCTCACCCCTCCAAGAGTGACGCACTTCCTCCAACAAGGCCACACCTCCTAATGGTGCCACTCCCTGGGCCAAGCATATTCAAACCATCACATTCCACTCCCTGGCCCCCACAGGCTTGTTCAAACATGAAACAGTCCATGGGGTCCATACCTAGGCACAGCATAATGCAAAATATACTTCGTCTAAACTTCAAAAGTCCCATAGTCTATAACAGTCTCAATAACATTAAAAGTCTAAAGTTCAAAGTCTCTGCTGAGATCATGCAATATCTTAACTATAATCTCCTAAGAAATCAAAATAAAAAAATCATATCACATACCTCCAATGCATCTAGGACATACATTAGCATTTCAAAATGTCATGGTGAGGAAATATTGAACCAAAGAAAGGCAGAAAAACTGCTGGGCAAACTCTAAACTCTGCATCTCCATGTCTGAGGCCAAAGTGCTCTTCACATCTCCAAAACCTTTCAGCTTGGTTGACAACAACACCATTCCTTCTCTTGGGCTGGTTCCACTCCCTGTTAGCAGCTTTCCTAGGCAAAGGTATCCCATAGCTCTGACAACTCTGTTAGGATATCCAAGGCAACTTCAACTTTATGGCTTCTTGTTCCAGTGTCTGAGATCCAAACATCACGTGTGATCTTCTGCACTCCTCCAAAGGACTGGGGCCACTTCTCCAGCTCTGCCCTCTGTAGCACTCTAGACTCTGGTTGACTCCATTCCACTGCTACTGCTGTTCTTGGGGGTCATCCCATGGTACTGGCATCTCCAACAGGTGGGGTCTTCTACAACTAGGCTTCACCAATAGCCTCTCATAGGCTCTCTTTATGGAGTCAAGCCTCAGTTTCTTTCTATGATCTCTTCAGTCCTGGGCTGTCAACTGCAACTGAGCCTACACCTTCACTAATGACCTCCCTTGACCTTTCACAGTGCCAAGCCTCAGCTGTTCTCCATGACCCCTTCATGCCTTCAAAACCAATCTACCTGGGTGACTCTTACACATTACTAAGTTCAGCTGCAGCATGAGGCACAACCTTGGCTATCTCTGGAACACAGCCTCTTTGTGCTCTCAGAAAGCACTTCCCAGATTTTACCCCAGTGATGCTGGTCTCTTCTTAATCACCACTGATGTCTTAGCTCGAGCTAACCAGCATCAATGGTCTCAGTAACCCCTCTGTTCTTGATGCTAAAGCCAGAGCCACATGGCAGAAGCTGCTGAGTTCTGCTGCTTGCTGAAGCTGGAACACGGCCCCTTGTTCTATTACATTATCACCAACTTTCTGTTTTCCAATTCTTTCACTGCCTAAGCTTAGCTGTCTGGGAACTTGCTCTTAGCTTTATCTAGAACTCAGAGATCTGCATGGCTCTGTCTCCTGAATAGTGGGATCAAACGTGTGTACCACCATGCTCAGATTTAAGCTTTTCTTTATCTAGAACTTGCTCTGTCCCAGCCTGGCCTTGAACTCAGAGCTCTGCTTGCCTCTGTCTCCTGGGATTAAAGGTGTGCACCACCATGCCAGGGCCCATCCTTTTGAAGGCCACTATTCCTTTTTGCCCCGAGGTCACCACTCTCCTAGAATATAGGATTCAGCACTATTGCACTTACCAGTGCCTTTTATTCCTTAAACCACACATTTCATATTTTTTTTCTTTCTAAACTTGAGCTTCATCAAATTGCTCTTTGTGAGACTAAACCACAGCAGAGTCTAAACTGGAATTTTTAAGACCTCCTTTATCAATGAAATTAATTTGAGTCTCTTCACCTTAGCCTCAGGCAGCCTCTTCCAACAAGGGCAAAAAGCAGCCACAGTCTTCACCAAAATACCACAAGAACAGTCTCTCCACCACATTCTAAAATTCTTCTCCTCTGAATCCTCTAGATCCAGGCTTTAGCAATTCAAATCACCCTCATCGACAAGTCTTCCATACTCCTACTAGGATGGCCCAATAAGTTTTACTTAAAGCATTCCACTGCTTTCCAAATCCACAGTCTTCCAAACGAAAGCATGGTCAGGCCTATCACAGCAATACTCCAGTCCCTGGTACCAGCTTCTGTCCCAGTTAGGGTTTTACTGCTGTGAACAGACACCATGACCAAGAAAATTCTTATAAAGGACAACATTTAATTGGGGCTGGCTTACAGGTCTGAGGTTCAGTCCATTATCATAATGGCAGGAAGCATGGCAGCATCCAAGCAGGCATGGTGCTGGAGGAGCTGAGACTTCTACATCTTGTCCCAAAGGCAAACAGGAGAAGACATCTCAAGCTCAACCCCACACCACAGTGACACACTTCCTCCAACAAGTCCACACCACCTATTAGTGCCTGGGCCAAGCATATTCAAATCACCACAGGGATGTTTCTTCTGCAGTAATAACTTACTGTTCCAACCAAGAAGCAATGTAGGAGTAGGTGTGGAAAATGAAGAGCTTTTACTCATATGCAGGCAAGAAACATCACCAGAGCCAGCATTTTGCCAGAGTGGGTATGGCATTGTGGGGCCGTTTTGCTGCCATGAGAGAGAAGCCAGCCTCGGGATAGAGCTGACACTCTGGATGAAGAACCAAGAATAGCAGGGGCCCCATTTCTGTCTCCCTTGTCCCCTTCTGTAGTTGCGCACAGCACAGATGCTCAGAGCCAGGAAAGCCATACTCAGAAAAGAATTAAAGAAAACGGTGCTGCAGAGATGCTGGTTCAGTGCTCAGACCCAATGGATCCATGCTGGAAGCTTCTGCTCAGGGCTAAAAATAAACCCTTGTTGCACGTACATTGGCCAGGTGTCTGTTGCCTGTTCTTCAGACTCCCCTGTCTGACGCACAGCAGCCAAAGTCCCAGCTATTCCGTGATTTCCTCTGGACCAGGGCAGGTGCCAATAGATTTCCACTCAGCCCCCTGCCAAAGCGCTGCCCTGCCCTGTTAGCTGTGTTCTAAGGTGGTGAAAACCTGGTGCATGCCCTACATGTGGGGCAGATGTTCCGATTCGAATTCAGCTTTCAAATGTCCTATATATCAAAACTCCTTGGTGTGCTGTGTCTTTTTATATGCCTACTGCCACCTCCCCAAATGCTGCATGCTGTTCAGGTGCTGGTGTGGCTCTGGGCTGACATCCACTTAAGATCCAGAATAAAAGAGGATAAATACAAAGTCTGCCCCCCCCCTGCCGCCCCAGGTTTCCCGCAGCATGGACGCTAAGCTGCACATCTGCATGACAGACACTAGACTGCACATCTGCATGACAGACACTAGACTGCACATCTGCACGACAGACACTAGACTGCACATCTGCACGACAGACACTAGACTGCACATCTGCACGTAGGCCTCTCTCTAAAGTGAGCAGACTCATGTGTCCAGCATGATGGCTCCGAGGCTGAAGGCCCTTGCTATATAAGTCTAGCAACCTGAGTTTGATTCTTGGAACCCACATAAAGGTGGAAAGAGAGAACGGACTCCATAGAATGGTCCTCTGATCTCCACACACTTGTCATGGTATACAACACACACACACACACACACACACACACACATTTTTATAAAGTGGATGGATTCAGAGCCTGGAAAGGTAGCTGCGAAGTAGCTGGAAACCCAGCCCGCATGCTGCTGGGAAGCCTGGCTGTTCCACCACAAGCTTGGCCTTCCTGTCTCTGGGCTCTGGTTTTCTCACTAGCCCTCTTCTCATTGTGCTCATTCTCTGTAAGTTCCCCTTCCTATGCAGTCCTAGCTGAGCTGTGAGGTGAGCAGAACAGACCTGAGCTTCAGTCCCAGCTGGGATGAGGCATGCTGAGCTAGTGTAGGGCAAGCTCTTAGCCAATCTAATCTTCAGTATGCCACTTGTAGAAAGGGAACCTGCTCAGCGGCTCCATGGCTGGGTGCTTATTGCCCTTGCTATTTGGCTAAAGGGCAGTCAGATGGGTGTTTGCCCAGAGGCTGGGTGGACAGAACCCACAAGCACATGGTGTGACACAGCTATAATGGTTCCCAAATACATGTTCCATGTGCAGGGAGCTGTATAAGATGCTGTAAAAGATGCAGACTGCTGGTTAGAGTGTGATTAGGGGCTTGGAAGGTGTCTGTCTTCATCAATATTCTATCGCTGTGGAGAGATTCCATGGCCACGACAACTCATATATAAGAAAGCATTTAAATGGGCCTTCTATACATTCAGAGGTTTAGTCCATTATCATCAGCATGGTGGGAAGCTTGGCAGCACAGGCAGACATGGTGCTTGAGAGATAGCTGAGGGTTCTACATCCAAACTGGCAGGCAACAGGAAGAGAGAGCAACACTGAGCCAGGCTTGAGGATTTGAAAACTCAAAGCCCACCCCTAGTGACGCACTTCCTCCAGCAAGGCCACACCTCCTGATCCTTCTCAAGTAGTGCCACTCCCTAATGACTGAGCACTCAGATGAATGAGCCAATGAGAGCCATTCCTGCTTATACCACCACAGTGTTTTATTTTTTGTTCCTGTCGCTTTGGTAAAATCCACACAAAACTGACTTAAGAAAGATAAAGGGTTTTTTTTGGTTCATAGGCTCACAAGCAAGGAGGTGGCAGAAGTGGGGGCTTCAGACAGCTGGTCACATTACATGCATAGTTAAGAGCAGAGAGTAATGAGCTGGTGTGCATGCTACTTTTATTACACAGTTCAGGGTCCCCTGACTAGGAAGTGGTGTCGCCCACAGTGGGCGAGTCTTTCCCACCTCAGTTAACTTAATCAAGATAACGCCTCAGAGGCAGGTTCTTCCCATGTAGCTCTAGATTGTAGTGTCAAGTTGGCAATCAGCATTAGTTGTCACAGAAGGAATGGGGGACAAAGGGGTGGCTGTAAATGGGGACCTTGTGCTGGTAGACAGGAAAGCAAAGCTGGTGTTACTATGAGCTCATCTATACTGGCTCTGCAATGTGTCACTATGAAGTTGGTTTTTTTTTTTTTCACTTTATTTGGGAAGAAGGATAAAGAATTTTCCAGAAATATTAAAGGGTTGGCTTTTATAATCCTTAGACGCTGACCCTAGGTTACATTTGCTTCAGAAAATACTCTTGTCATGAATCTGTCACAGAGAACTTGTTCTGGGTCTAGCTCGTGCTTTTCACAGGCAGTAGGTTCGTCCCATCATTCTTGGTGGTAATTATTAAACTCTGACTTCTACACACAGTTTTGATCAGTACAACCGGCTGAAAAGAAACTTCTAGATACCAGTAAAATTGGGAGCATGGCTAAGCATGGTATTTTTCCAGATCAGTAATTGTTTTGCAAATAGGAAAGGACTTTTGACATGTGTGGAATAACAATTAATTAATCATTTGTTCCACTGAAAACTGCCCAAGAAGAGACCGAAAAAGATCCATGCGTTGCTGCAGCCTGGCAGCCTAGAAGCAGGTCTCTCCCTGCATTATTCAGCAAGGAAGGATTCCTGAGAAAATGGAGGGGGATTCTCTGAGCCACAAGCCACTACAGGATTTGAGCAAAGCTGGAAATGCCCTGTCTGGGATTTCCTCTCCCTGAGTAGGTCTGGGTTAGCGCAGACCCAGGAGA
Organism: Apodemus sylvaticus; assembly: GCF_947179515.1. Taxonomy (NCBI): domain Eukaryota; kingdom Metazoa; phylum Chordata; class Mammalia; order Rodentia; family Muridae; genus Apodemus; species Apodemus sylvaticus. The sequence goes on from NC_067477.1 coordinate 17,731,213, forward strand.
CTCGACTTGCTGCAAAGCATTTATAGTGTGGGGGCAGGGTGGTGGCTTCTTGCAGCCCCCACAGCCATTGCTGGCCTGCTAGCTCCCTGCCAGGGTGTGGGGTAATGGGTCCCTTCAGTCTGAGCACTGGGGCCACTTCACAGTATCACAAATTCCTCAGCTACCGGCTTGTGTCCAGCCGGCTCTTAGACTTAAAATTCTGGCCCTGAAGCCACCATCTTCTCCAAGGTTCCCCTCCCCCACACCCCCAACCCCCCTGCACTGGCAGCTCTCACCCATCATCGGCTTCCTTACTGGTTCAATAACTGCTGTGGGGATCAGTCACAAACAGCAGAGTCTGGGGGTGCAGCAGGAAAGAGCCTGCCTAGTGAGGTCAGAAGCCCTTCCCTCAGGCAGCTGTAGCCTAGAAACTGAAGGAAGCATTCAGGGTAGCTACAGCCGCACCAACAAGCAAACAGGAGAACAAGAGGAAGGACTAAAGTCACACCCATCAGCCTAGGGTCACTAATTGGAGCCCACCCAGGACCGAGACCCTCGCTACAGCACACTCAAATTTCTAGGAGCCTGGAGAAACAACTCCGTGTGCACAGTGCTCACCCTGCAAGCATGAGAACCTGCACTTGATCCCCAAAAGCAAGCGAGGCTTTAAATTTTTAATCCCCATGCTAGGGAGAGTGCATAGGCAAATTCCCCTGGGCTCACTAACCAGCCATAAGTTCCAAGCTAGGAAGAGAGATCCTGCCTCAAAAGAAGGAGGTTGGTGCCTGAGGAATGGCACCTCAGATTGTCTTTTGGCTTCCACACATGTAAACACATATGTGTATCTATGTACACACTCTCTGCATGTACCTGTACACATGCACACTCACGCGAGCACACACACACACACACCTGCCTAGGGTAGAATCTCTAAGTTTGTGAGTGGTATCTATGTGACAAGATGCCCTTGGCGGGTGTAGTTAAGCTATAGACTGACACACAGAGATGGTTCTGGATTATCTCAGTGGGTCCTAAACATCACCCCTCATGTCTGTAGAGATGGGCAGGGGTGCTTCAGAAGTATAAGGATGCTATATAAGAAGTATAAGCAGAGGTATAAGGATGCTGTATTATGGGGGAGGTGGGGGGAGGGAAAGAGGAAAGGGCCAGAGACTCCAGAAGCGGCAGGAGCTGGTCATGTCCTGAAATGAATTCTCCCCTGTCCAGCTCTCTGCCCAGACAAACTCACTCCACACTCCTGGCCTCTAAAACTGTAGAAAATGAAAGTGTTTCTTTTGAAGGCCCCCAGGTCCCAGTGGCCACAGGAAACGGATCTGCTGTTGAAGTTCAGGGTCTTTCCAGAACACCCTGGGGCCACCAAGGTCCACCAAATGCAATGTAGCATCAGGTTTAAAGAAACAAAGGGAAGTGTGGGCCCAAGGCTCTACTGAAATAATGTTGTTACAGCCAAAATGGGTCCCCAAAGGCAGTGGTAGTGACAATGTCCTAAACAGAAGGACAGTGGCCGGGCAAACAGCATCATTGCTATTGTGTAAACAAAACCTAAACTCAACTCAGCATTCCTCAGAAATATTGTAAAGTGGGTTACCATTTACCAACATTTAACCCCTTACTCTCCCCCACAGCCGGCTATCTCAGGCACCTAGTTCTGATTCACTGAACAGCCTATGTGAGCACACACACACACACACCGCCAGGCTGCCCACGCTCAGATGTAATTCATCAGTTTGCTTTCCCACCACAGAAGAGCCTTGGCAGTTTGGTTCCCAACAGAGCGCTCACTCTTTCTACATGCACACAGAGTGGTCCAGCTCAGTGCTTTCTCCATCCCCTCACATGTTGTTGTAGTGATTTGACTGCATTGGGTGTTGTAATAAGAGAACCAGGATTCTTCAGGGTCACAAGCGTCTCAAATGTAAACGATTTCCCCTGATTTCCACCCCTCCCCCGTCATGCGGAGAAACTCCAGTCTCTGCTGTTTTCTGTGTGTTTCAAAGAGAGTTTAAGGGGGTGATTTGCAACCCTGTGACAGAATTCTAAAATGTCAGCAGGTGAAGGGTCATCCAGCTGCTCACAAAGCTGGGGGTGGGAGTGGAGGAAGGGACAGATGTGGGAGAGGGAGCTGTTGGAAGACTGAAGAAGGCTAACTGCAGGCACAATCGTCCCTCTAGCTGTGTGGTGCTGAGGATGGAACCCCTGACCTCCTCCATGCTGAGCAGGTGCTCTACCACTGAGCCACATCCCCTTCGAGATGTCTTCTGGAGATGGCTCCTGCTGAGATGTTCTGTTGCCCGCAGCTGGGCTGGACCACGGACATCATGCGTCCGCTCATCGTTGCTTCCAGGCTGGATAAACAGTCTAAGCATCCTTCTTTGGCCCTTCCATATTTGCTCAGAGTTCAGGGAGGGGACCCCGGTTGTGTTCCTCTGCCTGCTGTTCTTAGCCAGCTCTTCCTCCAGCCTGCGTTCCAACCCCTACACACAAAGACACACCACAGGCTCTGCCGCCTTTCACACTGCATCTCAACTGGAGCCACATCTGCTCAGCCCACTGTGCTAGCATCTGCCCCCCCCAACCCCCCTGTGCTCCCCTTTAGCTGAGGGGGGGCATGGAACTTCTGTCTCCTTCCCTGGAGTCTCTGACTTGTTTTCTGACCTGTGTCTAGACAGGCAACTGACCTGCATCATCCTGAATCTCTTACCCACCACTCCTTGCCATGCTCCTGGGACTGATGGGACTTCTCAAGGTCCCCAGGCCTACTGAGACTCTTACTGTCACTGCCCCAGGCTAGAAGGTGACACTCGCCTCAGAAATAACTGATTCTCCTCTTCCTCATGACTCAACCAGGAAGAAGTCTAGAATCATATGGACAGAGAGCAGCACAGACAGATCACAAGATACTGACTGCAGTGGTCACGCAAGGCCACTGTGCATTACAGGCAGATACTGGTGACCAGAGTAACCCCAGGCTAGCCAACTGTGCTGAATGACTTTCCTACACTAAGGTCCCAGGCCTAGTCTGTTGGTGAGAAGCAGACTTGGCAGCTGGAAGCAAAATCCTTATAAGGAAGAGCCCAAGGGCCAGCCGATACAAAGCAAGGGTCTGCTTCAAGCTCAGTGGTGCTGGGGACAGAGAAGGGCCTTCCTGACAATCAGAGCTGAGGCTGTTCCCAGCCCACTCCCACACACCCACACACCCACACACCCCAGAGCTGCCTTTTGGCGCTGAACACCAATAACACTGAGCATAGAGGAAGAACAAGGCTATGAACGTTCCTCCTGGGCAGTCCGGGCCGACTTGAATGTGCTCTATTTTTATCCAGGAGTGCTGTGTTCTGCACTGTAAGGGAGAGGCTCATTTTTTACACGGGAGGAAGTCTTGGTCATGGGTTGGCTCTGAAAGCAAAGGTTAGGGTCTCATGGTGTGTATGGACATATAGGTATGCATGTGTAAGCACTGTGTGCATACAGGTATGCATGTATGAGCACCTGTGCATACATGTGTACATGTGTGAGTATTGTCTACATACACATGTGCATGTGTGAGCACCTTGTGCATACATATGTGCATGTGTGAGTACTGTGTGCGTACACATGTGCATGTGTGAGCACCTTGTGCATACATACAGGTGTGCATGTATGAGCACCTTGTGCATACAGGTGTGCATGTGTGAGCACCTTGTGCATACACATGTACATGTGTGAGCACCTTTGGGGCCATCCAGAGAAGACTCAAATGCTACTGCTGAGAATTCTGTTGCCTGCAGCCTGGGCAGAGCACATGCATCCACCAGCTCGCTGTTGCTTCCAGGCTGAATACAGTCTGAGCATCCCTCTCAGACCCCTACAGACTTGCTCAAAATTCAGGAAATGAGCCCCAGCTGAATTGACTCCCCTCCTGTTGGTACCCTGTCCCTGCTCTAGGCTGCATGCTGTCCCCACCACCACAGTGCAAAATTTAAAAACTAAATCATAATGGCTAAGAGTTAATCATATTTTACTAAATTCCAAACCCTGTCCTAAGATCCTTACATGTCACTCTACATGAAGAAAAACAAAATGAGTCACATTAATGAAAACAACAACAACAACAACAAAAGCCTTGACTGGGTTTGGTGTACAGACTTATAATCTCGCCACTCAGGTGACTGAAACAGGAGGGTTACAAGTTCAAGACCTGCCTGGTCAGAGTCCAAGGCCAGCTTGTCTCTAGGCCAACCTTAAATAAGAAGGATTCTGGGAAGGAGAAGGAGATGGAGGATGAAGGGAAGAGAAAGTAGGGAGAGGAGGAGAGGAGGAGGAAGAGGAGGAGATCAAAAACGCTTTCTATCAGATTTAGGGGCTGGAGAGACAGCTCAGTGGTTAAGAGCTTCCTGTTCTTCCAGAGGATCCAGGTGTGATTCCCAGAACCTACAGGGCAGTTCACTGCTGTCTGGTGCCTTCTGGTCTCTGAGGGTACTTCATGAATGTGGTACACAGACATACATGCAGACAAGACACCCATACAGATTAAATACAAATGAATACATAATTTTAGAAGCAACACTGTGCACTACAAGATGGGAAACAAGGCCTTTGAGATTTGGAGGAGGGCAGTTTCTACCCTGAACCCCAATACATGATGTGGAAGGGTAAGGCCTCCAGGCCAGCAAGGACTCAGAGAGGACTCTTTGTCTCTCTTAGGAAGCTGCTAGGAAAATGTGCTTTGGGAAAAGAAAAGAAAAAACGTGCATTAGAAGATAAATTTCACTTGAAAAACCAGAGAGAGAGAGAGAGAGACAGACAGACAGACAGACAGACAGAGGCAGAGAGATTTCAGCTGAGCAGCTTAATAAATTAAACCTTTACTCCAAGCATGAGACAGTGGTAGGCAGATCTCTGAATCCAAGACTGCCCAGTCTACAGAGCAAGTTCTAGGACAGCCAGGGCTACATAGAGAAACCCTGTCTTGCAAACAAACCCATTAAAAAAAAAACATGCTTATACATAAAAAGGACAAAGTTAAAGATTTGACCAATTAATGGGGTAGCTACAGGTGCTGTGATCAGTTCAAAAACTAAGAACAGACACCCTCAATATCAGTACACATAGATATGGCCAAGATATACAGATATGGATAGAAGGTAGCCACCATCTTGGGATTGGTACCAAGCTCAAGGTCAGCTCCCAGAGAAATGTCTGCTCTCAGTCACGTACAGACTGTAGACTAGCTTACTACATTCTACAGTTCCACCAAACTTCTTCATCCACAAGCCAACCACCCACACTAAGCCCTGCCCCAAACTGGTCAGGCACATAGAACAAATCATATATGCCTTGTACCCTGCTGTGCAGTTTATAGCACGACAAGGAGCTGCTGCTTCCTGACAGAGCATCTGTCAGTGCCCCACCCATATTCCTAGCTTTGCCTCCCAGCTCCCATCTCTGGAGCTATCCATGGCTTGATTGGTGTTCACCTTGCATCTGTGTTATTTCTTCAGACCCACCCTTCATTCTGCACCCAGAAAGCCATTCCCCAAGTCTAACACCATCTGACATTTTGCCCAAACAAACACTCCCAATGGATATCCATTATTTTTAGGATACAGGAAAACCATTTTTTGGATGTTCAAGGAATTGCATGACCCTCACATGCAGGCCCCTTCAGACATGTTGATCCTGTCTCAGCACATGGAGGTTTCTGAAATGTGCTGTGGCCATCATGTCACACCTCTGTGAATGCATCCCCATGTCTTGACTATTATGTCTCCTTTTGCCTTCATCACACAGCCTCCACCCTGCTTCTGTATTCCAGAAGGTCTCCCCTGAACCCTCTACCCCTTCAATCCTCTGGCTTCCTATAGCACCAGGCCTGTACCCCACTTCAGTACAGATGGATGTACGAGATTTGAAAATGTTCTCAGTGTGTCTGGACTGGCTGATTTTGTGTGTCAACTTGACACAAGTTGGAGTTATCACAGAAAAGTAGCCTCCCTTGATGAAATGCCTCCATGAGATCCAGCTGTGGGGCATTTTCTCAATTAGTGATCAAGTGGGGAGGGCCCAGTCCATTGTGGGTGGTGCCATCTCTGGGCTGGTAATCTTGGGTTCTATAAGGAAGCAAGCTGAGCAAGCCATGGGAAGCAAGCCAGTAAGTAACATTCCCCCCACCCCATGGCCTCTGCATCAGCTCCTTCTTCCTGACCTGCGTGAGTTCCAGTCCTGACTTCCTTTGGTGATGAACAGCAATGTGGAAGTGTAAGCTGAATAAATCCTTTCCTCCCACAACTTGCTTCCTGATCATGATGTTTGTACAGAAATACAATCTCTGGCTAAGACAGTGTCTTTTCCACTGAGAGAACAAAAACAATGCCTCTATTCTGTGTTGTCAGAGGCTGGCCTGGAGCTCAGCACATGGACCTGTGGAATACTTTCCCAAATGAGGAAGGGTAACACCTTACTTTCTTCATCTTTTGTCCTCCTGTGTAAGTAGCTACTTAGCTCTTCTCTTTTACACTCAAATTGCCTTCCAGAGACCAGGATACCTGCTAGGGACTGAATACTGGTGAGCCCCAGAAGTCATGCTGACACTCTACCCTGCAATGTGACTGCTTGTGGAAATAGCCCTGTTACGGAGTAATTAAGGTTAAATAGAGTCCTAAGGACAGAGGCCTGAACCAATAGGATTAGATCCTTACATAAGGAGGGGACTGTGTGTGTGTGTGTGTGTGTGTGTGTCACCAGACACATTCACAGGGTAACTACACACTATAAGAAGACAAATGTCTGCAGGAGAGGTACAGAACCCTCCTGGACACTGATTTTGGACTTCTTTTTTTTTTGTTGTTTTGTTTTGTTTTTTCGAGACAGGGTTTCTCTGTATATCCCTGGCTGTCCTGGAACTCACTCGGTAGACCAGGCTGGCCTCGAACTCAGAAATCCGCCTGCCTCTGCCTCCCAGAGTGCTGGGATTACAGGCGTGCACCACCACCGCCCAGCTTGATTTTGGACTTCTTAACTTCAAAAACTCTAAGGAAATAAATCTGGCATTTTTGGTATGGTAACCCAGGTAGGTCAATACAAAGCTTACACATTTCTGAAGGCCCTCAATCTTGTCAAGGTCCAGGATCTCCTGGGATCCAGGACCTTGTAAAGAACCTGAGGAGAAAGAGACCACTTACAAAAACCTAAAAGATCAACTCATCTCCCTTCGCTTCATCTGGATTGTCTCTAGACTCTGGAAGACAGCGGTAGGACTCTCCAGAGTCCTGTTCAATGGGTCTGTTGGGATGTCTCAGTTTTCAAGACATTCTCCGCAGCACAAACCTAGGGACCACCAGGGGGCGCTCATACCTCTGTTGTGAACTCAGTACCCCAGGAACACTTTAGAAAACCACTTGAAACCAAGTATTAGGAACCTCCGTGTGCATGTTTTCAACCCTCTGACTCCACTTCTGGGAGAGCATCCCATGAAATGACCTAAGTGCACATATTAGACGTTAGAGCAACAAAATTTAGAGCAAAGAGAGATTGGGGAAAGACTACATGGAAAAGGCTACAGAAGACTTAAGAAAATTATAGCATAATCCCTGATGAAACATGAATATTATGGATTACATATCCCTTACAAAAGCCTTTAGTGGGACTGGCGAGACGGCCAGCAGCTAAGAGTTCACGGTGCTCTTCCGGGGAGAAGGGGGGGAATGCCACCCCAGCTCCAGGGGATGCAAGGCCCTCTTCTGGTGTAACTTCATCTGAGGGACGGACCCCTTAAGTGCTGCTGTGACCTCCAGAGCCACTGCCCGTTGTCCCATTCTCTAGCCCCTGAGAAGCGCTAATCTAATTGACATTTCTAAAATGTCATTGTTTCAAAATTGCCATGAAATGGAACTGTAAAGTTGGCCATCTTCAGGGACATATTGCATTCAGCACAACTCGCTGGAGATTTATCCAAGTTGTAGCTATTAACAGTTGGGCCCTTTTTGCCCGTAAACAGCACACCATGGTCTGGTTACCCCCATTTAACCCTTCCTCTGCTGAAAAAAAGAGCAGTTTCCAATTTCTGACTCAGAATAAAACCACTAGAACAGTGGTCCTCAACCTGTAAGTGACAATCCCTTGCAGGGGGTGTCAAATGACCCTTTCAACAGGAGGGGGTTGCGTAAGACATCAGAAAACACAGATATTTACACTACTAGTCATAATAGTTGCAGAATTACAGCTATGAAATAGCAATAAAAATAATGCTGTGGTTGGAGGTCCCCACAATATGAGGGACTGTACTGAAGTCACCACAGCATCAGGAAGGCTGAGAGCACTGTGCCAGGAGGACTTGTTTGAGAGTAACGAGGGGATGTTTTATTCATGAAAACTGTCTAGCTGGTTTCCAAGGTACTCATCCTCTTCCCGACAGTGGGGCCTGCCGGTGTGATGGCTCCCTGCTCGCTGGCATTCTGACAGGTGTACTGTCTCCTGGCTTTAATTTGCATTTCTTCATGGCTGCAGCAGCTGCACAGCCTTACAGATTCTCCACTGCCATCGTACATCGTCTTTACAGAAATGCCAGCTCCTGTCTGCCCATGAGCACGACTGTTGGACTATATGGCTTTTCCCTGATTGAGTTTGAGTATCCTTTCCTATATTTTAGATGTAAAACCTCAGGTTCGATCCTCAGCACCAAAATAAAATTAACTAGACCATAAGGAAAACATAAGCAGACGTCCCGGCTCTCATCACACTCCCTGGACTCAAGGGATAGAAACTCATCAATGGCTTCTCCTAAGCAGGGTCTTCTGAGGAGGGTGGGCATCACGGGTGCCTCGTGGATGCCCTGTGAGGTGAGTCCTGCCTGGTTAGAGTCCATAAAGGCCAGTCCACTGAGCACTGTACTCAGTGGTACTTAGATTTGCTTGGTACTAACTGTACGCAAGGCTCCATCCTACTTGGTAGGATAGAACCCTGCTTATCTGAAAAAGGACTTGTCATCTGTCCCAGAAGGTAACTGGAAGCAGGCCAAGGCCTGACCTCTCTGCCTGATTTAGGCACCTACCTATCTGCATTGTCTCTCAACTTTAGGCAACAATCCCTCTGAACTCTTCAGAGGGGCATGTCGATCTCACAAGGAGTGTCTGTCTAAAGAGGCAGACTCCTTGCCCACCTCCGCCCCTTCAAGACAGCAACCAGGGAAATGGGGTGTTTTATGTCAACTTTTGTCCCGTTCTTGACCCCAGTAAAGCTGCCTGGGGGGTCTCCAGGCATGGTCCTGAGCCTGCAGCCACCTTGGATTCATCAACTTCAGGGCCTCATTGATAGACAACCCTGCAAGCAGGAGTATGGGGACAGGATTGTCCCCACAAGCGTCAAGGACTTCCTTTTACATCCTTGGGAACCTGGTGATCTGCTGGACCACTCGGTGACCAAGGATGCCCAGGCACACACTCACCTGCATCCCTCTCACCTGCCCCTGCTCTTCCTCCATTTAACCCATGTCAGGGCCCTGACAGTGGGCTGAGAGGCTTCATCCCACTCACCCTTAGAATCTCTTCTTGGCTTTTTGTAATTCTAGCTTCTTGCTATCATTAGGCTGTGTGGTCAGACCTGAGATGCGGGAAATGCCCAGAGACTGTCCTGTGACTACAGTAAGGTTCTGGGGGCAACACAATGAACACTGCATGGACTCCAGGCTGCTCCAAACCCTGGGAGAGCCAGCCCCTGCCTTCACTCCTCCCATGAGGGGCTGAGGGTGGGGTGCACCCTCCCCCACAAGATGATGCTTCCGAAGAGCTGAGGAAGGACCTTCATTTTCCTTTCCATGTAGCCCCCAATTCCACATGCCATCCAGATTCTGATCCTAGAAGCTGCCTCATCCTGATACTGTGCCAGCCAATTCTGTTTGTTTTTGTTTATTTTTTGGTTGTTTTTTTTTTTCTTTTTTTCCGAAACAGGGTTTCTCTTTGTAGCTTGGCTGTCCTAGAACTCACTCTATAGACCAGGCTGGCCTCGAACTCAGAAATCCACCTGCCTCTGCCTCCCAAGTGCTGGGATTAAAGGCGTGCAACACCACCGCCCGGCCAATTCTGTTTTCTGAAACAGCCCTTCATCACTTTGGAAAATCTCATAAAGAAAGAAGGGTCTCAGACCCCGAAGGACTCGCCTTGGGCTCACGGGGTACCAGCTCCAGACACAGATGTGTGAACTTGAGCGGACCTTCAGTTAAGAGGGGCAATGGTTGTATCACACCCAAGGGGATGAAGATAAAAGCAAACTAAATCTGAAAGCCTTCGAGCTGAGCGGGCGGGGTCATGGGGGTGGGGTGTCTTCAGGTGCAGGACCCTAAGCTTGGGGAACCACAGCTCGACCTGTGACGGCTAAGGTCCCTTACTCTGCACGCTGTGGGACTTGCTTAGTATTTCCAGGAGTCTCGCCCGCTCACAGAACATGCCTGACACCCACAAGATGAATTTCATATTTCACAATGATCCAGTATTGTTTAAATCAGCATTTTTCTTCCTCAAGGAAGGCCCCCAGCTCTACAGAGGAAATTAAAGATTTTTCCAGAGAATGTGGCTTATAAAAATATTTCGAAGGTCTCAGAGGTGGGTGAAACTATAGAAAAAGACCTCTGAACCTGCTCTTCCCTCATCACACACACCAAGGGGATCTGGGCAGGTGTGGTCCCCGCCTTGCCTGTCAGCTGGAGGAAGAGATCTACCTGGTAAGGCTGTTATTACGGAGCCAGAGATGACCATGTCCACTGACCAGCGGCTGTCACCTCTGGTCTCACTCTGAACCTCCCACCTTCATACAACAACCTGAGGTGACCTGAGCCACAGGCTTGCTTTATTCTTTTCCATTTGTATGTAGTACGTGTATGCGTATGTCTGCATGTATATGCATGTATATATATGCATGCGTGCATGCGTGCGTGTGTGTGTGTGTGTGTGTGTGTGTGTGCGCGCGCGCGAGTACACATGACACAACATGCATGTGGGGTCAAAGGGCAACTTCAGGAGTCAGTTCTCTCCCTCTATCATGTGACCCCCATAAACAAACTGAGGTCATCAGACTTGGTGTCAAGGGTTTTTACCTGCTGGGACATCTTGTGGTTCAATGGTGGGCTTTCAAAAGGTTTCCTGGGTGCTTTCAAGAGACCTGCCAGTGCTGGCCAGAGAACAGATATAAAGGGCCTGGGACTCTTCTTCCTCCTGCCTATCCCCAGCTTTCTGTACTAACCCTCTCAGACTTCTGACCCTCCAGCCAGCTCCTTTATGAGGTTAGTAGACTCCTCCTACTCCGGGGGGCAGGGAGGAGCTGGGGTAAAGTGTGCTTTCTCTTGTCCCCATCTGATTTCAGGCCAGTGAGTCTGAGGTTCCAAATCTTTCATGAACCCCTCCCTTGTGGGAGGACCGTGCAGCCGTGTGACCCTAGGCACACCTTCTTGTTCTCTGGGACTTGAGCGCCATGTTAGGTAGGTTCTAGTTCTACGCACTCCTTCACCCTGATCGTGTGCGCGCACGTGCGCGTGTGTCTGTGTGGTATGGTGTGTGTAGTATGGTGTGTGTGTGCTTGTGCATTTGGGGATCCTGTGTGATGAACTATGTGTATTTTGCTAAAAGCTGCCAGTGCTGGTGTGTGAGGCATGAGCGGCAGGCAGAGCACAAGCCCTTGCTTTGCCATTGCACTGATCTGAGTCCTTTATGCCGCCCTTCCCAGTTTTGTGAGCTGGGCAGTGGGGAGTCCGCAAAGTAGTTTCTCAACTCTCCTGTTCAGGAATCACGCTGGTGCCCTGTGAACAGGGATGCAGACTCAGTAGGGTGGGAGCGCCTGTTTCCCACATGCTCCAATATGAAACACGATCACACGCTCCTACGTGAAACAGGACGGCCCCCAGGCCTTTTCCCAGGGCCGCTGGTCACACTGAGTAGGAAGCCTCTCTGTCCTCAAGCCTCAGCCCATCCTGGCTCTCCACCAACTGCTTCATTTCCCCACCCTACCCCCTTCTGAACTGGAACATTCTGGAAGTTCACTTGGAGGCTGTGCAGCCTTTCAAATGTCCTCAGATCTTTGGCTCCTCTGTCTCTTCTCTATTTACATTCAAACCCATACCACTCACGGATGTCCATCCTCCTGGTGCCCTTAGGAATAGAGAATGTGACAGCAGCAGTCACCCACTCCCAGGGCTATGAGCTCATCAGAGCAGGCTACCAACTATGCCACCCGCACAAAGAACCAGGAACAGATCCACAGGGACAGACTCTCTGTTAATGAGGCCTGAGATTTGATTCATTTCTAGGTTCAGCAGGGAGCCTCACAGACAGCCGGAGAGGGCTTTGCACATCTATGGCCCAGCAGTTTTGGGGACCTGAAATCTGTACTAAGTGTTCCCCTCTCTGCCTCCGTGATATGGGTGCACCCTAACTTGAGGTTCCCCATATTGTCTGTAATCCCTAGTTTGTCAGTTAAGAGTCAGGATCCTGCCCTCATCACAGGACTCTTCCCACCCATGATAAACACAGGCATCGTGTGCACACCTTAATATGTAGTGCCTACGCCACGTGTGTTCTATGGTAGTGTACATTACATACAGTTGTGACAAACACGGAGTGGCTGTTCCACTGCCCCAGCACCACACCTGTCCCCAGTCATGGCCTTTTTCCTCGTTCCTCTTCATTACAACTCTCTGCAGAGTTTTTAGTGACCTGCTGTCTCAGATACTCTTCCTGCTGTGGGCAGCCAGGTAGGACATCCATATCTCATGCAGATGCACAGAGAAGGGTGACAGGCCCCTGGCCTTCTGCCTTGACCCCAGCAGCGGTCCTTCTCAGGCCACCTGCTTGTCCCAAGGTTCCCAGGCAGGAGCTCACTTTGAGAGCCCTCACAGAGACTCAGAACTTCATGAAGAAAGTAATAAGCGTGCCTGGGCCTGCATGACTGCCCAGCCGGAAGAATCCAGCAAGCCCTCACTTCACAGAAAATGAAACAGGTATCAGGGGAATTGTCTTGCTCGATATCACCAAGTGCTTGGTGACAGGAAGCACTGGGCCTATGTGGGAGACCCCTCTACTGTTCTCCCAGCCCCTCCATGTTATCGCCGTGCACTGGTGTGATCACCGTGAGCCCTGGTCACATTCAGATATCGTCCCACTTAACCTTTGGTGACATTGGGCAGACTAACATTCTGTCTGGGAAACACTCAGGATCAAGGACACACAGAGGGTCCATCTGATTGTCCCCTGCCTCACCACTCTCCATAACTGGTTATTCCCCCCAAAACCCAGCTGACAATAGAAGTTTCTTCCCATCCCTGCCTGCTGGACACAGCACGCCACAGGGTCTGGCCAGCCTCCTCCTTACTGCCTGGGTTAGTGGCAAGCTCATCAGGCTCCAGGCCCCAAGGCTGTCACTGGACCAGACCCCACCGGGAACCTCCTCCTAACTCCAGACTCAGATGCTTGCTGCTGTCTGCCTGGTGGTCAGTGAACATTCCACAGCCAATGTGTACAAAGTTGAACTTCCGAAAGTCCCTCTTAACCCCACCAAGGACAATTCCAAACCTGCCCACCAACTCCACGGCGATTACACGGACATCTCTGGATCTAACCGCATTATCCTGCTAACCTCACGTCCTATCCCTTCCTAGTCCTGGAACACACGGTGATGTTCAGTAGTTGACATAAGCAGGCAGGCGCATGCCAAGCACTAACCAGTGAGTCCAACCAGGCTTCCCACTCCTTCCTCACCCTCTACCCTCATCCAAAGCCTCTCCCAACTCAGCCTTGTGGGGACACACTCCCACTATGGCTTTGCTCGTGATGTCTTAGTCCATTTCCTCTGCCTCACTGAATACGCAGACTGGATAACTTGTAAAGAATACAGGGTTAGCTAGCTGTGGCGGTACACACCTGTAATTCCAGCTCTGGGGAAGCTGAAGTAGGAAGATTGTGCATTTGAAGCCGGCCTGAGACTCTCTCAAAAAAGCCAAGGCCAAGGATGCACCTAAGTGGTAGACACTCGGTTGAGCATGTGTGAGGCCCTGGGTGGCATTTCCAGCACGGAAGGCAAACAGGAAAACAAACACAGGCACACTTAGCATGAGGTTCTGGAGCCTGGGAGGTGCCAGGCTCGGTGCCAGCACGTGGCTCTGCCTCTGGCAAGGGTCCCTGAGGGATGGCCACACAAACTGCTGTATAAACGATTGTGTTAGAGTGAGCATGTTTTTATGACAAAATCTCTGACATTCTCTTGATGACCACAACCCAGGCACCTTCCAGAGGTCCCACCCCTATATAGCGTGGGCATCTGAATCAGGCTGGCAACATATGCCTTCCATGGGGCAAGCATTCAATCCGCAGCAGTGTCTGAACCCCGATCCAGCCTGCACCCCACAAACGGTTTTCCTCTTTGCAGGCTGAACATTCTAAACCGCTACACTGTTCTCTGTCCTTTCCATCCCTGGGCTGATCTCGGCGCAGTCCCTCCCCTGTCCTCTCATGTGCCCCTTGATTTCCTCTGTCCCCGGATTTCCTCTGCCCCAGTCCTGGGGGGGGGGTGTCACCTGCCAATCCCAGCATTCCAGGGCTCAGCCTGTCTCCTCCTGAGGTACGCACAACTTTTCAATAAGCAGACCACTCCCCTTGGACACACTGCATCTTTAAAAGATACCCAAGAATGCGTGATCATTCTCTTCATATAGGTAAATCTGTGGCCATTCCCTTGCACCCCTTCGGGGAGATATTTTCTAAAATTACAACCACTTTTCGGGACAGAGAAACCCTCTTTTATGATTCTTATTATTCTTATATTCTGAACACTTGCATTCCCAGTAATGTGTTACTACTTTAAGGTGTCAAGCCCAGAGGAGACCAAAGAACCATCTTCATCCACGCCACAGACTGTGTCTGGTGAGTTATTGGCCAGCCACCCCCCCAACAAAGCTTCAAAGTAGATGCTTTCAGCCCACCCCTCCCCTGCCCATTGGGATGCTTGCAAGCCCGCGCCACTTCTGAGAGCGGTGACATGACAAGGTGACATAACCCCACTGTTTAAGAAGTGAATGTTCTAGGTGGAAAGCCCATCGAAGGTTTGCAATCACGGTGTCCTGGAACTTTAGAGTGTCCCAGAAATGCTTCAGGGGAGCACTGACCAGGCTAGCCACGCGGAAGAGGCTTAGGAGAAGCGATACCAGTTAAGATTGGGTGTATTAGTCTGGGTGACTGGATTAGCTTACACTACCTGATGTGGGTAGTCCACTAAAGTCTGTCTTCACTCTGGAGAGGCCGGGACCTGAGAGCTGCTCTGTCTGTGAGGTCGAATGTTTCAGCAATCCCAGTCTGGCCCTGGAAGCCTAGAGGATTCCTAGAGAGGTTACCTGGTCTTCAGTTCACACGGGAAGAAGCTGGGTTCTGATGGCAATGAATGACGGCAGTAAGGGCAGCAGCAGAAGCAGGGTAGATGAACCCACCAGCAAGACACAAAGGCAAAAAGGTGAAAGCTTTTCCCTTAGACCTCCTTATGGCTGAGCTTCGAGCAGCAGGTGCCACCCACATTTAGGTGAATCTTCCCACTTCAGCTAATCTAATCAGGGAAATCCAGAGTGACCAGTGGCATGTCTCTTAGTGGATTCCCATTCCAATGGAGTCGACTGCCTAGATTCATGATCACACTGGGTCTGGACACTAAATGTGTACGACAAACATGCTACCAGAGTGTGGCGGGGTAGACCCCACTGTCAACTGGACAGAATCTATAATCACCTGGCCATAGACCGCTGAGACTGTCTGTGAGTGATTATCCTGATTGTGTGCATTGCTGTAAGAGGATCCATCTTGAGCCCCGCATTCTGCAGGCAGGGAATGATGGACTGTATCACCGTGGAGAAGGTGAGCCGAGAAGCCACAGACAAGCATCATTGCTCTCCTCCTGACTGTGAGCAGATCATGACTATCTCAAGCTCCAGCATGCTGTCCCCACCACGGTGGACTGTGCTTTGAGCTCGGAGCCAAAATAGATCTTTTCTCCCTTATGCTTCTTTGGTCAAAGTATTTTTCTTTCATTGCAACAGACAAAGAAACTAAGACATGGAGACAGGTAGATGGGCTTGATCTTTTTCTTCTACTGCTGGAGGCTGTCTTATGAAAAAGGAGCTTGGGTCCAAGGGAATTTTTTTTTTTTTTTGTCAAAGGCCAGACATGGTGGCCCACACCTGTAGTCCTAGCACTTGGGAAACAGAGGCAAGAGAAGCAGGAACTTAAGGTCATCCTTCGCTATGTATCAAGTAGAAGGCCAACCTGAGCTATGTTGAGCCCTGCCTCAACCCTACCCAACATCACCCCCAAAGTAACATCTCTTTAAGGACTTGCTTGTGACGAGGTTATTTCGAAGCAGTAACGTACTCTTCACACCAGTCTCTCGCAAGGTCATTACATACTGTCTCTGTCTTACAAGTAAGAAGGGCTGGGAAAGGTTAATCAACCTGCCTGTGGTTGGTATCTGTTGCTGCAAAACCAATTAGCCTCTAACCGGCCTGCACTCACTCAGTCAAAAGTGAGGGGACAGCTCAGCTTGGGGAGTCTGGCTCAGAGTTTCTCTCAAGGCTTTCGGTCAGCTTGTTGACAGGAGCTGTGGTGGTTGAAGGCTTAGCCAGGGCAAGCAGACCTACTTCTGTGGCTGGCCAAAGAGAGGTCTCATGACAACGTCCACACCTAAAATTAGTGTTGCAGGTTGAATTAAATTACGAACTTGCATGTAGAGACACTCTCCTGGGTTCTCCAGGTGAAGGCAGCAGGACTGCATGGGTTCCAAAAGAAGAGGAGAGGAAGGCCAGAGACTGGAATGGTTGACAAGAGAAAAGATGCTGGGAGAAAGAGGTGTGCTGAAGATGGGGGAGGGGCACACTGGCATCGCCATCAGCTTAACACCTCCCAGACTCACCCTGAAGGAGGAGAGGCAGATTTTGGTTCATGGTTTTAAGGAGACATCAGTCCTTGGCTGCAGGGTGCAGAGAGAAGAGTCAGAGGTGCGTAGCTCAGTCCCTGGCGTTGTGAGCACCTCTCACAGAGGCCCCCCCTCGCCATGGTCGACCAGGAAGCAGAGCATACAAGACCGGAAGCTGGGGCAGAGCTTCAGCCTTCCAAGGCCCTCCCTCCGTGGCCTGTTCTACCATTTCCTAAAGGTTCTACAGCCTCTCGAGAGCAGAGTCATTAGCTGCAACCTTTGGGGACATTTTAAAAAATTGTTACTATTAAGCAAGTTTCTTTAAGAAGCTTTTTAGAAATGTGTTTACTTTGTTGTTTCCAGGGAGCAGGACGCCTAACAGAGGTCAGGGCGCCATGGTATGCCTAACGGAGGTCTGAGGACCATCTGCAGGAATTGTTTTTCTTCTACCACCACGAGGTGCCGTGGATTGCATTCAGGTCATCGGGCTTGGTGGCAGGGCCTCTTACCCACTGAGCCATCCTACCAGCACCAAGGACATTTTAGATTCAAAGCACAATCCAAGGAACACAAAGACTTCTAGAAGCCAGAAAAGGCAAGGGAACAACAGTCTCCCACTAGGGACCCCTGAAACGCAGAGCCGGGTGACACCTTGATTCTGGCCCTGTCCACACCATGCTGACTCCCCGATGCCACATCAGAAAACAGTTTCTCACATGGTTCAGTGACGTGGCGCTTGGCGGCAGGAGTCAGTTCTTGGCTCCTTCCTATAGGGTCCCCGCTGTGGGAGCCATAGCTCTGTTTGAGTGTCCTTACACAGTGCAGCTGTTGCTACTCCTCCAGGTTCAACATAGAACGGAAGGAACCAGCTTTTCAGTGTGTTTGGGAAACCTACCCTCCCTCCTCCTCCTCCCCCTTCTCCCCCCTCTTTCTCTCTTCCTCCCTCTCTCTCCCCTTCCTTATCCCCCCCCCCCTCCACTGTTTGCCTATGTAGCCCTGGCTGGAACTAGCAACGAACTTACAGATCTGCCTGCCTGCTGGAATTAAAGGTCTACACTACCACCTCCCTGCATCCTACATCTTGGGAAGGGAGGAGTTTCAAAGAATTTGTGAAGCTTTTGTTTTTTTCCACTAAGATCCGGCCAGATGAACTAAGTGGACTTGAAATAAAAGGAAAAGCTCAACCAAATTGTTGATTCAACCGTCAGCTTGATACAATGTAGAATCACCTGAAAGAGACTCTCGCTGAGGGAATTGTCTACATCAGGTTGCCCTGGGCACTTGTCCATAGGGAATTATCTTCATTATATTAACTAAGGTGGGGAGACTTGTTCATTGTGACTGGCACCATTTCCCGGGGTTAGTCCTGGACCGTATCAGAGGAGAGAGGCTGTGCTGACAGCTGTCACACAGGCTTCATTCGGTGCTCTTCCTTGGGACGAGATGTGACCAGCTGTTTAAAGTTCCTGCCTTGATTTTTTTTTTCTCACCATGATGGCCTGGCACCTGAAATAGCCAATGGGATAAGCCCTTTCTCCCTATAAAATGTTTTCAGGATACTGTATTACAGCAACAGAAATGAAACCAGGACACTGACCCCAAAGCCTTTCCATCTTGAAGAATTACAGAACTGGGTCTGATGTCTAGACGCGCCATCAGTGCTGAACCTGGTTCCCAGGAGCAGCAGTGGAGATCTGAGAACCATGCCCTGTGTTTCTAAGTTATAAAGGGAACACTGCCAACTGAAAGGAGACCATGCCAGCTCTTGCATGAAATGGCATCCACTGGCTTGCTACGCTCTGGGTGGAAGTTATTGATGTCTTTAATAAAACATGGGATGGCTAATGTAATTAAGTCCCATCTGATGGACAGCATCTTCAGAAATGTGGCCTCTCAGGGCTGAACACAGAGTATATTGGTGCAGAAGAAATGAGGCAAACCCCACAGTCCTGCTACTTTGTGACCAGGGAAACTGAGTACCAGACAAGCAAGACCTCACCTGGGCCACCTGGGCACTGTCCAAAGCCAGGGGTGCGCCAAGATATCCTCACACGCAGGTCTGTTCCTAAGCTTTAGTGAGGAGGCCAGAGAGTCTACTAACTGTTCCCCTCAAAGGCTTTGGCCATTTCCAAGGAACCACACTGAAGAGGCTGTTAATGTGTTTCCATGGGAACTAATAGGAGGGTAGCGGTGCCACATTCTGGAAGAGAGAAGTTTGGGGAAGGAGAGGAGGAAGTGACCTGGTTTAAATCATTGCCTGGATACCAAGACTTTTTCAGCAGGTAAGACAGAACGCTGGGCTTTGAGTTTCTTGTCTAGCCCCCAGAAAACAGTCCCAAGAAGAGATGGACTCAGGCGACGAGATGCTTCCGAATCCTTCAACAGCTCCAGGACCCCCTTGTGCACCTGCCAGATCACAGTCAGAACTCACTGGAGGCCAAGAAAGAAACCCATCTCTGAAAATGGTGCAGCTGCCAAAGGAAACACTACAGCAGTTCCTTAGAAATCTATAAATAGAGTTACAATGTAATCCAGTAATCTTACTTTTAGCTATATATTGCAAAGGTTGAAAGTAGGGGCTAGATCAGCAATTTCCACACCCATATTCCCAGCAAAACTCACGACAGGTAAAATGTGAAGCAAACCAAGTGCCTGTAGAGAGACAAATGATCAACAAGTTGTGCTATTTACATAGGATACAGTCTGGGCTATATAACAAAGCAATGCATTCAACTTGGTCCTAGTTGTCTTCAACTGTCTAACATGGCATAGGGCCATGGTTCTCAACTTGTGGGTCACAATACCCACAGAGGTCACATACCAGATATCCTATATAACAGACATTTACATTACAATTCATTGCAGTAGCAACTTTACAGCTATGAAGTAGCAATGAAATAATTTTATGGCTGTGGTCATTACAAGCTGAGGAGTTGTATTAAAGGGTCACAGCATTAGGAAGGTTGAGAACCAGTGGCCTAGAATCCCCCGAGGAAGGGGTCTAGTGAAGGATTGCTCTGATCAGACTGGCCTGTGGCCATGTCTGTGAGGGATTGTCTTGGTTGATGATTGACATATGAAGGCTAAGACCACTGTGGGTGGCACCATTCCCTAGGCAGCTGAGCCCGCTGTGGGCAGCAGTACCATCCCTAGGCAGCTGAGCCCGCTGTGGGCAGCAGTACCATCCCTAGGCAGCTGAGCCCACTGTGGGCAGCAGTACCATCCCTAGGCAGCTGAGCCCGCTGTGGGCAGCAGCACCATTCCCTAGGCAGCTGAGCCCACTGTGGGCAGCACCATCTCTAGGCAGCTGAGCCCACTGTGGGCGGCACCATCCCTAGGTAGCAGGTGAGTCTGGGCTGTATAACAAGCTAGCTGAGTATGAGAGTGAACCAGACAGACTGGTTCAGACAGAGAAGCATCAAGCACTTACACGATCAGCTTCCTACCCTGACCGCCCTCCATGATGGGCTGTCCCCTGGAAGTACAAGTTGAAACTTCTTTTTTTTCCCAAGTTGCTTTTGTTCAGAGTGTTGCATCACAGCCACAGAAAGCAAATTGTAATAGCCTGAAAACAGGCAGAGGGTGTCCAAACTATGCAACACTGTCAGTGTGACTTAAAGACATTGTGCTAAGCCAGAGAAGCCAGTCACAGAAAGCGCTGTGTGATCCCACTTAGATGGCTGCCTAGATAAGTCAAACGCCCAGAGAAGAAGTAGGGCGTAGCCTGCCAGAGCCTGCAGGGAGGGGAGAATGGGAGGCTTAACTTCATTGGGACAGAGTTTCCCTGTGGGAAGATGAAAGGACTATGGGGAAGAACGGTGGTGAGGACTGAGTAACTGTGTGGAACGAAGACCAGGAGAGAATGTACTTAAGATGGTTAATGTGTGGACAGCGAGGAGGCTCAGCATTAAACAGTCCTGGCTGCTCTTCCAGAGGACATGGGTTCAATTCCCAGGACCCACATAGCATCTCACAAGTGTCTGTATATCAAATTCCAGGGATCCAACGCTGTCTTCTGACCTTCTCAGACACCAGATATGCATGTGGTATACGACATACATGCAGCCAATGTATGTAATTTTAAATATTTAAAGATTATTAAGATTACGTCACAATAGAAATTCTTAAATTTTAGAAATTTAGGAAAGACACTGGAGAGGTGACACTGTTGGGGAGGACCAGATTGGGCGGGTACATGGAGCAAATTGACACCCCAGCCTCTTCTTGCAGAGCAGAGGCTCATCTACCCATGTGGCTGTGCATGAAGACTGATGCCAGAACTGGACATGGGACCTGCCGCTGCTGACCCAGAAATCCAATGGCAGTGCTGAAAGGCCCACATGCCTGGCAGAGGTCTTTCCAGAGATGGGCACCAGCATTGAAGCGCTGAGCAGGGCAATTCCCATCCGCTGGGTAAGCCAGCCCTAAGTGACTGGCAGTACCCAAGAATGAACCAGCAGGTAGAAGAAGGGAGAGCTCTCTCCCCTCATCCCAACTCCTGCTCTTTCCTTATCCTTTGGCCCTTGGAAGTCAGATCTGAGTTCCTCAGTCAGTTCAGCAGCTTCCTGGGACTTCCTGCAAGTCACCCTCGGGTGAAAAATTCCCCATTGACTTCCTTGGTTTTCAGGCTTTTAGCAGACAGCCTGTTTGGGACTCATTAGCTTCTGTGTTCATATGAACCGATTTCTAAGTTCCCTCACATCTGTGCAATGATGATGGGCCGGCATCCTTTGGTGTCCCTTTGAACACTGAATCTGTTCTAGGATTTCCACTGATCCCCAAACCCATGGATATTCAAGGATCATATAAAACAGCTGACATGTGTTTAGAATCTAAGTATACCCTCCTGCATGGCCTAATCATCTCTATAAGATTTATAATCCTTAATACAATGTAAATGCTGTGTTAACAGATGTTACACTATGTTATCTAGTTGATAATAGCTTGCTGTGCGGTGGTGGTGCACGCCTGTAATCCCAGCACTCTGGGAGGCAGAGGCAGGCGAATTTCTGAGTTCAAGGCCATCCTGGTCTACAGAGTGAGTTCCAGGACAGCCAGGGCTATACAGAGAAACCCTGTCTCGAATAAACCAAATCCAAAAAAAAAGAAAAAAAAAAAACAAAAACAAAAACAAAAACAAAAAAGAGAGAGAGAGACAAAGAAAAAGATAATAGCAGGGAGAAATCTGTAAGAATGTAATTGTTTTTAAGTATTTCAATCTGTAGTTTGTTGAATCCATCTATCTTGGTTACTTTTTCTGTTGCTGTGATACAATTCTCTGATTAAAGTAATGTAAGGAAGAACAGGTTTACCTTGGCTACCAGTTCCAGGATGTAGTTCATTCTAGTGGGCAAGTCACAGAGGTAGGAACTTGAAGCAGCTAGTCACATCGTATCCACAGTCCAGAAGCAGAGACAGAGGAATGCTTTTGTGCAATCAACTTCTACCTTTTCCTATAGGCCAGGATCCCAGCCCAGGGAATAGTGCCACCCACAGTGGGCAGGACCTTTTAAAATTAATCTAATCATGACAATCTCCCACAGTCATGCCAGAGGCCCATCTCACAGATGCTAGATTCTGTCAAAGAGACAGCAGAGATTAATGAAAATAGTCATTACACCATGGCTATAAAACTACAGATGTGGAGGGTTGACTGGACCAGAGTATAGCCTATTAGTTCTGTCTCCCTGGAAAGCCTTAATACCCTGCCCTCATGAAAGAGGCTCATGAGACACCACTCCATAATACCCCCCCCCGTGTGTGTGTGTGTGTGTGTGTGTGTCTGTCTGTCTGTCTGTCTGTCTGCCTGCCATGTGGTAAAAAAGCAGACCTCATTCAGCACTTGTATCTGACACGATCTTGACTTTGAACTCCTTCACATGGTCTATGCTTTGTTGTTATAGCAGCCAATAGGGACCAAGACATTTCCTCTCTTCCATCCCTGAACATTCCTATAAATGTCATCAGCCTGCCAGTTAGGGAAAATGGATGAAATAGCAAATGTCTTCGGGGTTTGGATGTGGGTTTTCCTTCAAGGGTTCATGTGTTGGAGGCTTTGTCTCCAGGGTGTAGGATCAGGAATTAATAGGAACCACTGAGAGGCAGATCCTAACTGGCCTGAGGTTAACTGAGGGTAGTGCACAGGCAAGAGATTAAGCAGGTTCTCACGGGACCATTGCTAGTTCTGAAGAGATGGTTGCTATAGAGACCTGAACCTGACCCCATCCGGCTCATTGGTTCCTGCTTAGGAACCTGTTTTTCACATGCATTTCAAGAATTACCATCTGCTATGACACGACACTGCTGGAGGAAACCCCTTGCCAGAGTGCAGGTCGTTTAGAACTTTGACCACCAAAGCCCTTAGCTAAATAGACAGTTCCCTTTTGAGACAAGATCTTCTGTATCCCAGTCTGACCCCAAACTTAGAGAGGCAAGGATGACTTGGAATTCAAAATAGAAGGGAGCTACTTATTTTCTTCTTGTACTTGTTTATTTTTTTAATTTTTAGTTTTAACTTGGTGCATATGCGGATGTGTCTGAGTGTGCACACGTGAGTGCAAGTGCACTCAAAGACCAGAAGACAATGTTAGATTCCTGGGGGGCTAGAGATATGGTTCAGTGGTTAAGAACAGTGACTGCTCTTCCAGAGGTCCTGAGTTCAATTCCCAGCAACCACATGGTGGCTTACAGCTGTCTGTAATAGGATCCAATGCCCTCTTCTAAAGTGTATGAAGACAGCTACAGTGTACTCATATACACAAAATAAATAAATCTTAAAAAATAAATGTTGGGTTCTTGGGAGCTGGAGTTATAGGTGGTTTCGAACTGCCCAATGTAGTGCTGGTAACTGAAATCAGAACGTGATCTTAACTGCTGAGCCATCTCTCCAGGCCAGATATGAAACTTCTGGTCCTCCTTACCTCCACCTTCCACGTTCTGGATTACAATGATCAACATTATACTTGCTTTATGGGGATAGAACTCAGGGTTTCGTGTGTTTCATGAGCACTTCAACAAGTGCCCTCACTTCCCAGCCTCTTGACTTATTTCCTTTATGAATCTAACCTACATCATTAAACAATGCAAAGTGGACCAACCGGCCAGTCTCTGCCACTGTGGCGGGCAACCAAACAGAGGGAGATCTCTCAGCCTCCTTCTACAGTCTCTGACACTAGAAGCGTGACATTCGGTTTGTGGAATCAGAAACTGCTCAGAGAAGCCCAAGCATCAGTTCGATCTCCCTCATGGAGACACCTAGCCAGAATCCATGCCAGCCTCCTGAGGGCTCTCTCTCTCTCTTCAGTCTCCCCTGCTCTGACAGCGGCTGTAACAAGGAGACAACCTGGTTCTCTTGCCTTTAAAATGTCAGCACCTCATTCAGAAGAGTGAGCCTTCCTGCCAAAACTCTAGGCAAAGTGCAGAAGATACCTACCTAATTCCTGTCAGACAGGTGACCCCTGTCTTTAACAATAGACAGGTGTGGGCAGGTCTCTTAGCTGGTTTGCATGAAGTCTTGGGTTCCATCCTTAGCACTATGGAACAAAGGATAAATATGTAGCCTCTAGGGTTCAGAGACATCATTTCAAAGGCAGAATGGACAGGCAGGCAGTCGTGAGCTATAGGAACAGGGTACCTTCCCTGGAACACTGAGCTGATGCCCCTAGGATAGTAACGTCCATCCCACAACACCCAAGAGGGAAGAGAGAAACTGAGCACAGATGGTCAGAAGAACTGGTAGGTGGCTGGAGACTTCTTTTTTTTTTTAAAGATTTATTTATTTATTTATTTATTTATTTATTTATTTATTTATTTATATGAGTACGCCATTGCTCTCTTCAGACACATCAGAAGAGGGCATCAGATTCCATTACAGATGGTTGTGAGCCACCATGTGGTTGCTGGGAATTGAACTCAGGACCTCTGGAAGAACAGTCAGGTGCTCTTAACCGCTGAGCCATCTCTCCAGCCCCGGCTGGAGACTTCTGATGGTCCACTGAAGAGATTGGCCAGGCTGGCCCGTGTGCCTTTAAGATGTGGTCCCGGTGGGGGTCAAGCTTCACGCTGTGAAAAACATCTCAGAGAAGCAACCTGCAGGAAAGACTGAGACAAGGCTCTCTCTTGGTTTCAGAGGTTTTGATTTGTGAGATCACCTGGTGCCATCCCTTCCCGGCTGATGTAAGGCAAAGGGAGTCAAAGAGTGCATTGCTGAGCAGGGCTGCTTCCTCTGTGGCAGCCAGGAAGCGGGGAGCAGCAGAGACCAGGAACAGGTTACCCGCCAAGGGCACACGCCAGCGACCGGCTTCTTCCTGCTAGGCCCCATTTAGCTTCTACAACCTCTAGTTAAATTATCCTAAAATGTACTTGATTTTCATGTATGTGTGCATGTTTATCTGTGGGTGGGTATCTGCATTTGAGTGCAGTGTCCACAAAGGCCAGAAGAGGGTGTCAGGTCCCCTGAGGCTAGAATTACAGGTGGTTGTGAGCCACCGGACATGGGCACCAGGAATCAAACATAGCAAGACTAGCAAGTGCTCTTAACCACAGACCATCTCTCCATCCCCTTGATCAAATTATTAATCCATCAGTAGATTAGGTCAGAGCCCTCTGATCCAAACTCCTTGCCCCAGCATCCCCAGCTGGGGATCCAACCTTCTACACACAAACTTCTGGAGTTATGTTCCCTCTCCATACACCAAGCAAGGGCAAGAGAAAAGAGCCATTGCTCCAGAGAAAACAGTAAAAGGGTGTTTCCCCAAGCTACCAAATTCAACTTACCTAAAGTACAGCCTTCCTTCCTAAGAGGGCCATCAAGGAAATAAAAATAGCTGTCACTTATATCAGGATGGTGAAAACCACAGCAGGTGGATGCATTGTGTTGGCATTTCAGCTAGGCTCCGCCCCCACAGTTACCTGGCAACAGCCAGGTGTGCCAGACTCACTATAAAAGGGGCTGCTTGCCCCCTCCTCACTCTTGTTCTCTTCCCCTCTTCTCCCTCCCTCCCCATTCCCCTCCCCCCTCTCCATGTGCTTATGGTCGCTTGTCTACAGGCATGTCTCCTCTCTCTCTCTCTCTCTCTCTCTCTCTCTCTCTCTAACACCAGCCTTTTTCTCTCAACTCCCCTTCCCATGCCCTGAATAAACTCTATTCCATACTATTCTATGAGGCTGGGACCTCAAGGGGGAAGGGATGCCTGGAGACTCCCCCTTCCCCCGCAGCATGCTGAGCTCCCCTCAAACACACCCCTTCTTGCTTATCTTTTTATGAAACACAGCACTGTAGTCATGAAAGCCAATGGGGAAGCCGGGAGTGACTCTGGCAGCTGACTACAAGACACGCAGTCTGACGCTTCATCTGCCCAGTCCTGGGGCCACCTCCCTGAGAGCCCTGGAAGTGGGACATGGCTGTTTCCTGTGTGTCTTAGTCGGGGTTTCTATTCCTGCACAAACATCATGACCAAGAAGCAAGTTGGGGAGGAAAGGGTTTATTGAGTTTACACTTCCACGTTGCAGTTCATCACCAAAGGAAGTCAGGACTGGAACTCAAGCAGGTCAGGAAGCAGGAGCTGATGCAGAGGCCATGGAGGGATGTTTCTTACTGGCTTGCTGCCCCTGGCTTGCTCAGCCTGCTCTCTTATAGAACCCAAGAGCACCAGCCCAAAGGTGGAACCACCCACAAGGGGCCCTCCCCACTTGATGACTAATTGAGAAAATGCCCCACAACTGGATCTCATGGAGGCACTTCCCCAACTGAAACTCCTTTCTCTGTGATAACTCCAGCCTGTGTCAAATTGACACACAAAACTAGCCAGTACAATTGACCCCTTGTCAACTTGACCCACAAACACATCACTATTAAGCCTCAACCCTTAACTTTCTTATTCATCCCCAAGATCTAAATTACTTTAAAAGTCCCACAGTCTTTACATATTAAAAGTTCAATCACCTTAAAATGTCCAATATCTTTAAAATTCAAAGTCTTTTAAAAATTCAAAGTTTCTCAACTGTGGGCTCCACTAAAATACTTTCTTCCTTCAAGAGGAAAACATACCAGGGCACAGTCACAACCAAAAGCAAAACTCAAACTCCAATGGTTCAACGTCTGGGATCCATCTCACGATCTTCCGGGCTCCTCCAAGGGCGTGGGTCACTTCTCCAGCCTGCCCTTTGGAGCACACAGCTTGTCTTCTAGGCTCCAGCTACCTGTACTCCACTTCTGCTGCTGTTCTTGGTGGTCATGGCATGGTACTGGCATCTCCAAAACGCTGCTATCTTCCACTGTAATTAGGCTTCACCAATAACCTCTCATAGGCTCTCATCAGGGTGACAAGCCTCTGCTCCTATGCATGACCCCTTCAAGTCCTGGGCCATCAATTGCAACTGAGGCTGCACCTTCACCAGTGGCCTTCCGTGGCCTCTCACTGTGCCAAGAGCCTCAGCTGCTCTTCATGACCCCTTCATGCCTTCAAAACCAGTATCATCTCGGTGACTCTTACACAGTACCAAGTCCAGCCACAGCACAAAATACAACTGTGGCTATCTCTGGAACACCCTCTCTGTGCTCTCAGAAAACACTTCCAAGAAGATTTCATCTCAGTGATGCTGGTCTCTTCTTAATCACCGCTAATTTCTTAGCTCCAGCTAACCAACATCAATAGTCCCAGTAACACAAAGGTTTGCTTTAGTGGTTCTGGTATCTTGTTACTCACAGCTGATTCTTCAGCCCCAGCTAACCAGAACCACAGAATCTTCACAATCAAAACATGGCCACTTTAAGAGTCTTTAATCTTCCCTCTGAAATTTCACAAGCCAGTCCTCCATATTTAGTACTGTTCTTAACATTGTCTTCCAAGCTCCTACAGAACTTTCCACTGAGCTCTTAATATTCTAATGGCTTTTCTAGCTCAAAGTTCCAAAGTCCTTCCACTGTCCTCCCCCAAACATGGTCAGGTTGTCACAGGAATATCCCACTACGCTGGTACCAATTTGTCTTAGTCAGGGTTTCTATTCCTACACAAACATCATGACCAAGAAGCAAGTTGGGGAGGAAAGGGTTTATTGAGCTTACACTTCCACATTGCAGTTCATCACTAAAGGAAGTCAGGACTGGAACTCAAGCAGGTTAGGAAGCAGGAGCTGATGCATAGGCCATGGAGGGATGTTTCTTACTGGCTTGCTTCCCCTAGCTTGCTCAGCCTGCTCTCTTATAGAACCCAAGAGCACCAGCCCAAAGGTGGTACCACCTACAAGGGTCCCTCCCCACTTGATCACTAATTGAGAAAATGCCTCACAACTGGATCTCATGGAGGCACTTCCCCAACTGAAACTCCTTTCTCTGTGCTAACTCCAGCCTGTGTCAAGTTGACACACGAAACTAGCCCGTACACTGTGGAAGACCAGCTATGACGATACAGTCAGTGATCCGAGGAGGGGAAGTGGAGTCAGCGCCGACGTAAGGCAGGCACACACTCACGCACACTTAGTGGATGAGGAAAACGTGGACAAGCTCCAATGAGTGCACTCCAACGAGCAGGCTCCGTCAACTTCATACAGGTGCACACACCCACACACACACACACACACACACACACACACACACACAGACAGACATAGACATTCACACATTGAGAGTATAAAGCAAAGCTCCAACCACTTTACATATATATACACATATGGTTTTGGTGGCTGTTGTAGACTCCAGTGAGCAGGCTCCAACCGTTTTACATATATATATACATACTGGGTGGCTGGAGCAAACTCTTTTGAGTAGGCTCCAACAACTGTATTTTTTTCCTCCCACAGTTTACATATCCCAGCAAAATCTTTCAAGCAGTATAGAAATTACAATGTGATTACATTTTATTTTTTTTTAGTGAATGGTTATGAAAAAAAGTAAGTTCCCTAATACCGTTACACGGAAAAACATTACATAGCGCAGGTAAAGAAACCAAATTATTCCCCAGGACCCACCTACCTTCATAACTTATTCTAGACCAACACAGTGTGAACAAGCAAGGTAGTTTTCTCAGCCAGGTTCTCTTACTGGTAGGCAGCAATTTGCAGTTGCAGAAAAAGGATCAATTATTTTTATTATTTATCATAAAGAGTAGTCTTATAACAATCATAGAATCACAGATTTAAACTTTTAGATTAAAAAACCATCAGTCATATCTACTTTAAGTCCTCAGCATGCATATCTACTCACTAGAAATTCTTGGTTTTGGTTTTGGTTTTGATTTTTTGTTTGTTTGGTTTTGGTTTTTTTTTTTTCAAGGAAGCTGAGGGCAAGGGTGGATACAAGAAATTATCACTTAAATTGCCAGTCCAGCCTCAGGAAGACTCAAATCCACCACTGCCTGTTAGACTGCCAGAACTTCAAAAGTCCCTCCTTCAACTAATAAGTGTGCGTTTTCCTAAATTTCAAATTGTTCTCTACGAATTTTTGCATCAAAGCCACTAACAAAACCTGCTTAGTCTAGCGTCACTAATGATTTATTTTTTCCAAATGCTTTCTAAGGGTGGTGGCCATAGCTAACAATCTCCATCTCTAAATTCTTTCCTAGGGTTGTGATTGGATCATTCATCTGCTCCAGCATCAATGCCTGAAAGAGATCAATCACTATTATTGTGAGCACCAGCGATACTGCCCAGTGAGGAGCTATGCCCCTGTAGTAGCTATTCCTGGTTGTCAACTTGACTCTATCTGGAATGAACTACAATCCAGAATTGGAAGGCTCACCTGTGATACTAATCTGGAGGCTGAGAGATACAAGTTTCTGACCTGGATCTCAGCATGGAGATCTTGAGGCATAGTGGCTACGAATCCCAGAAGATTAAGACCGGGATATCTCTGAGTTCAAAGTCATCTGGGATTGAAGGCATGGTGGCACACATCTTTAATCTGGGCCACACCTTCTGCTGGAAACCTACATAAGGATATTGGAAGAAGGAAGACACACTCACTCTTCTTTGCCTGTTTGCCTTGTGGGACTGAGCAACTGCTAGATCCTTGGACTTCCATCCACAGCTGCTGCTGACCATTGCTGGGAGTTGGACTAAAGACTGTAAGTCATCAACAAGTTCCCTTACTATATAGAAACTACCCATACGTTCTGTGACTCTGACTAACACAGCCCCCTTAGATCTGTCATACAATTCTTAGATTACAAGGGACATGAAGGTAACAAGTAGAGCAAACCTCCACAGCAGCATGGAGTCCTCAGGATGTGGAGTCCTCTGGCACACCCACGGCGGCTGTACTAACCACTGGGCCACGCCCTATGAGTTCTGAAGCAGTTCATTCCTCCTGCAAGGCCCCTGGCAGTTTCCAGTCTTGTCAGAGATTTGGTTTTGTTTCTGGGTCCACTCTTTGTGGAGATGTTCAAACATAAGGGAGAGCCAGGCCTGGATTTCCATGCTAATTACTCCTCGGTAATTAAATTAAATGTAATTGTCAGAAAGTAGGATGAGTTCCCCTCCAGCCATTGTCCTTGCTGCTGTAGCTGCTGGCACTTAAAGCCAATGAGCTGCTAGTCAAGGGGGCACCCTGGCGAGGCTGACAGCAGCGAGCAGGCCCGTAGCAGGCCTGTGTCGTAAAGGAAAAAATAATAATCATCAAGTTAGCACGTCCAATAGTGTCACCAACTCTTTAGTGCGTGAGGCTTGAGGGCAGGGGACACTTCAAACCCACCCTTTGACGTGGACAAGGGACAAACCAGTGCTTCATTTAGCGAGGTACTGAGGCACTTTATCAATTTACAGAGCCCAACCATGCCTGAGGTCCCTGAGGTCCCTGAGGTCCCTGAGGAGCCATGAGGAGCCGGGACCTGTGGCTGATGTGTGTCCAGAAATACACAAGCTGACTTCTATGAAAATTAGAATTTCTTCTCATTGTCCTGTCCCCTCCCTCCTTCCCATAAAGGACTCCACATGCCTGACAGCGAGTAGGAGACAAACAAGAAGAGGGGATTCGGCCAAATTTTCAAGTGAAAAAGCTACAATTTGAAACTTTCAGACTCTGGCCAGAACACAGTTCCCATCCTGTTTAGCCCTCAACACTAAGGCTAAGTTGATGACCACACATGCTGTCCTGAACTGTCCCTGTCACTCCACTGTCCCTGATTGTGTACACACATGGCTGTAGGATGACCCAGTGCCTCATCTTCCGCTTGTTGGCTAGCATCTAAGCCTCTCCTCCCCGGCCTTTTCATGGTAACCCTCAGTTCCAGTCAATGCTACTCGGATGCTCTGACCATCAGCCTTATCTTCCCAGGACGGACAGGAGCCAGTCAGCCTTTCGAGGTGGGGGCAGGGTGAACATCAATAATGTAACAACTCTTTTCTTTTCCCCCAAGATTTATTTATTTATTATATGTAAGTACACTGTAGCTATCTTTAGACACCCCAGAAGAGGGCATCAGATCTCATTATGGATGGTTATGAGCTACCATGTGGTTGTTAGGATTTGAACTCAGGACCTTTAGAAGAGAGCAGTCAGTGCTCTTAACCACTGAGCCATCTCTCCAGCCCTCCTGCAACAACTCTTTAGTGAGTACCTGCGGTGTGCCGCTCAGGGACAGAAATGTCCGTGGTGAATACTTTAGTGATTGCTTATTCCTGTAATCTCAGCGGCTGGGGAAAAGAGGCAGCAGGTTTTTATTTAAAATCCTGTCACGGTTTATACAGAAAGACTGTTTAAAAAAGCAAGTCTCTGCTGTTGGAGAAAAATGGACTATGTGTTATTTAAGCACAAGCAAATATATACACATACATACAAACACATAGGATACACCCACATACTCAGGCATGCACACACACACACAAGCACATGTGCATGTGCACCCCAGTTTTTACCAGCTATGTGGCTTCTCTGTGCCTCAGTTTCCATGGCTGTAAAACAAAGATAATGACAGCATCTTTTGTGCATTCCCAGAGTCTGTGCAAACAATAAATACACATGCATGAGGTGTGTATAACAACGTGCTGTGTGGGAAGGCAAGCTTGAGCAAGCCGTTGAGCAAAGTGCTCCCAGCCTGGCTGTGCACTCAAATCCCCTGTGCGGTTGCCGCTTGTCATAGGCCCCTTCCCAGATTTTCCCTGAGAGGTGGGGTCTGTGTTCATGAAGTGTCCAGGGTCAGCTCTGATTAGGATCTGAATGGGCCCCACTGCTTTAAATGCAGAGTGGGGGAGGGAGCTGGCAGGAGAGGATCTCGCTCAGCCCAGAGGAGGGGAATCAAGAGACCCTGGCTGCGTACTGGGAATGGACCTGGCCTCAGTATGGTTCCCTCGCCTCCGCTTTGGCTGCCCTAGTATTCAACCAAGGGTGAGCTGCACAGTGTACTCCCGGCAAATAATGTAGGTTCTCTCTGGAAAATGGCCGTTGATAGCTACTGGGAGAAGGAGAGTCAATTTCCTTTGAGGGTCTAGCCCTGGGTACGCTGACCCTGTTCCAAGGAAGGCCACACACCGAAGAGTATACAGACATGACAGATGAGACTTTCTGGGTCCATTTTTTAATGACACAAGCTGGGCAGATGGAATTGTGGGTGAGGAGGAATGAGATCAAGGAAAGAGAGAGAGAATGGAATGTAGTGTTGAGAAATCCTTTTTTTTATCAGATATTTTCTTTATTTACATTTCAAATATTATCCCCTTTCCTCACTTCCCCTCCAAAAATCCGCTATCCCATCGCTTCTCCCCCTGCTCACTAACCCACCCACTCCCGTTTCCCTGTCCTGGCATTCCCCTACACTGGGGCATCGGGCCTTCACAGGTCCAAGGACCTCTTCTTTCACTGATGTCTGACAAGGCCATTATCTGCTACATATGCGGCTGGAGCCATGGGTCTCTCCATGTGTACTCTTTGGTTGGTGGTATTGGCAGGAAGTTAGCATCTCCCAGGTGAAGCGGCCTTGGCTGAGAGGCAGGGCCGGTGCAAGCTCCACCCCTGCAGCCTTGAGATGAGGAAATCCAAATGAAAGTCACTCCCCAGGAAGATGGCAGGCACCCCCGAGACCCAGTACATGTGCCCCTTCTGCGACCACGAGAAGTCCTGTGCTGTGAAAATGGACCATGTTCTCAATACTGGAAGCATCTCCTGCACTGTGTGCCTAAAGGAATTCCAGACCCCCACTCTCTATCTGCCAGAACTGCTGGATGTGTCCAGGGACACCCCTGCATGGCAGCGGATCAGTAGCAATGTCAAGAAACTGCTTCTCCGCTGCCTCCAACCTATGTACCAATCCAGAGACATTCCAGGGCTCGGGTGCAGGCGCAGGGCTGTGACAGCCCTCCCTCTGTGTGCATGGAGTGGGTGGGAATGACATGTGTGGCCCGGGCATGGCCATGGGGACGGCCCCTGACTGCTAGTAGAGGTGCATTGCTGGGTCTCACCATGCAGCCCAGGGTGGCCTCTCAGTTCTCTCCCCAGTTAGGAACACCTAGGCTAGAGAATTCTCCTGCACCAAAATGTAAATGTTTGAGATTTGGAAAAGCATAGTTCTACATTTAGGGAAAAATACAAAACTAATCTTTCTCTATTAACTATAACCTTAAATCAATTTCATTAATCTTTTAATTTAGTGTTCATAAAAATATGCCAGTATGGCTGGATATAGGCTAAGGTTCCTCTCTTTGCAGGAACCCCTCCCACACACAGTGATTGATGACAAGTCTGAGAAGTCACAGATAATAACAAGTTCCTTACATACAAATACTTTTTAAAGCAAAAACAGAGGACAGAAATTTCAGCATTACAGGAAGAGAGAGTACAGGGTTTCTATGCAAGTGCCAAAATGGTGGTTTGAGGCTGGGGAGTACCTTAGTTGTTAAAGTACAGTGGTTTCAGCTGAGGCCCTGAACTCATGTAAAAAGCTAGGCATGGTGGTGTGTGTCTGTAATCCAAGAGTGGAAGCAGAGACAGGAGGATTCCTAGGGTCCAAAGGCCAGAGATCATAACCTACTCGGCAAGTTCCAAGCCAGTGAGAAACCCTCAACAATGCACAGGCGAGGGCCTGGAGAGCTAGCTCAGTGGTTAAGAGCACTGACTGTTCTTCCAGAGGTACTGAGTTCAAATCCCAGCAACCACATGATGGCTCACAACCATCTGTAATGGGATCCGATGCCTCTTCTGGTGTGTCTGAAGACAGTGACAGTGTACTCACATACATAAAATAAAAAAAATAGTTCTTTTAAAAAATACAAACAAGGCAGGCATGGCAGCACAAACCTTTAATCCCAGCACTTGGAGGCAGAAGTCTAGTGGATTTTTGAGTTCAAGACCAGCCTGGTCTACATAGTGAGGGGTGTGTGTGTGTGTGTGTTTAAACAAAACAAAATGTCCAGGTTGTGATGGTGGATGTCTCTAATTCCAGTACTCAGGAGACAGAGGCAGGTGAGTTTCTGTGAGTTCAAAGCCAGCCTGGTCTACAGAAACCCAGTCTCAAACAACAGCGACACAACAACAACAAAAGAACCTGAGGATCACTACCCAAGATTGTCCTCTGGTATCCACACCCATGAGCATATATGCCCATGAACCTATACAGTCATGTGCAAACACACACACACACACACACACACACACGATTGAAACTAATGTTATTTTGTACTTGAAGACTGAGAGAGATTTTAAGTGTTTTAAGTAGGAATAAAAAAAAGATAAAAATGGGGGAGTGGAGAGATGACTCAGTGGATAAGAGCAGATGTGTGCAAGCATGAAGACCTGAGTTCAAATCCCCAGCCCCCACAGAGGCAGGAGGATTTCTGAGGCTCGCTGGCTGCCAGCCTAGTTCTGAGTCCAGTGAGCAACCTTGTCTCAATAGACCAAGGCAGAGATGATATGCAAAACAACTAGTCTGCCTTCTCTGGCCTCACAGCCGTGAATACATATACCACACTCAAACAAACACCACTCATACTCACACATGCACACAGACAAAAAGATATGGTCAATGGTATGTCCATGAGTAGGACCTAGCTGTTTCAAAACCTAAGAACTATTTCAAAACATTGTACAATATATGTATATAATCTATGTCAGTTGAAAAGAATATAAATAGCCGGGCAGTAGTGGTGCACGCCTGTAATCCCAGCACTTGGGAGGCAGAAGCAGGCGGATTTCTGAGTTTGAAGCCAGCCTGGTCTACAGAGTGAGTTCCAGGACAGCCAGTGCTATACAGAGAAACCCTGTCTCAAAAAACAAAAAACAAACAAAAACAAAAAAAACAAAAATAAAAGAAAAGAATATAAATAAAACTAAATTATCTTAAATGTTTTCAAATTGCCTAACATAAAAGGAAGTCGTAGCGTGGGCTGGGGATACATTTTTCAGTGTGCTAACAGGATGCCTGGAAGGAGGGGCATCCAAAGGCCAGAGTGCCCACAGCAGGCAGAGATCCTCAAGGCCTGTCCCAACAGGAAATCGATATTTAGTGAATGGATGTGTACTGGCTGGTTTTGTGTGTCAACTTGACACAAGCTGGAGTTATCACAGACAAAGGAGTGTCCCTTGAGGAAAGGCCTCCATGAGATCCAGCTGTAAGGCATTTTCTCAATTAGTAATAAAGGAGGAGGGCCCAGCCCATTGTGGGCAGTGCCATCCCTGGGCTGGTGGTCCTGGTTTCTATAAGAGAGCAGGCTAAGCAAGCCAGTAAGGAACATCCCTCCATGGCCTCTGCATCAGCTCCTGCTTCCTGACCTGCTTGAGTTCCAGTCCTGACTTCCTTTGGTGATGAACAGCAATTGGAAGTGTAAGCTCAATAAACTCTTTCCTCCCCAACTTGCTTCTTGGTTATGATATCTGTGTAGGAATAGAAACCCTAAGAGAAAGTGTTAAGTAAAAAGATAAACACAGCCTTTGTTTCCTTCAGAAGAGGAAGGAATTCTGGGTCCCATCCTTCCAACCACAGTGTGTAGTAGCCACATCAGTGAGCTGTGGAAGAGTGGCTACCCACATCAGTAGGGAACCCTATTAAATATTTACATCAGCCAGGCGGTGGTGGTGCACGCCTGTAATCCCAGCACTCTGGGAGGCAGAGGCAGGCGGATTTCTGAGTTCAAGGCCAGCCTGGTCTACAGAGTGAGTTGCAGGACAGCCAGAGCTACACAGAGAAACCCTGTCTCGAAAAAAAAAAACAAATCCAAAAAAAAAAAAAGTTTCCATCAACTAGAACATCAAATAGGGTTGAACTCTGTTCTCTTTGCTTAGAGTAGAGTGACTGGGGGCAGAGGCGAGGTGGCCCCAGAGGTGGCACTCCTGCCTCAGTTTCTCCAGACTGCCTATCCAAGGCAGAAGCTGGTGACACCATCTGCTCAGCTCCACAGGAGGGCTCTAGCTAACCAGATCAGGGCGAACTGGAAGTGGATTCCACCTTTCCTCACAGGATAAGGCACCAAGTTCTAAGATGAATTATTCTTTGCAGCGAACTCTTCACTGGCAACCCAACCCCACAGGAGTATTCTCAAACCCGTGGCCTGAGCTTTTTTGTTGTTGTTGTTGTTTCCAAAGACAAGAAGGCATCAAGATAGGAAGCAGGTCTTACCTGTTAGTTTGTGGAGTGGACACTTAAGCTCTTGAAGTCTCTGACAAAAGCCACTAATCTGAACCAGGTATGGTAGGTAGCTCACACCTTTAATCTCAGCATTCTGGGGGCAGAGGCAAGGGGGTCTCTGTGACTTTGGGGCCAGCCTGGTCTATGACTTGAGTTCCTGCCAGGAAGTCCCACCAGGCAACACGGTGAGACTTTGTATCCACAAAACAAAACAAATAAAACCAGCCAATCTTCTACCTTGGAAGTGCTTAAATACACAATAGACAGGAAATGCGTGGTTCTAGGAGCCTCTTTATATATTCCGGGGTTTTCCTTGTTTTGTTTTGATGGCTGAGGCTGGGTTTTAAGCTGCATGCAGTTTGTATTTATTAAAGGTTTTATCCGGCTTCCTTTCAGTGCTTCTTCCGTCGGCCTTATTTGAGTGAGGACAAAACGGACATGCCAGTCCCTGACTATTTTAATGGCATGCCTTTCAACAGCATGTCATTGAGAGAAGGTCTTCAGTCTCAGCCTGAGTCTTGCCTAGCATCTCTCCCTGCTCTGTCCTGCACCTCTCTTGACCACTCTGGTCTTCCCCAGTGGCCCAGGCCTCGGGAAGGTACCTCTCTATGCTGACAGCTCACTCTTGGACTCCAGCTTCTGGGCTGGGATTCACCAGCTGAGTGGCCTTAGACAAATAGCTTGACCTCTCTGGGCAGACGTTCTGCTCTATACAGATAAACAACTTTAGTTTGTAGAGCCGTTGTGAATATTCAGTGAGGAAGAGCCCTCTCACGCAGGCCACTGGGCAGCATCTCTGCCTGCTCCCTCTTACATTGACTTTTCCGGTCTTCTCTGACAAGTCTTTAGCTTGTCCTTCATACTGAAAACAATTGATCTGTCAGCTTTTTGCCAGGGACTTTCCAAGGGCCTTCAGGAACAGGAGTGACAGGCTGGGACTAAAGCAGCTACAGATTCCTGTGTGTGTGTGTGTGCGCGCAAGCTTCTAGCCTGAAAAACAGCATAAACAAAAAGTATAAAAAGCCATTGATTTGTATGCTAGAATGCAGATAAATGCCATGGAGAAAAAAAAAGGAAGAAAATAGGAATAAAAAACCAGAGATGGCTAGCAGCAGCGGCAGGCTCAGTGGAGAAGCGCAACCAAAGAAAGAGCCGATTGTATCTCTTTGTTGGATGAATAAATGAAGGAACAAAGGAAGCGGGAACCAGGTCTTATTTATTTCTTAGGGAAAGTGCCTCGACAGCAAGAGCCTGACACTTAATGAGATTTCTACCAACCCCAGATGATATCTAATTAATGGGAGAGAGGGGAATTCGCACAGTTTTGGACCTGGAAGCCTATGGCTTCTTATAAAGAGTGACATTCGGGAGGTGGGAAGAAGTGGGGGGAGGCTTCAGTCTGCAGGGGAAGTTTTAATTGACTTCCTGTGTAACTGATATTTATAAATTGCATCTGACAAGAGAAATCTGTTTGCTTAGCCATTAATTCCTCCAGCTAATTCGGCTATGAGTTTGCAAGACTTCCAGCACCGGTGGTGTGCCTGGTGCTTAGATCTCGGGCAGACAAGGCTCTGGAGGCAAGACCTGGAGGCTGGCAGGTGGGGGCGTGGGGGTGCGGGTAGGGTGGAGGGTTTGGGGGAGAAGTGAGGGCGTGAACTGAGGGGAAGGCTCTTAACTACAAGGCTCTGGAAGATGGGCTGAATTTTAGCCATCTGGTGTCTGTGCCCCCAGGTGCTCCCTCAAGAACACAGTAGAGAGGCCCTGAAGGGAGCCTCTCTACTTTTCCTACGGCCAATAAGTCTAGCATCCTCAGGAGGTCACAGAGGTCCAACCTCAACCTCATGTCTAAGATGAGGCAGCCACGGCTCAGAGAAAGCAAGTGACCCCCCACACACATATTGTCACAAGCTAAGGGTCTCCTTAATTCAGAGTCCCCAACAGACCTGTGGCATGTCCTAGTGAGAGGTCCCAAGACCTTGGGAATCCATAACAAAGCCATAAAATCCCCCATTAGAAAGAACAGCCTGGAGTTAACCACAAGGATGGGGAAGTATCTTATCTCAGATGGGCCGTCTGTGCTGGGCAGCCTTAGACGATTTGTGTATCTCATCCTGTAGTTGACACAGGCGTGCAGCCCACTGACCACCTAGACACACATCAATCAGAACTAACTTATATATTGGCATCCACCAATTCCCTGACCCTAGTTAAAACTCCCCAAGTTCCCTATAAAAAGACTTGTCTAGGGTCGCCATTAAGATGAATGGTTGACCCCTGTGTGCTGGTAATTTTTGCAGAATAAATGCTTTTTGCCTATGCATACTATTTGAATCTGGGGTCTTCCTTGGGCGATTATTGAACCCTAACACTGGTACAAACCAGGCTCATAGCGTATGTTATTATATGAATGAATGAACAAAAAGTGTCACCCCAGGATCACAGTCCCTCCAGTTCAAAGGCTGCTTTGAGGTGTCCCCCACTCAGCTACTGCCCAGCAGGTTCAGGCTCAGACTCACTTCACTAGATGCCCAGGCAGTGTGGATTCAGGGAAGTTGGCGCACTCTAGCCCAAGAGGGGACCTGGTGGAGAGGAGGTCTCTCTGGGCCAGTGTGCTTCCTAAGCAGGAGACCAGCCCTTGTGTGCAGGACATTAACACTGCCTTGTTCAGTGATAGAGAATGCCCTGAGGTACCGCTACTGAGTGCCTGTGGAAAGAGTGTGTGTCAGAGAGCCACATGTGTGCGGAAAGAGGGAGGGCTTCCGATGCTGACCTTACTGTGTGAGATCAGCCAGATGTCCCTGGGAACCAATGCAGGAAGTGGGACCCAGGCTGAGCCTTGAAGGACAGGAGATTATCAGGGTAAAAAGGAGGAGGGATAGAGGAGATCCAGGACATACCTGAGACAGCAGGGGAAAGCCCAAGAGGGTCAGGAAGAGCCGCCAGGGAAGGGTATATATATGATGCTGAGACCTGGGCTCTAATGAGGCCAAGAAATGAGGGGCAAGAAAGTAAGGAGGAGGACCTGGCCCTTGGGACTGGCTGGGCTGCGACCTTAACCTGTGAGGGCAGCAGAGAGCCCCAAGGAAGATGTTTAAGTGGCCTCACTGTTTAGATAGGGCCTCCCGTATACAAGGTTAGCCTGAAACTCAATATGACGTTGAAGATGATCTTGACCACCTGAACCTCCTACCTCAGCCTTCTAAGCTGCACGTTAGAAAAACACAATGTACACCTGTGTAGAGAAGAGACTAGGAGACAGGGGGCAGGGAGGCTGGGTTTCTCTGCTCTCAGCAGCTCAGCCTCACACGGGCTCGTGGCTTCTATCCCCAGCCATAAGAGCTGTGGTGTCCCAGGCAGGGTCTGAGGTGTCCGACAGAGCCTTTGGATTCTGGGCTACGCAGTGAGAAAGCACTGCACGATCTGCTCTCTTCTGCTCTCTAGTGTACAGTTCTAGCAACTAGGACTCCCTGTGGTCCTTGCAGGCTTTCTTCTAGATCCCGAATTTTATCCAACTTTTCTATAAAACACGAAATAACAGAAGCTCCGAGCTTTGCAGAACATCTGGTGTTTGTCTCAACTGTTCAACTCCAGCGTTGCAATGCAAGGCTAAAATACAAATGGATGACTGTAGCTGCGTTCTGATAAAGTTTCATTTACACGTTGAGATTTGAATGGCAGACAATTTTCCCAGCTCAGAAAGTATAAAAGTATTGTTTGTCCTTTGGTTTTTAATCATTTAAGAATGCAGAAAGTAGCCGGGCGGTGGTGGTGCACGCCTGTAATCCCAGCACTCTAGGAGGCAGAGGCAGGCGGATTTCTGAGTTCGAGGCCAGCCTGATCTACAGAGTGAGTTCCAGGACAGCCAGGGAGGGCTATACAGAGAAACCCTGTCTCGAAAAAAACAAATCCAAAAAACCAAAAGAAACAAGAAAAAGAAAAAAAGAAAATTTAACCACAACAGAAAAGCAGATTACCCAGTAGAAAATGTGCAAAATTAGCTAGATATGGTGCCCATAACCACAGCACTCTAGAAGTGGGGACAGGAAGACAAGTAGTTGGGAGGCTAGCCTGGGCTATAGGAGACTCTGTCTCAAAATCAAGCAGTTAGACAGACAGACAGGCAGACAGGAAGGCAGGCAGGCACAGACAGAAAGACAGACAGCAAATGATTTGAAAAAGATGATTTTTTTTCTTTCTAGTATAACACAGGTAGAAGGAACCAAAAAATTGCTCAGCCTCTGAAACAGTTTGGAAAACTTGAATCAAAGCTACAAAGAGATGCCACTCCCTGCCTGTCTGGATGGCTCCTGGAGATTTTTCCTTTTGAGTATGAAATGTCCTTCCCCATCTCTTTTGCTTACTTTTGGTTGAAAGTCTATTTTATTAGACTTTTTAAAAGATTTATTTATTGTATGTATATGAGTACACTGTAGCTGTACGATGGTTGTGAGCCATCATGTGGTTGCTGGGAATTTAAATTCAGAACCTCTGCTTGATTCGGCCTAAAGATTGATTGATTGATTGATTGATTATATGTAAATACGTTGTAGCTGTCTTCAGACACACCAGAAGAGGACGTCAGATCTCATAATGGATAGTTATGAGTCACCATGTGGTTGCTGGGATTTGAACTCAGAACCTTCAGAAGAGCAGTCAGTGCTCTTAACCACTGAGCCATCTCTCCAGCCCCTTATTCGATTTCAGAATGGCTACTCCAGCTTGCCTCTTGGGCCCATTTGCTCGGAAAATCTTTTTTCAGCCCTTTACTCTGAGGTAATGTCTACCCTTGGTGTTGAGGTGTGCTTCTTGTATACAGCAGATTGATGGATCCTGTTTTTGTATCCAGTCTGTTACCCTGTGTCTTTTTATTGGGGAACTGAGACCATAGATGTTGAGAGATATTAATGAACAGTGACTGTTATTTCCTGTTATTTTATTGTTGTTGTTGTTAGAGTAGTGTGTGTGTGTGCCCTTCTTTTGGTTTTCCTGGTGTGGAATTATTTATTTCCTGTGTTTTCTTGGGTATAGTTACCCTCCTTGTGTTAGAGTTTTCCTTCTTGTATCTTCTGTAGCACTGAATTTGTGCATAGACATTGTTTAAGTTTGGTTTTGTCATAGAACATCTTCTTTTCTCCATTTATGGTGATTTAAAGTCTTACTGGGTTTAGTAGTTTAGTAGTCTGGGCTGACATCTGTGGTCTCTTAGGGTCTGCAGGACAACTTCCCAGGCCTTTCTGGGCTTTTACAGTCTCTGTTGAGAAGTTAGCTGTAATTCTGATAGGTCTATCTTTATATGTAACATTTCCCTTGGGGCTTTTAATATTCTTTTTTTGTGTTCTGTACATTTAGTGTTTTGATTATTATGTAGTGGGTCTGATCTAACCTATTTGGTGTTCTGTAAGCTTCTTGTATATATCTATTTAGGTTAGGGAAATTTTCTTCTATGATTTGTTGAAAATATTCTCTGGACCTTTTAGCTAGGAATCTCCTCCTTCTTCTATTCCTGTTGTTCTTAGATTTGGTCTTTCCAGGGTGTCCCAGATTTCCTGGGTGTCCCTGTATCAGGAACTTTTCAGATTTAGCACTTCATTGACTGATGTGTCAATTTCTTCAATCGTATCTTCTATGCCTGAGAATCTCTCTTCCATCTCTTTGGAAGTGACCCTTCATCTATTTGGTTGGTGACCCTTGTGTCTACACTTCCTGTTCTTTCCTAACTTTTCCATTTCCAAGATTCTCTCAGTTTGTGTTTTCTTCATTGCTTCTATTTTCATTTTCGGGTTCATTCATTTCCTTCACTTATTTGATTGTATTTCCCTGTATGTATGTATGTATGTATGTATGTATGTATGTATTTATTTTTGGATTTGGTTTTTTTGGAGACAGGGTTTCTCTGTATAGCCCTGGCTATCCTGGAACTTACTCTGTAGACCAGGCTGGCCTGGAACTCAGAAATCCTCCTGCCTCTGCCTCCCAGAGTGCTAGGATTACAGGCATGCACCACCACTGCCCGTCTCTGTATTTCTTTAAGGGATTTATTCATTTCCTCTTTAAAGGCCTCTATCATCTTCATAAGATTGGGTTTAAGGTCATTTTCTTGTGCTTCAGATCTGTCAAGATGCACAGGGCTTGCTGTAGTTGGATAGCTGGGCTCTGACAGCACCATCTTGCCCTGGCTGTTGTGTTTTTACGCTGGCCTTTGCATCTAAGTTTTGCAGTTATTATAGGTTTAGATGCAGATTTCTGAGCTTATCTTTGTTGGGTATGTGTTTTAGATGCTTTTCCCTCAGTTTCTGTTTCCTGTCTACCAGCCTGAGAGGCCTGGAGTTCTAATGACTTGCTAGTGTTCAGGTCCAGGTCTCCTCTGTTGCATGGCCTCTGGGTTTTGGGTGTAACCTTTACCTCTGGGGTCCCTGGTGCTGGTGGGCCTCCAGGAAAACAAACCAGGCTGTGGGCTGGCAGTTGGAGCTCAGGGGGTGGGGTGCAGCTGATGGGTGTGTTTATGGGAATATGGCTGGCTAGGGTCTGGTTGTCCTTGGTGACTGGAGGTCTCCAGGAATGCAGAGAGATGTGGGGTGGGAAATGAAGCACAGGGTATGGGGTGCAGCTTGCTACTGTTGGGGTGTTTTCGGGGTACTCGGCCTGTAGGGATCTTGGGGCTTACCTGATGTCCCTGAGTTTGGCAGCCCTCTAGAAAACAGGCAGAGTTGTGGGGCCAGATATGGAACACAGGGTATGGGGTGAAGTTTACTGCTGTTGGGTGTGCTTTCCAGCAAGTTGTGAGCAGACCTGGATGGCTACTACAAAGAAAAGCAAAACCATGTGTTGAGCAGGACATGGGAAGATAGGAACCTCGTGGACTGTGGAAATAAGCAGCGGTGGGTGCCATGGCTGTGGAATGTGTTTGTGGAGTTAAGTTGTTCTCATTTCCTTATTATTGCTGTAATAAAACACTGTGACCAAGGCAGCTTAGAGGGGGAAGGGCTTAGTCATCTTACACATCCAAGTCCCACTCCATCACTGAGGGAAATCAAGACAGTCTTCTCCCACACTCTCAGTGGGCTC
Organism: Apodemus sylvaticus; assembly: GCF_947179515.1. Classification (NCBI taxonomy): domain Eukaryota; kingdom Metazoa; phylum Chordata; class Mammalia; order Rodentia; family Muridae; genus Apodemus; species Apodemus sylvaticus. Next base: position 17,774,736 of record NC_067477.1, read on the forward strand.
CATCCTCTGCCTCTAAGAGGAACGCCTGGGAGTTACCCTTCCTTCCTCTCACTCTCTGCCACACTGGCCCCTGGAAAGGGAGAAAAGTGGTGAATACGCTCCTGTAAAGAGACACCAAGATTTGCCCTGATGTGCAGACACAATTACCCAGCCACACATGCTGATCACCAGGTGACCCTCAAGTGACTATAGCAACCTCCTAAGAAATTGCCAAGCACTTCCAGATTTCTGACCCCCAAACTGTGAGTGGTAGTTAAGTGCTTCTTGCTGTTTAAAGTCACTGTATTTGGTGGATAGCTTGTTACAGCGCGGTAGCTAGACGATACAGCAGATAAATAAAGCCATCTAAGACATGCTTCCTGGATAGACACGTCTTCGAGTTGTCAAGGCCAAACAGGGCAGCAGACATGAAGAGTCTGAAGACTGACAGACAGCAAGAGTGACAAAGTCATTGCTGTCACAGTCCGAGGTGGCTTGCTTGTCACGGATGTAGGGCTGTCTAGGAAATCACCTGGGAGAGCATGATTACACCTGCAGAGTTCAAAAGCTTGGAACAGAGGCTGACCACGGAGGACAGAAGTGACCCCATATTGATCGCCTACTCTCTGGTCAGCTTTGTACAAATTCCACGTTGCCTGCTCCTCACAGCCAAGCCCTGGCATTGCTACTACATCTGTGACACATCCAGTCATGGGCACACAGCTGCTGAGGCTGAACCAGCATCCAGGCCATATATGACCAGAGATTTATTCAACAAGCAAGTGTTTGGGCTATTATAGATAGCCCAGTAGATAGCCAATAGTGTTCGGCTATTGGGATATACCAGTAGCAGTAGCAGCCTTTGCATGGTATATCCCCAGCTCTGAGAGAAAACAAATGAGTATTTTATATATGGAGAAAGAAAATCCAATAGTGTGATGGTTTGTATATGCTCAGCCCAGGGAGTGGCACTATTAGAAGGTGTGGCCCTGTTGGAGTAGGTGTTTCACTGTGGGCGTGGGCTTAAGACCCTCATCCTAGTCATCTTCAGATGAAGAGGTAGAACTCTCAGTTCCTACTATACCTTGTCTGCCTGGATGCTGCCATGCTCCCACCTTGATGATAATGGACTGAACCTCTGAACTGTAAGCCAGCCCCAATTAAATGTTGTCCTTTTAAGAGTTGCCTTGGTTGTAGTGTCTGTTCATGGCAGTAAACCCCTAACTAAGACCAATAATAGCAGTGGTTTCCTTTAGTCCTTCCGCGTAGAGACCATGCGTGATCTCTGGCCCCGCAGGAATAGGATTTACATTAGCACACGGCTGGTGTGAAGGACACGCCTCCATCTGGTGTCAAGGTCGAAGCATTGTGGGAATCGTTTTGCAAAGTCTCTTGCAACACCGAGGCTGTGCATGAGGACTGTGGAGAAAGGTTCCCTGGAAGGTCTTTGGGGCATACCTGGCTCTTCAGAGACAGCTGCTTGGTGCCTGGCTACTTCCTGTCTCTTGGACTTCCCGTGGGAAATCATCATAAGTTACTGAGCTGCTCTGCGCCTGTGAGTCAGAATGGTAGATCTGGCATGGCGGTTTTCCTGTGTACGGTGGGTGCCGTGGCAGAGAACAGTGATGTCAATACATCTTGGGCCTTGATCAGAATTGCCGACTGCAGCTTTCTGAAGATTGACTCTGCCATCCCCCACCTGAACACCTCCCCACCCCCACCCCCCCCACCCCCGCCGCAGCATTCCAGTTTGCTTTCTGTTGGTGCGATCAAACATTCTAATCAGAAGCAACTTAGGGAGGGAAGGGTTTTGTTTGAGGGAAGTCAGGCCAGGAGCTCACAGAGAAACTGAAGTAGAAACCACAAAGGAGGGCTGCTTACCAGCTTGCTCGGCCGGCTTTCTTTTATATAACCCAGGCCTGCTGTCCTAGGGACACACCACCCACAATGGCCTGGACCCTCCTGTATCAGCTAGCAATTAAGAAAATGCTCACAAACGTGTCCATAGGCCAGTCTGAACTAGGTCATCCCTCGGGTGAGACCCTCTCCCATAGCTCCGGGCTGTGTCGAGTTTATAGCTGGAGCTAACCAAAAGATCCCCATATACAGCTTTGTATGTTAATCCCAGTGTGTGTGTATATATGTGTGTGTATATATATACACATTCCTCATACACACACACACACACACATCACACACATAAAATACTGATACATACACACAGCCTCCATTTATATACATGCTCATATATACATATGAATATACGTACTGACGTGCACACACATGTGCACACACATCACCATATATGCACACACACATCCTTACACACAGGTCCATAAACACACATGCACACACACTTATCTACACACATTCACATATTTATCTCACTTCCCACATAGACTGCCATGTTAGGGGTTAGGGGTTAGGGTTAGGGTTAGGGTTAACCAGACACACACGTACACTCACACAGGTAACCACATGCGTTCATTCCGCTACCAGATCTCTGGAAGATCTTAAAGAAGCACTGTATGGTATAAACAAAAACACCATATGGTGCGTTTTCCAGCACCCACATCCCACCCCCACCCCCACCCCCACCCCTATCCCCCCACCCCCGGTAATAAAACCAAGAAGCTAGGAAGTGCACACAAATACCATTTGTTTAACTTAACACGTCCAAAATACCATTTCCCATGTCATCCCTCTTCTTCCTCTTCCTCTTCCTCTTCCTCTTTGGTTTTTTTCGAGACAGGGTTTCTCTGTGTAGCCCTGGCTGTCCTGGAACTCACTCTGTAGACCAGGCTGGCCTCGAACTCAGAAATCTACCTGCCTCTGCCTCCCAAGTGCTGGGATTAAAGGCGTGCGCCACCACTACCCAGTGTCATCCCTCTATTACTGATGCGCCATCACATATTCCCTCTGTTTTTGTTTTGTTTTGTTTTTTTTACTAAGATCTTTAAGCTCCTGTAAACACAGACAAAGCACTTCCACCATAATGTTCAGAGGCCCAACTTCAGACGGCAACCTTCCCCATCTGAGTTTGGTTCTGTTGACAGAGAGTCATGATGTCTCCTCTGACGCTGACGATCTCTCTGTTGACTTGGCAATGATGCCATCACCCCTTCTGACTGATCAGCGGGGTGTCCCCGCCATGGGTAGATAGAACAACGCATGTGACCATCACTGGGGTTTAATGAATCAGCACACCACCGAGCTAAAAAATTGACATTAGGCAGCCTTCCAGCCCCGCACTAGCGAAGGGAGTATTGAACAGCAGGTCAGGGAGATAATCAGCTGACCATCACCACAGAACTGAAGTCTTGGCTTTGAAAGCTGACAAGGTTGTGCTGTGAGGTAGCACTGGGGGCGGAAAGCTCTGTGGAACTGTAAGGTGGGGGTATCGTGCTCATGAACAGCTGCTGTTGGTGCCACCGGGCATTTATGTCTAAGGCTCATATGGACTCACAGATGGACAGATGGTGGGACAGGATAGATTCAGTGGAGGGAGGGGACCCAGTCTTTGGCAATGGAAATCAAGCAGAGGAGGAGCAGCCGCAGAGGGAGAAAGGGTCTGAAAGTGTGGAGAGGAAGCCAAAGAAGAAAGACATGGTGGCAGTGTGGTTCTCTCTCTCTCTCTCCCTCTCTCTTTCTTTCTCTCTCTCTCCCTCTCCCCCCCCCTCTCTCTCCCCACCGTGCACCACCATGTTCATAAGTCCTTTTGGTATTTCATTCATTTGACCTGGAGTTGGATGCCCTGTGTTTTTCTTCCTACTTCCTGCTAAACTCTGGTTTGCAGATGGATTAATGGTAGGGTCACTGGGAGCTTCTTAGTCAACAAAGTGAGTCAGTGTTTCTTGTACTCAGCATGGAGTCTCCCTCCTTCCTCCACACAGTTCAACATTCCATAGTTCACTGTGAAGGGGGAAGGCGGGTCAGCCATCGGCTATGTGCCAACGGTGGCAGGATGCTTATCCTAACGGAAAAGCTGAGGTGAATTGGGCCCTGCTGTAAAGTCATCTGCCAGTGGTGGCAGATGTTACCTCTGGCACTGGTTAGTTTTCTGCCAGTTTGACCCAAGCCGGAGTCATCTGGGAAAGCAGAAACTCAGTCATGTAAATGGTTTGTATACAAGTCCACGGGTGATTGATTGTGAGAGGACCCATCTAACTGTGAGGGGTGCCATGCCTACACAGGAAGTGCCAGGTTGTATAAGAAAGCAAACTGAGCAAGCCACAGAAAACAAGCCAGCAAGCCACGCCCCTCCACGCCCTCTACTTCTGCTCCTGCTCTGACTTCCTTCTGATGGACTGGGATCAGGACATGTGGGCCGGATAAACCCTTTCCTCCCCAAGTTGCTTTTGGTCATGGTATTTTGTCACAGCAACAGAAAGCAAACCTTTCAGGTCTTCAGGGAACTCCCCGTCAGGGGGACCTCGAGCCTGCTGCTCCCCACAACCACATTACCCGGCACAGACCAAGGCCCCAGGCTGGCACAAAGAGAATGTGTAGAAAGGTCAGCTGCTGGAACCTGAATGTGGCCTTTCTGCCACCATACTCCTTGGGCTTTAGGTAATCAATAAACGTTTTCTAAAGGTTGCACTGAAAAAGGCCATTTTAAAGGCCTGGTGTGAGCTCAGATTTATCAGGACCTGCAAAAGGCACAACAGAGCTGGGCTAGGAGTCACAACCAAGGCTTGTCACAGAGTAGCAGGCTGCCTCAGAGGGTGACATACGCCTTCTCCTATGGCCCTCCAGCAGAGAGGCAAGTGTGACTTCGTGAATCCTTTTAGCTTTGGAGAGAAAAGGCAGACTCCCTTCTACAGACACTAAAACATCTTTTATGCCAAAGGGGAGAAGTGATGACTTATTCTGGAGCTAAATATGAGGGACCGTGGCCCGGAAGCACAGTTAGGCGACTCCAAATTTTATGTTCTAATGCAGTAACAACTTGATGTTTTTTTATAGAAGCCAAACATGGGACCGAAAAAATTATGGCACCTTCAAAATAAAGTGATGAAAACATTGGGTAGGTCAGCTAAGGCAAACAGAAATCTCGGAGGCCTCAGACACACCACAGTATGGTGGTGAGCAGATTGTGGGTGAGCAGTGAGTTTGTCGCAGAGGTGGAGCTCCTGTTTGTCCCCTCTCTCATCACTCGGTAGCCAGGACTCAGGAGATGAGCACTGGAGGGTTTATTCAAGGCCAGGTCCCTGAGAAGGTGGAAGGCCGATCCAAATCCTGGTTCTCAAACCAGGGGCCTTTAAATGATAAATGTTCCCTCACAGGGGACGTTTGGATGCTTAGTCCACAGCTGGTGGCACTGTTTGGAGGTCGTTTAGAAGGCGTGGCCTTGCAGGAGGAAACACCGTCACTAGGAGATGGGCTTTGAGAGGTAAAGCTCTGACTACTTCCGGTCTGCCCTCTCTGTTCCATGCTTACGTTTGAAGATGCCGAGTTCTGTTTCCTTTCCTCCCGCTGTGCCTGCCACTTATTGCCATGCTCCTGTGGCTGGTTCCAGTTCCAAGTCTGGGCTCACCAGGAGAGTCCTGGGGAGAGAAACGACACAGGTCCAAGCTCTGGGTACTAGCACAACTCTGCCACGAGACGTCAAGCAAGCAGAGGAGAAAGGTGTCACTTATTCGGCAAGTTAAACTTCACAGAAGTTGACGTCATTCGTGTTGGTTCTTTTACAGTCCAAGGACTAAGAGTGGTCACTACACATTCTGATGCTGTGTGAGGGTCACAAGGTGCTCCGGGGTTGTAGATCTAAATGGTATTAGGGAGCTAAAGATGGGGGTGGGGGTCGGGGTGTGTGTGTGGAGACAGCTTTGCAAAGGACATGTCTCAAAAGCACAGCTGCTGAGGCGTGCAAGCTTTCTACAGAGGTCACAGTGCTGTCCAGTGCACGGCAGCGAACAGAGAGTACAGGACCCTGTGGCTCCAGACAGGCAGGAGACTGGTGACTGCAGCCTCAGCCCCAACTGACCAATCCCTGAAGCTACTTTCTCTCTTCCTCAGGAGTGACTAAGCAACCAGGGAGGCTGGGCATAGCTTTCCTCCTCCTGGGGGTTGGGGGAGTGTGATGCGTGTGGAAGTAAGGCTGAAATACCACACAGGGCAGAGATGGGGACAGACAGGAAGCTGTCTGTCTCTGCAGTTTATGTTGTTCTTCCAGGAGACCCCAGATCAACTCCTAGCACCCACACCATATAGCACCTGTATGTAACCCCATTTCCAGGGGATACGACACCCTCTCCAGGTACCAGCACACATGTGGCACACAGAGGCAACAGCACCATACTTGTGTAAATGAAATAAAATTGTGTTTTCGAAAAAGGCCCTGTGTCCAGACCACACAGGTGTGTTGGAGCCACAAGAGAAGAAATGTGACCAGGATTGCTCCAATCAGGAAGACTACAATGTGCACACACACACATATACACCATATCATACCACACCACACAACACACACACACACCACACATATATACCACACACACACCACACATACACCATACCACACCACAACACACAACACACACACAACACACACACATACCACACACACACCACACCACACACACACACACACCACACACACACCACACATACACCATACCACACCACACCACACACAGACACACAGACACATACATACACACACACCACACACATACCACACCACACACACACCACACACATCACACATATACCACACACACATATCACACTACACATACACCACACACACACCACACACACTATACACACACCACACACACCACACCACACACACACACACTACACACATACCACACACACACAACACATACACACCACACACACCCACACACACATCACGCACACACCCCACATACACACATATCACACCACACACACACATGCCACACATACACCACACATACACACGCACACACACGCACACGCATACACACACGCGCACACACACACACACACACACACAGGAGGCTGGAATCTGGATGCATGAGGGCAGTGTATGAAAAAGAGCGGAGCCATTGAAGGATTGTGCAATCCTGCCTGGCTTCTTACGCAGCTGCCTGTCTGGAGCCTGTACCCCACTCTGCCTGTTGGGGGCGCTGTGACTTGTGTGATTGGCATTAGAATGGATGGTGTGAGCCCTGTGGGGCTGTACTGGGGTTTATTTGGCATAGGGCGGCGTGAGCAGGATGCTATTACAGCGGTATAATTGGTTTCTCAAAGGTGATTTACTCCTCTTGTTAGCAGACTGGAGTGGTTGAGGATTTCAATCTACTAACATTTAGATTGCCTCAGGAGGGAGGCTAGCGAGTCCTGCCTGCAACACATTTGAAATGCCCTGCAGCCAGCTTCCCACTGCAGATTCCGGGCGGAATGCTAATGGGTCCCGACTCAGGTCCCAGTGACCTTAGCGAGGTAGCAGAAGCTAGACCTTGTCAGAGAAAATGGGGGTGTAGCTCCCAGCCAGGCGAGCATGTCCTGATTACTCGTGTACCCTGGAAGCGTTGCTTGCAGCCCAGCACACGAGTGATCCTTCATCAAGATTTGAGGATGGGGTAGCGGGTGCGTGTACGCATGCGCGAGCGGGCACATTCGCTTCCTCATCCCTTGCCGCACTGGGATTGTAAAACCCTTTGGGGATAGGTGGGAAATGATCGATGGCAGAGAGAAGACAAAAGATCCACTCTGTGACAACGACTCAAGGGGTCTGTGGGCCGGGCCTGTGTGATCTGTAAAATGGCGCTGACGAGACAGAAGCAGATGTGCTGGGAGCATGGATGAGAAAGATCAGAAACCGCCAAGCGGCAGACCATCCCAGAACAAAACCGGATCCACTGGGGTCGTCAACAGCCCCTGCACTGCACGGGCCTGACACACCAGCCACCCCACAGATGCAAAGCGGAGCTGGGCCAGCTGGTTCTGAAGAGTTTCTACAGAGAGAATTCCTATCCTTTCAAAAATTGAAAGTAGGGCCGGAGCTGCAGCTCCGTAGGTACTGGCTAGCCTGTACTATCCCCACCGCTGGGTGTGGCGGCTCACCCTGGAATCCCAGCCCTTGAGAGGTTGAAGTAAGATGATTAGAAGTTCAAGATCAGCCGAGCTGTGAGAGCTGTGATGGCGCACGCCGCACACGCCTGTAATCCCAGCACTTGGGAGGCAGAGGCAGGCTGATTTCTGAGTTCCAGGCCAGCCTGGTCTACAGAGTGAGTTCCAGAGAAATCCTGTTTCAAAAAATCAAGATCACTACCAGCTTTGTTGGAAAGTTGACACCAGCTTGGAGTATAGGAAGCTGCCCGGGGTGGTTGGGAGCTTTAAAATTCTACAGAAGGACAGGGTACCCAGGAGAGCCCAAACCAGGGGCTTCAGATCAAGGTCATAGCTCTGGCTCAGCCTAACCCCGGCTCTGAGCAGAGTCACCCCTGTAATGGCCGAAGAGGAACTTTTTGTTCAATCTGATTTTAAATTATCCAGTGTGTAAAACTGGGGTTGATCAAATTACAAGACTTGGGAACTATAAGTGGGTTCCTGGGGGTAGGGGGGCAAACTCATCCTGTGGGTGGGGCCAGAGCATCTGCTGGCGATCAGTCTCCAGAAGCTAGGGAGGGGCTCTGTGCAGGAAGAAACAGCTCTGGGCCCGGAAGATGGGATAAGAGCCTGGCAGGAAGTGACAGGATCAAAAGCATGAGGCTGTGCCTGGTTTTTCCGTGGGTTTGGGGGGTCCAGACTTGGGTCCTCACACTTGGAAATGACTAGGCCTGAACCCAGCCTGAGGAAAAGGCTTTCCAAAATTCCAGTTCTCTGTTCTTTAGCCTCCAGCAAGTCTACACAGTCAAGAAGATTTTTGGTTTTGTTTGTTTGTTTCTGAGACATGATCTCTCTATATACTGCAAGCTATTTTAGTAACTCATAATCCTCCTGCCTCCACTTCCTGGGTGTTGAGATTACAGGGGTATAATACCATGAGCAGATAAAAATAGTCTTTTAAAGTTCTATTCAGACCATAAGTAGGAGTTGGTTTTAAGTTCTGGGGGAATTCCTGTCCAGCCTCCAACCAGGAGGGACCATGTCCACATCGTCAAGGTCATAGGGAGTGACAGCAGGTTAGAGGCAGAGACCACTGGAGACTCTTCGGAGAGCCACTGGCAGTGGCTGGCGGGTGATAAGAACAGAAGAGAGATGGAGGGAGCTGTTCCAGTTCCTGAGGTGGCGACGCCTTGGGAACATGCTGCTGTGTGTGTTGCTGTGACAAAATATCTGGTAGACAAGGGACCAGCGGTCTACCTCACCTTCAGAGGGTTCATCCACAGCCCTTGCTTTTGGCCCCTCCGTGGCTGCCACTTCCCTGCCACTTGGGCCTGCCCAGGACAAGCATGTTGGGTTCATTCCAACTCTACACTACTCCAGAGAGAGCCAGGATCTCCTTGGCTGCACCTCCCAGAGGCTCCAAGGGGAGAGTCAACAGCCACATTTGCCTCTTAATAACCTTAAACCCCTACTGCTCTCTGCCAACCTTGGCTGCAGGAAGAAAACTCAGAACATAGGAAAGAGGTTCCTGATGGACCTCTTGGCCTCCCTCCCTAGCCCCTCCTCCTCTCTCCAGTTCCCCAGGCCCTGCTGCTTTCTCTCTTTTTCCTTCACAGATACCTGGCTCCCTGACCCCATCCTCCCCGGAGGCCTGACCTCTCTCTAGCACTGTCCACCGGGATGCCTACAGGCCTCTAGGCTTTTAGCCGTGATTTGTCAAGGAGATAGACAAAGGGATCTCAATCCCCAGAAACTCCTCTAAGCTTTCAAAACCAGGACTTCCTCTGCCTCTGTGCCTTGGGCACTAAACCTTCTGGCTCCCCTGAAGCAAAAGGCTAGAAGGAAATAAATATGCAGAGGAAAAATGGAAACGCTTTGGCTAACGTTTACAAAAGGTTATCCTTTGGAATGGTTATGATAACCGCGGCCCTGAGAGTAAGGGTGTACTCCCCAGAGCCTGCAGACAAACTTCAGACAGTGTTTGATCATCCGTGATCGTAGCTCAGAAAAGCAGGGGTCCTGCTGAAGCCGGGTCCTCCGCTCTCCAGAGCTCACATCTCTGCCCTGATTTTGAAAGTCGGGGTTTAAAAGGCCATCTCCAAGGCTTTAAAACTCAGAGCATCTCTGGCAGAAGGTTCTAGTTCCTGCCCTTCTAATTTCTAGGGAAATGCTCGGAATACAAAAAAAAAAAAAAAAAAAAATTCCAAAACTTTTGACTTAAGGACAAGGGGTTGGGGGGGGGGGGGTCCCTGAATTCTGTAAAAACTGGTTCCCCGTGGGGATCGGACCCAGCTGCATCCACTGACTTAAGAAAAGAGAGGAATGGGCTGGAGAGATGGCTCAGGGGTTAAGAGCAGTGACTGCTCTTCCAAAGGTCCTGAGTTCAAATCCCAGCAACCACATGGTGGCTCACAAGCATCCAAAAAAGAGATCTGGTGCCCTCTTCTGGTATGTCTGAAGACAGCTACAGTGTACTTAGATATAATAAATAAATCTTAAAAAATTTTAAAAAAAGGAAGAAAGAAAGAAAGGAGAGGAATATCAGGCAACCATCAGGGGCAGAAAGCATGGGGCAGGTGGGCTGGAGGACAGCACCCAGCAGGAGGGAGATTTACTTCCAGGGGATAGGGGAGCAACCCCAAACAAACAAACAAAAAAATGATAGTAAGATAGTCTAGTGAGAAGAACTGAGACCATTCCAGACAACCTTACCCAGCATGCACCTCGAGTCTTAGAGCTTCTAAGAACCTAAGCCTCCTGCATCCTGGTCTTCTAACATGTGAAAAAGTCACGCTGCAAGTTCCTGTTGCCAGCCCCACGGAGACTGGGCACTGCAAACGGTGAGCCAAAATAAACCTTCTCTTCCTATACAAGCTTCCGTGGCTCTGTTGTCAGCAGTGCTCAGAAAAGTGGACAACACAGGGGCTGACGGGCCTCAGCCAGGAGTTCTTGCTCAAACTCTCTCCTGTGCTTTCACTTTCAGACATATGGTAGCTAGGATCCAGCCCGCCAAAGACTCCTCAAGGCTTGGAGTGGAACACGGCCCAGTCTGAGCTGCAAGTGGTTGTCAGCTGGGAACTCAGCTGGAGTTAGCAGCCAAACACCTCCGTGTGACTTTTCTACGGTTCCAGTCTGCCTCAGCCACGGCAGCTGGGTTCCTGAGAGGATTGTGCCTGAGAAAGCTTTCCAGGAGACCCAGGCAGCAGCTGGAAGGCCTTCTACAGTCTAGTCTTACCCAACTTCTCCATTTTCTGTGTCTCAAAGTTCAATCTGGCATGCAGGAGTTAGGAAAGCAGATGACATGTCTACACGGGAAAGTGCATATGCAGTTCATGAGGACCGTGCAGGGGTCAATTGCATGTGTGTTTGCAGGTGTATATCCAACAGTATGCATATGTAGATACAGGCCAAAGGGCAACCTCAGATGCTATTCCTCAGACAATGTCCAACGTGTTTATTGAGACATGGTCTATAAGTAACTTGGAGTTTGCTGTGTATGCCAGGCTGGGATCTATGTACTTCTGCGTCCCCAGAAATGGAATTACAAGAGCATACCACCACATCTGGCTTTTTAAAGATTTATTTATTTATTTATTTATTTATTTATTTATTTATTTATGTGTATGAGTACACTATAGCTGTCTTCAGACACCCCAGAAGAGGGCATTGGATGACATTACAGATGGCTGTGAGCCACCATGTGGTTGCTGGGAATTGAACTCAGGACCTCTGGAAGAGCAGCCAGTGTTCTTAACCACTGAGCCGTGTCTCCAGCCCCCACATCTGGCTTTTTAAACATGGGTTTTGGGCTTGAACTCAGGTCTCCATGCCTGCATAGCATCATGCATTAAATCAAGTGCGCCCAGCCTAGCAACCACCTCTGGAGACTAACACTGCTACCCTCAATCGCGGCAATTTATATTCCTTTCATGTGCAAAATTTACTCAGCCCCTTGCCTAAAATATCCAAATATAAAGCCACTATGGCTTCAAAGTTGGGAATGAGGTCCAGGATGTCATCACATAAATCAGGACCAGGCTGCGGATGAGGGCTCCCAGACCCAGTTCCTCAACTAACAGCCTCTTTGACAATGACATCTCTCCTCATTTTTCCCACTCGGAGCACAGGATGGCAAGATGCCCACAGATGACCAAGTCACCCTCCAGTCAAGCCGTGGCACAGAGAGGAGAGTCAGGACAGAAGGCGTGGGCTACGGGTCTTCTTGTCGGCTTCACTGGACTTGCAATCATCCAGGGGACACTCGCCTGGGTGCGTCTGAGAGTGTTTCCAGAGAGGTTTGTCTGAGAGCAGAAGATGCGGGTGGCGCCATCTCTCGGGCTGGGGTCCTGAGGATGAACTGTAGAGAAGATCTCTAAGCACAGCATTCACCGCCCTTTGCTTCCTGACTGGGGACAGTGTGGCCAGTCACCTGTGTCTCTTGTCACCATGACTTCCCTACAGCAATGGACGGTACACCCTGAAACCGAGAGCCAACATAAACCCTCGCTCCCTTGAGTTGTTTTTGGTGACTATCTGGTCACAGTAACGAGAGACACTATCCAAGCCAGTCCTGCAACTCAAGATGGCTTCCCGAAGACTCGGGCTCTGCGCAGTGGTGGCACAGCTGTTTCCCCAGACATAATACGAACAGCAGCATCCTGGGACAAAGACTCCTGTGCTGGACCTGCAGGATGCCTTGGCAACAAGTTGCTTCGATGCTAGATCTATGGTTGTAGTAACAGTCTGCCAGCGCTCTCTCTTACGAGGAGGGAATTGTTTTCTGACACTCCACCCACCGTTACCTTCCAACTTCATATGGCCTGGGTCATGGTGTGTCTGTTTGTGTGTGTGTGTAAATATATACATGTGTGTACATGCATGTGTGCACATGTGTGCATGTGTATACGTGTATGTACATGTGTGTGTGCATGTGTTTGCACATGTGTGTGTCTGTGCATGTAGGCACATGAATGCATGTGTGTTTGTGAATATGTGTGTGTATGAGAGTGTGCAGAGTGTATGAGTGTGTATGTTCATGTGTGTGTTAGAGTATATAAGAAGTAGAAATAGAACTGATTAGTGCTTTGGTAGTATAACACAGGGTGAGACCTTTTCCATGGGCGCTCTGGGCGTATCCATACCCATATTAATAACCCTGTAAACTCTCTGGTTCACTGAGCTGGATTGGGGTGAGATCAAGCCTTGTTCTCGCAGAGCTTTGTGCGGGATGAAACAATATTTCTTCACATCTCCCAAGGGAAAGTAGCAGCCATAAGCGATGACCTTTGTATTCAGTCTGCTCTAGTCTACGTTCAGGCCCAAAGGCCTCCTGTCATTTAAAACATTTCTACCATTTCCTTCTAAACTGGTTCATTTCCTTTATACTTTCCATAGGTTTCCTGTCATCAGTTATAGGCCGGCATTTCTAAATCTTAAAGACCTTATTGTACATTGAAAGTAGCATAAGAATCAGTCCTTAATATTTTTAAAAGTCCTCTCACCTGCTGGGCAGTGGTGGCGCATGCCTTTAATCCTAGCACTTGGGAGGCAGAGGCAGGTGGATCTCTGAGTTTGAGGCCAGCCTGATCTACAGGGTGAGTTCCAGGACAGCCATAGCTACATAGAGAAACCCTGTCTTGAAAAACCAAAGATAAACAAATGAAAGTGTCCTCTTATCCAAGGGCCTGTTGACACAATGCAGATGACTAGTGTCAGAGCTGTGCTCTCCAGCATCCCATGACCCAGGGACAGCAAGTCACTGCCCCCAGGCCAAGTCCCCTCACCCTGTGCTTTTTTTGACTCGGTCTGACTGGTATACTGCTCTAGCCTCTCAGTCCAACAACTCTCTGCCCTGCTTTTCCCTGTACGGAGCCAGGCAGTTCCTAGGAGGGATAAAGTTCCCTTTCACAAACATTTCCAGCCTTGTGCTATATTGATCCCTTTGGTGAAATGGCTGGCCTGCTCTTGGCCAAACATCAGCACCATCATGGTGGGGCTGCTACCGTCCTGACATGAGATCAGTAAGGGTATCCATCGGGTTGCTGGCATCTCCCAGGCTGTGTTCCGCAGGGGACACAGATACCCCCACCACCAGGGTGAGGGGTGAGAAGAGCTTGTGGTGGAGGCCTCCCGCCTGGGCCTGAGCCATCAGAGAAGACAGGTCTCATCCATGGATCTCAGTGTGTGCAAAGGGAAGTGTCTCCTGCCAAATGGAGCTGGTGTTTTGCAGGGCTGTGGACAGGCTGAAATTGCAGCTATTTTTCAATGCCTGGAATGTGTGTAGGCTAGCAGAAGTTAAAAAGGGAATCTGTTGACAAAATGATTCTAAACTCCACGAGGAAGCTGGAAAAAATAACACAAGGGGAGCCTGGGAAAAGCATAGGAGCAGAGCCTGGAGGTGCAGAGGCGAGGGTCACAAGTTCAAGGCTTGACTGCACCACACAGTGAGTTCAAGGTCAGCCTGAGCAACTTAACCAGACCCTGTCTCAATAAACAAACAAGCAAACACATGACGGGAATGTATTTATGGCTCTGTGGTAGTGGTAGAGTTCTTGTCTAGCTATTTGCAAGGCCTTGGTTCCATCTCCAGCAGAGAGAAGGGAGAGAGGGGAAGAAGGGAGGGAGGGAGTAAGAGAGGAATAAAGAAATTTGGTGTAGGGATTTTGTGATGGTTTGCATATGCTCAGCCCAGGGAGTGGCGCTATTAGAAGGCGTGGCCTTTTGAATTAGGTGTGTCACTGTGGGTGTGGGCTATCAGATGCACTTCCTAGGGGCAAGGAAGTCAGTCTTCCATTAGCAGCCTTCTTGAAGGAGAACTCTCAGCTCCTCCTGCACCATGCCTGCCTGGGTTCTGCTACTGGACTGAACCTCTGAACCTGTAAGCCAGCCCCAACTAAACGTTGTCCTTTATAGGACTTGCCTTGGTCATGGTGTCTGTTCACAGCAGTAAAACCCTCACTAAGACAGATTTTAAATTGCACTGTCTTATTAAATGTTCACAGTAGCTCCGCAGTAGCCCAGTGCTAACCTCACTTCTGATTCATGCAAACTGTCAGTTTGGCTCCTCTCTGTCCCCACTGTCCACCCCTGCTCAGCGCTGTGCCTAAATCTGAAACCACAGGGATGGTTTCAACTAGCTGCTAGATTCACCTTTGTCTTTGGACAACAGGCCTACAGAGGACGTCCAGCACACACATCACACTTCTTGCTTAGTAAATGCCCTAGTGATGGGAAGAGACACCGTGACCACAGCAACTCTTAGAAAGGAAAACACTTCACTGAGGCTGGCTTACAGGTCCAGAGGTTTAGTCCATTATCGTCCTGGTGGGAAGCATGGTGGCACACAGGTAGATATGACACTGCAGAGGTAGCTAAGAGTCCTACATCCACATCGGCGGGCAGCAGAGAGAGGAGAGCCTGGGCCTGGAATGAGCATTTGAAGCCCCAAAGCCCACCCCCAGTGACACACTTCCTTCTAGAAGGCCACACCTCCTAATCATGCCACTCTCTCTGAACCTAGGCGGAGGCCATTTTCATTGAAACCACATTTTCCAAATCTTCTTCACACCTATTCTTCAAGATGAGTCTTGGAAGGAAGGACCCTTGGAAGGAAGGTCAGCAGCACTGCAGAACCGGTGGCACCCTGGAAACCCCTCCCAGGGGGACTGGGCAAAGACTGAGACTATGTGGTGACAGACTGTCCTGGATACGACACGGGTGGACTACCAGGTCTTAGATTTCTAAACATCTGGGGCATAACGTCTTGGATAACTTGCTTGCAACCTTCGGGCAGAATACTTTTTTTTTTATATTGAAAATATATTTTTCTGTAATATATTCTGATTAGAATTTCTCCTTCCTCAACTCCTCCCAGATAACCCCCTACACTCACCCACCCACCCACTCAAATCCAGACATTTTCTCTCTCATTAGAATACTAAATTTAATAATCTAATTAGAATATCAAATAATAATAAATTAGAATAAATTTAATAATAAATTAAAATACTAAATTAATAATAATTATATTTATGGTTATATAAGATAGTTTTCTGTTGGCCATCGACTGCTGGGCATGGGACAGCCCTGAGGAGTGGTTTGTATGCCCAGTGAGACTCCCTTGGAGAAAACTAACTTTCCCTCTGAGAGAAGTTGTCAGTTGGAGACAGCGTCTCGGTTAGGGACGGGGCTTGTTTCTGCTTCCTCTCAGCACTGGGACACCATTTGTGCATGCTGCCTTAGCCCGTGAGTTCCTGTGTGTGTCTGTCCTGTCGTATCTGGAGGACACTGTCTCCTGGTGTCCTCCATGTCCTCCTCTTCCATGGGGTTCCCCGAGCCCTGAGGGGAGAGATTTGACGGAAACATCCCATTTAGGGCCGAGTGCTCCGAGGTCTTTCACTCTCTGCACACTGCAGTTGTGAGTCTCTGTGTTTTCATCTACTGCAGGAGAAAGCTTTTCTGATGACGGCTGAACAGGACACTGATCTATGAGTACTGAGGGATGTTATTAGAAGTAATTGTATTGCTACACTCCTTTACCAGAATCCTGGTTTTCTCCTAGGTCCGTGCCTTATCAAGTCTCAGGTTCCTGGCTACCCGGACAATGTTAAGCGTG
Organism: Apodemus sylvaticus; assembly: GCF_947179515.1. NCBI lineage: Eukaryota > Metazoa > Chordata > Mammalia > Rodentia > Muridae > Apodemus > Apodemus sylvaticus. Next base: position 17,791,372 of record NC_067477.1, read on the forward strand.
GGTTCTGTCGTCTCATGCACTGAGCCTTGATGCTAATCAGATCGAGGTTGGTTTGTGCCACAATTGCACCAGTGTATCTTGCAGGCTGGTCACCATGGTAGGTTGCAGGGTTTGTAGCTGGGCTGGTGTTTACCTTTGTCCTTTGATAGTATGCAGAGTACTTTCCAGCAGCTTTGGATGAACTGGGTTACCTGAAAGGGGGGGGGGGGGGCCCGGGAAATGAAATAGAACTGGGAGTGGGGGGTGGGACAAAAGAAGGATGAAGCCAAAAAAGTTTCTGATCCAGGCTCAAAGTTTAATATTCAGCACTGTATTTATATAGGGAGAGCCCACAGACCCATCCTGTCCTTTGTTTCAGATGGATTAGGTTGCAAAGCAAGCTCAGCAGGCAGTCGGCTCCTGTAGGAAATTGCAGGTGCAGCAAGGTGAAAGGCTCCACAGACTCCACCTAGGGGGTTAACGTCCAACTGTGGCAAACACTTAAGGTCGATTCAGCCTGCTCAAGGCTGGGGGAAGGGCACAGGGTACCAGGAACACTCATCAGTAGGGATGAATGTGGCTTCTGCGGGTGTTGTCTGCAGCAGGAGGGCCTTACCATCAGTGTAAGATACCTCCACCATCAGTGTAAGATACCTCCACCATCAGTGTGTGGAGAGAAACCAATAGTCTTGGCCACAGCTTGGGTAGTTTGGGGTTTCTATGGCCAGCAACTCAATTAGATGTAAGCCACTGGAGGTTTCATTTGGTGGCAAGAGATGTCTAGCGGGGCTTTGTCTCCCCCATTTAGATTTCTTCCATGTATGTATATATTTTTAAGAAACTTCTACTATATTAGGTTTCCACACAACCCCTCAAATGGTCCTAAATATTAGCGTCCCTACCTGCATTCTCTCCCTTACCCCCTCCTGCCCCTCCCCCCTGCTCTGCTGACCCCTCCACTCCTGCTGAGTCTGTGTCCCCGTGTGTGTGTGTCCATGTGTGCATCTGTGTGTGTCCCTGTGTGTGTGTCTATGTGTATGTCTGTGTGTCCCTGTGTATGTGTGTGTGTATCTGTGTGTGACCCTGTGTGTGTCTGTGTGTGTATATCCATGTGTGTGTAATGTGTGTATATCCATGTGTGTGTCCATGTGTGTCCTTGTGTGTGTTTGTGTGTATGTCTATGTGTGTCCATGTGAATGCCTGTGTATGTCCGTGTGTATGTGTATGTCTCTGTGTGCGTCCTTGTGTGTATGTGTGTATATCTATGTGTGTGTAATGTGTGTATATCCATGTGTGTGTCCCTGTGTGTGTGTTCATGTGTATATCTCTGTGTGTATCCGTGTATGTGACCATGTGTATTTCTGTGTATGTTTGTGTATGTCCGTGTGTGTATGTGTGTATGTCTGCTTGTGTGTGTCTGTGTGTCCCTGTGTGTGTGTTCATACATGTGTGTCCATGTGTATGTCTGTGTGTGTCCCTGTGTGTGTCCCTGTGTGTGTGTCCGTATGTGTGTGTCCGTGTCCATGTGTCTGTGTGTGTCTGTGTGTGTCCCTATCCATTCACAACTACCTATTCTACTTCCCTTTTTAGGGAGACCCTTACTATATCTTCATGCCTAACCTTTGCAGTTACGTGTATTGTAGCCCCTGGGGAAGGGACACTGTGAATTCCAGCTACCCTGTCTCACCTAAGAGAAGCTGGCTCTAATGAACCAGAATCTTACCCTCACCTAAAGTCTGTGCCATCCTCCAAGCAGAACCATTGCTCAATGAAACAGTTGATGAATGACTTCATGGATAGACCATCTTAATACACTCACCATTTCTTAAATGAATGTGACCTGTTCCCTGTGGGCTGAGAATGATGACAATCACTCAAGTCAAATAGCTTTGACCATAGCAGGAAATCTGTATCCAAATAACTGTGCCTACAATTCATTCCTTGGCACAGCAGAACTGTAAGCTTTTAGCTTAGCTATTATGGAGGTAAAATCCTTTGGTGATGTGAGGGACATTGAAGTGCAGCCTTATCACAATGAACTCCATTGTCTAAAAACTGTTCTTATTTTGGGTTTGTATCTCAGTAAGAGCCAAGATTTTAAGCTCTACTAAAAACAAACAAACAAAAAGTCTTTATCTTTAAATATTCATTTAATAACATATCCATCATTGTTATGATTGGTAAAAAATATGTATTGTGCCGGGCGGTGGTGGCGCACGCCTATAATCCCAGCACTCTGGGAGGCAGAGGCAGGCGGATCCCTGAGTTCAAGGTCAGCCTGGTGTCTACAGAATGAGTTCCAGGACAGCAAGGACTACACAGAGAAACCCTGTCTCGAGAAAAAAAAAATCCAAAAAACATATATATATATATATATATATATATATATAATAAAAATTATTAGAGAGACAGAGAGAGAAGCTGGCTCTGTCCAGCACCCAGGCTCCTCTCTTCACCCTCTCCTCTTCTCTATAAACCTCGGTGCCCGCCCGCTGTTGCCGTAAGAAAAGCAGATGTTATTTATTGCCTTTGCCTCTGGAACATTCTTTAACAGGAGCTATCAACCATCTTCCATTGAACAGGTCAGGAAACTGAGGCCCAAAGAATTGAGCGACTTACCCACATCAAGTGGCAGCCAGTATCCTACCCACAACCTTCCTCCCCTGTCCCCAGAACAACTCTCAGCCTGGAGAGAACACCAGCCGCTGGTCTGTTACATTGCCGGCAGATGTGAGACACATGCGACACATTGCACAATTCTGATGTGATTGATATCAAAACCTACTTCCCGCGCCCCAAGTGTCTGAGAGCAAGATCTGCTTCCATGAGAGAAAACACGGATGTGCTACAGGAGACAATGAAAAGCAGCCTGATTTGCTTCTAACATGAAGAATTTTAGAACCAACTACAGGAGGAAGCCACCTAGGCAGACAGCTCATTTTGGAAGCAATGGCGCCATCTTCTGGTATGATGTGGTATAACACCCCCGTGACACCAGACCCAAAGCATCTCAGTCATCCTTGAAATATTTCATTGATCTTCTATTTGGGGGATCAAATTTAAAACTATGTAAGCATTGCAACCACCTAGAATTAAAAAAAAACTATTTTTCTTTTCTTTTTTTAGGGTTTTCTTCCCCTTCCCCCCCCAAGACAGGGCTTCTCTGTGTAGCCCTGGCTGTCCTGGAACTCCCTCTGTAGACCAGGCTGGCCTCCAACTCAAAGATATGTCTGTCTCTGCCTCCCAATTGCTGGGATTAAAGGTGTGTGCCACCACACTGCCTGGCAACATTTTAAAATTACTTATAATCTGTATATTGATAGGGCTGGAGAGAAGGCTCAGTGGTAAAGAGCTGACTGCTCTTCCAAAGGTCCTGAGTTCAATTCCCAGCAACCACATGGTGGCTCACAACCATCTATAATTAGATCCAATGCTCTCTTCTGATGTGTCTGAAGAAAGCTACAGTGTACTCAAATATATAAAATAAAGTCTTTTAAAACTATGTATATTGATTCCTAATGAGACAGACACACATGTTTCCTGCTCATCTGTAATTTCTGTGCAGTGAGAGCCTAGCTGTGCCAAACAGACTCACGCACACACAGTTATTTTGCTAAACAAGAACTACAGCGGAAGGCTGCAGGTTTGGCATGGGCTCCCTCCCTGGACCTCCAAGCCATGGAAAAGGCACCCGGAGCCATTCACACACCAATGTTTTCTGTCACCAAAGCCAAGCTCAGTTACCTGACCTGAGGAACCCAGGAGTTACATAAGACAGTCGCTAAGTTCCCACGCACCCTGAGGCCTGCTGGCACAATCCTGAAGTTCTCTCCCTTAATCCTTCCCCAAGAGGTGACAATGTTGATCAACCCTTTGCCTCCCAGTTCTGTCTCCCTGTCTCTGCCTTACAAGGGAAGCACCTGGCTGGCCAAGCTGCTTTAGTTCTTTCTCCAGCTCCTCCTTTGCCTGGTCTTTGTCTCCTCCGCTGGGCCCAGAAGAACTTACGTTGCCTAATGAGATGCAGCACGACCTAGAAAGCCTGCTCAGAAAGCCAAGCAAAACACCCACATCTTTGTGCCTGTTTTAGATGATACTCAATGCACACGTGCCCGTAGTCTGCGCATGCCTGTGTCCGAACACCTGCACCAGGGTTCACAGGGGCGAGCTTGGCTTGGGTACGGGTGCACGTCATGGCTGAGAACACTGAAGTTCTGCAAAAGCAGCAGAGGCTCACTCTCCAGCCGGGGTCGTAAGTAAGACTTCTCGGAGTAAAGAGAAACAGATGAACGTCAATAGCCAGGTGTGCCCCGCCCCATGGATCTGGCCCACTATAAGAGGGGCTTTCCACTCTCCCACATACTCTCACCTCTCTGCCCCTTGGGCTCTCCCCCCTCACCTCCACGTGGTCATGGCTGGCCTCCACTCCACTTCTCTCCTCTCTCCTCTCTCTCCTCTCTCTCCTCTCTCTCCTCTCTCTCTCTCTCTCTCTCTCTCTCTCTCTCTCTCTCTCTCTCTCTCTCTCTCTCTTTCTCTCTCCCCCTTTCTCTACCACTAACTCCCATCCCCTACTCTGAATAAACTCTATTCTATACCATGCCTGTGTGTGTGTGGTCCCTCAGAGGGCAGAGGCCTGGGCACCCCCTTCCCCACACCGCCATGCCACACTCCCTTAACCCCCAATCCTCTCTTTTTAAGCCCCCTTCAGGGTGTCTAACAGCATTGTTCACAGGAGGTCTGACTTAGAACAAAGCGCAAGGCACATCTGCAATGTTAAAGTCAAGGTGGTGAGAAATGGACGGCTTCCCAGCTAACCTGGGAAGGCTCTGAGCGATGGCCCTCCCGGGTTCGGAGTTCCCGCCCCTGGGTCCCTGGAGAGTTGAAAGCAGAGCCCAGACCAGCTGCAGAGCAGGGCTCTGGCGACTCCCCAACAGGGCAGCTCCTCATCTTTGGCATCCCTGGGCACCAGTGATGGGCACATCAGTGTCTGGAAATATTCCCACAGTGCATCATGAAAGCACCAGGCATCTCCACTGCCTTTTCCTAGCAAATGTCGCCATGGGGGACGCGTTAGGGTGCTGTAGACCCCCATACCACGGTCCTTGCTACTGATAAAAATGGGATAGCCTCTGGTTAACTGCTCTTCTGGGTGTAAGTCAACAAAAGTACAGCATTTCAGCTCATTAGAGATTTTCTTCTGTAACATGAAAGGAAAGTATTTTTTAAAGATTTATTTATTTCTTAATGTGAGTACACTGTAGCTGTCTTCAAACACACCAGGAGAGGGCATCAGATCTCTTTACAGATAGATGGTTGTGAGCCACCATGCGGATGCTGGGACTTGAACTCGGGACCTCTGGGAGAGCAGTTGGTGCTCTTAACCACTGGGCCACTGCTCCAGTCCCAAGGGCCACATATCGAACCTGACCAACGTAACAGAATCTGCCTGTGGAGTGCCTTCTGCCTATGTTTACTATAACAAACACCATGACCGAAAGCGATCTGGGGAGGAAAGGGGTAATGTCACCTCACAACTCCCAGGTCACATTCCATCACTGAAGGACAACGGAGCAGGACAAGGGGCAGGAGCCTGGAGGCAGGAACTGAGCAGAGAGAGCTTAGAGGAAACACTGCAGGCAAGCTCGCTCCTCAGGGCTCACTCAGCCTGCTTCTCCAGAGCACCCAGGACAACCTGCAGGAGAGCGGCCCCGCCCACAGTGGGTTGGGCCCTACCACATCAATCATTAATCAAGAAAGTGCCCCATTGGGCCAATCCAAGGGAGGCACTTCCTCAGTTGAGGGTGGGTCAAGTTAAAATAAATACAAATTGTAACAAGCACACCCTCCCATCCCCCACGGCAGCTATGAGGTTCCACTGTGATATTGGTCACAAGTTTTCAATTGCACCATTTACCTCCCAAGACGAATTAGAGGCAACCAGACTTGAACCATGTTCACCCCTGTATCCCATGCTGGCTTTGAACCCACTCTGTAGGTGAGGGTGCCCTTAAAGGTCTGTCTCCTCTGCTTCCTCTTCTCAAGCACTAGCATGGTTGGTACAGGGGGCTAAACCCAGGCCTTCCTGTGTGTCGGGAACTCTACTAACGGAGCTGCATTCCCAGTCCTGACGAGCCATGTTCTGCTACAAGGCAGAGCCTTCCCTCCTTTTCCCTCTAAGCCTTCAAATGGTGGCAAACCAGGCAGAGCCATATAGAGTCCTGACTGAACTACACGCTGAGTCATTAATGGCCATGTTTGCAGTCTGAGGTAGATGCAGCATTTGAGCTTGTCAACCCAACAGGGACAGGCCTGCACTCACCTGAGGTATGGCACACAGCTGGGAAAGACAGAAGCACACGTTTAGGATGGCGTTGTGAGCTACTGACCTGTGTGTGACGCACGCGCACACGTGTGCACACACACACACACACACACACACAGATACTGATAAGACGTCCCCACGTGAAGAGCAGAGAACGGAAGGAACAAACCTGGGTGTACATCACTTCACTGGCCACCACCCGGAAGCCCCAGGGTGTGGAGATCCCTCTGGCTGAAGCTGGGAAGAGGCTCCCACCCCACACAGGGGGGAGCCAGCTGCTCCAGCTGCTCGTGAGTCAGCGACCTTTGACTCTTAGAACAAATGCTGAAGAAAAAGAAGTCTCATCTTTGCCTCACAAACCAGGAAGTGCCCAGAGGGCTCAGGACTCTGAGATGCTGCTCTTAGGACACTAAGAAAACCGCTGTCAGGCCTGGAGTCCGGGCTCAGCAGTTACAAGCACTGACCGCTCTTCCAGAGGTCCTGAGTTCAAGAGCACCACTGTCCTCTGGGCGTGTGTGGTGGTGCGCACCTTTAATCACAGCAAGCAGAAGGCAGAGGCAAGAGTCTCTGTGATTTCAAGGCTAGCCTGGTCTACAGAGTAAGTTCCAGAAACCCTGTCACCAAAAAACAAAAAATAAAACAACTCTAAACACACACAAACACACACACACCTCCTCATCTCTGTGCAACTCTGCAGAGATCTGGCTCTCGCCCCTGCCCCCTCCCCACCCCCCACCCCCACTCCTCTTCCTGCTATCAGATCAGCTACTGTATACCTCAGGTGTTTTCTTTTTTTTAAGGATGTATTTATTTGTCTTTTGTATATGAATACATTGTAGTTGTCTTTAGACACACCAGCAGAGGGCATCGGATCTCAGACAGTCCTGAGCCACCATGTGGTTGCTGGGAATTGAACTCAGCACCTCTGGAATCGTAGTCAGTGCTCTTAACCACTGAGCCACCTCTCCAGCCACAGGTGCTCTTTTAAACGTTCTAGACAATTCTCAAGTCGAATGTTGTTGAATTTATTCTTTTTAACTTTTATAAAAACAAGTAAGTCTTCCATGTGACTATTTTCCCATCTGTGGCTCAGGAGCAAAGACCAACACTTTCTTACCTGGGGCTGAGACTTACATCAGCAAAACCTTTCCAACAGACCCATTCCTCCTTATCACCCATCTCCCCACAGACAGGGGACCTGGCTTGACTTCTCCTGATGCTGTGGTAAAAATACCCTGACAAAAGCAACCTATGGTTCCAGAGAGAAAACATGGCGGGAGGCAGGGAAGGTGTGGTGAATGAGGCAGGAGACTGGTTGAACATTATTCCACACTCAGGAAGCACAGAGGCAACAGGAAGTAGGCGGGCTATAACGCCTCAAGGCCCACCCCCAGTGACTCACTTCCTCTGTGTGGAGAGTGGCTTTCCTAGTGTGCTATGAACAGCATCACTGGGCCCCGAGCCTTGGGCTGGAAAGATGGTTCCTCCTCAAGTTCCACAAACATGTTAAACTGGCCGCGGACTGGGGACTAGGTGTCCCAACACACAAATCTGTGGGGACATCTCTTATTCAGGCCATGTCAAGATTTGATTTCTCAAAATTCTGACTTATCCAGTTCACTGTGCTATGGCAATCTACTACCCAGGAAGGGGAAGAAGACCTCTCAGGACAGCTGTCTCAGACTCCTACCGCGAAGTGAATTCAGCAGGGCTAATGAACCTGGGGGTGTGGCTTGGTGTTGAATTGTGGGCCTATCATGTAGGTGACAAAATAAACAAACAAAATGTTACCTTGTATCCTAAAATCATGACAAAACACACAGTTCTAAGGCTGAGTGACTTTCATGTGATGACCAGTCTACAGTGCTAACAAAAACCACCTGTGATTACAGTGTTCCTTCTTGAGCTGGAGAGAGGGCTCCACAGTCAGACCTGAGTTCTACTCCCACAGAAGACCTGAGTTCGGTGTCCCTGCGCCCCCAAGTCTGAGGGTTCTCAGCTGCCTTTATCTCTAGTCCCACGGGATTGGACATCTGTGAAGTCATCTACTGTCCCTAGAGGGCTGGTGTGACGCTGTTTGTACAAGGACTTGTGTGTCACTGTTTAATCCTCAGAGTGAACGCTAATGCAGACCATCAAGGTATGACTCAGACTTGCATGAGATATCACCCTCAATGTTCTCCTTGGTTATGGCATGCAAAACATATAGAAAGCATTCCTGGTTAACCTCTGGGAAGAACATCACACTCCTTACAGGGCTTCAAATGCACATGTTCTCTGTGATTCTGATAGCATCTCACTGATTCACGAGCTTTCAATGGGATGATTCCCCTGCAGCCTACCCTGGTCTGGCTAATACTCCAGCGAGAATACTTACAGTGCTGTTTTGCATATATATACACACACATATACACACACACATATATATACACACACATATATACATATATATGTATATATACACACACATACACATATATACATATATGTGTGTATATATACATACATTTATATATATGTGTGTATATATACATTATATATGTATATATACACACACATACACATATTTCTTTAATCATTTCAGTTTTTTTAAAATGAGCCTTAAGGGGCAGTGGTGGTGCACGCCTTTAATCCCAGCACTTGGGAGGCAGAGGCAGGTGGATTTCTGAGTTCGAGGCCAGCCTGGTCTACAGAGTGAGTTCCAGGACAGCCAGGGCTACACAGAGAAACCCTGTCTCGAAAAACCAAAAAAAAAAAAAACCAAAAAAACAAAAAACCCAAAAACAAACAAAAATGAGCCTTAAGGAAAACAGGAAGATCTGGGAAAAGCCAAAAGCACCAATATTGGAAAAGCAAGTCACTCCACAGTTTGTGTGACAGCAAGGGACAACCACAGCTGTATGTGTGACCGCACTTCTCTCCTGAGCCTGGTACTCCTGCTCAGGAGAGAAAGCCATCTACTAATGGCATTGTCCCTGGAGGACAGAGCTGCCAGCCCAAGCAGGGCGCTGAGCACAGCCTTCCTTCCCAGGCTCCTTCCATACCTGAACAAAAGGCTCCCAGAGCCTTCCAAGGTCTGTGAGGGACCCATGCAGGCCCAGCTGAATGCGCAGTTAATGCAGCAAAACCCTTCAGAGACTAATGTGCCTTTTCTTCTTCCTACAGCCTTGAGGTTGGTCACTGGTAAGAGCTGCCAAGCTCTGACTGGGTCCCTAGTGAAAAGGGGGAGGCGGCAGCCTGGGGCTGAAGCTCTCCTCCCCTTCTTGGGGAGCCCGCAACCCGGAGAGCCCAGCATACCCTGTGTGCAGAGAGGTCATCCAGCCTTCCTACCTCAGGAAGGGAGTGGAGCTGAAGATGTCTGAACACAGGAAGCTTCCCCAGGCAGCTTCCTGGAAGCCACTGTTCACTCTCGGTGCCCCAGTCACAGGAGAAGGCAGCCTTTCTCCTGCCTCTGTGACTTCTAGGCTCTAGGAGACTGAATGTGGCTTCCTGCAGAGCCAGACACACTGGAAAAGAAGCGTCCCAGGTGAGGGTGGAGAACCGGGTCCTCCACACCAGTGTCTGGACCCATGAGCCCAGAGAATCCTGCCAAGACATGGTTCCAATGACTTCCTCTGAGACCCCAGTTCATGAGGAAGAAAAGACTGGGCTGAGAGATGGCTCAGCGGTTGCTGAGTTTAAATCCCAGCAACCACATGGTGTGGCTCACAACCATCTGTAATGAGATCTGAGGCCCTCTTCTGGTGTGTCAGAAGACAGCTATAGTGTACTTACATATAACAATAAATAAATCTTTGGGCCGGAGCCAGCAGAGGTCCTGAGTTCAATTCCCCAGTAACCTCATGATAGCTGAAAACTTACAGCTACAGTGTACTCATATACATAAAATAAATAAATCTTGAGAGAGAAAGGGAGAGAGAGAATGCTTCAAAGGCCAGCTGATGCTCCCCTCCCCCAGAGGGGCCATTCCTCCAGCACAGCACTACTCCTGGCTTAGGGACACACTGCACAGCACTCCCTAGTGCTAAAGGAACTTCAGAGCAGCCTAATGGTGAGTGAGAGTTATTGTTAGTTAATTACTCAAACTGAGAGGACAAGGGTAGGCCCTGGGCTGTGCCTCAGGTGACAGTGTTTGCCTGGCACGGACACTGCCCTGGACCCTGCTCTTAGCACCATGGTGGCGATGGCTGACATCTCAGCCCTTGGACGTGGAGCCTAGAGGATCTGAAGGTCAAGTCCGTCTTTGGCTGCACGGCGGGCCAATGCCAGCCTGGGCTGCACAGGAAGAAAGAGGAGGGCAGGGGGAGAGAGGTCAGGGTGAGACGCAGAGGGTGGCAGAGAAGGGAGGATAGAAGAAAATAACAAAGAAAGCATTTTCTAGTTCTTCACGTCCTGTGGACCTGTACTTGCTAGGTTTAACTACACACACACACACACACACAAACACAAACACACACACACACGTCTGTGTTGGCAATCTATTTAAAAAAAACAACAGTAGCCACCACATTTTCTTCTCTGTCCATCATTTCCCTTAGAGAGGAAGTTACAAAAACATCAGGGGCCTACAACCCAAACCACAAGATCAGGACTGACTCCCGAAGCCGGCAGAGAATGATGTCAGCGTAAGAACAGATTAGGGTTACAGCCACACAGGGTCACGCCATTGATTTACAGTGCAGTGGTTCTAAGTTCACCAGAGGGGATTCTGAGCCAAAGACTAAAGTAAAAGCACCTGCCCGACTGCAAGCCAGGAGGCCCAGGGCAGGCGGCACAGCAACAGGACACCACCACGCAGTAAGGCTTTTCCGCCCGGAGGATGGAGAGGACGCTGTGCCCGCGAGGACCGGAGCCCTCACTTGGAGTCCTGGTTCTTGTCGTCAGTCAGGGCAGAGCGGATCCCCAGCTTTCTCAGTTCCTCCACTAGGTCCCCATTCTGGTGCATCTGCAGGAGGATGTCACAGCCCCCCACAAACTCGCCGTTGAGGTACACTTGCGGGATGGTTGGCCAGTTGGAATAGTCTTTAATACCTGTGGAGAGATGGAAGATGCGTCATTGAAATGATCAGAAGCAAGGGACCCTTCCACCACAAACAGCACATCCAGGACTCCTGGCGGAAATCCAGCCCCTCCCCCTCCTGGACAACGATGTGTTTCGGAGCCAAATGGACAGCGCTCTGATGAGCAGGGCCCTCAGTTCTTTTTTAACCTTTAGCCCCTGAGATTTTCGTGAGAATCTAGTAAGGCTCCTGGTAAAATAGACACATCAGCCAAGGGACTGTCACGCCAGGGATGACAATGTCTAACCAAGACACGTGAGACAGGCAAAGCTATAATTATCCACACAGGTCATGTTTTCAGGGAAGAAATGTCACAGCTTCATTTCTAAATGTGCCATGAAATCCACCCTAGACTCACTGGCTGCCTGGTTGACCCCACCTCTGCCTGCTCCCTGCAGCTCTGAGTGGTGAGGGCCACCACTGAGCACTGACTGGCACTCAAGACGCTGAATGCAATCTGCCCTTGAGGGTTACTGAGAAGAGGCACAAAGAACTCTGGTCTGTGGGACAGACTATTAACCCCGGGTCTCAGCTCCTTGAATGGGCTCTGCAGAACCTGATAAGAACATAAATATGTAGCCTGTGGTGATTAGTATTAGATGCTTCTATATGTGTGTGTGCGTGGGCATGTGTGTGCCCATACGTGCTGTGAAGAGCTTGGAACACAGCCTAACAGTAAAAAAAAAATTGGCCAGTGTGAGTACAAGTCAGTTCAGTTCAGTTCAGTTCAGTAACAAACAAATTAACAATGGCATAGGTACTATAGGCGGATGTTTTTAAGAGGCAAAAATGAGCACACAAATCAATATACCAAGTGAGTAGGTGCTTCCAAAACCACACAACAGTACCCAACTCTAACACCACACAACAGTACCCAAATCAAACACCACACACCAGTACCCAAATCAAACACCACACACCAGTACCCAAATCAAACACCACACACCAGTACCCAAATCTAAACCCCAGCCACATGGTGAGCTTTTTATGTAGACAAACTAAAGCACAAGACTTGCTCTTACTACCATATCATTCGATATTTGTTTTCTAAATATAATTAACAAATTTGAGTTACGTCACAAGGGTCTCAAGAGACAGCATACTTTCTTTTTAAAGTTGCCATCTTTCTCTACAAAGCACTGAGTTGCAGTAAATGACAGAGCTGGAGGGACACCGGGTTACAGCTTTTATCTTGCTTCTCCAGACAGCAAACACTGAGAAATGGCCACAGGCTGGGTGTGGTGGCCCACACTTGGAAAGCCAGGGCTAAGGCGGGCCTTGACCTCACAGGGTGGCCCTCTCAGGAAGCAGGGAGGCTACAGCAGAGGGCAAGCCCTGCTGGTCTTCGCAGCACGCAGCATCTGGCACACTGAACTACCTGGAACCCAAGGCTCCCACCACACTGCAGTGGGGTCCGCAGAACTGTGAGCAACTACTCGGTGCGCAGCGCGGGTCGTGCAGATTTGGTTTTTGTTTGCTCCTTAAACTTGGCCCTCAAATATAAACAGTCTGTGAGTCAGCCTTTTGCCTTCACGGTGGAGGCAGGCGTGGGAATGAAGGCCCGGGTAAACACAGGCTCCCCGAGTCTCCTGACCTGCAGACTACATGTGACTCCTTGAGTCTCCTGACCTGCAGACTGCATGTGGTCTCTGTTTCACAACCCTGCCTTCCTCCACAGAAGGCTCACTAAGACTGTGTTTGCTTAGGGCCCACGGCTTTGAAACATAGCAAAATGAAAAAGCACCTGCTGCCCGAGGCCTGCCCCAAACCACACTCACTCTAAACAGTGCCATGTTTTACAATGAACTGTTTTCCATCCAAGGGACACGGTGTGCTTGGGCTTACGGTGCCCTCAGACACAGTCCATCATGGCAGGAAGTCCTGGTGGATGACGCAGGAAAGGCAGGACACACAGTAGCGCCTCACTCCACCCAAGCCCTGGTCCCACACGTGAGGCTCTGCTACCGAGGCCTGCGACTGCACCAGAACACCCATCACCTAGCTGCCAACAAGTGGCTCTCAGACCAGACCAGACCCTGTCACAGTTCCACCCTGCCCACGGTCTGGCCTCACGGCTGACATTTAAAGACCTCTGCCTCAAGGACACAGGGTGGCTTCCTGGCAGTCCTCAGGGCGCAGGCTGACAGTCACTGGGATTGCTTTTGGTGCTGTTACTGCTGCTTGCTGGGAGCTTTTTAATTTTGTTTTTGTTTTAGCCCAGGTTAGTCCAGAACTCCAGCCATAGGTTACAGCTGACTTCCTAGGGAGTGAAGTTCTTTATGACGAAACTCCACACCGTAAACACTTAGTGAACCATTGGGATTGTGGAAACATGGCTTATTTACTTCTCGCTTAGTGTTCAAGACTGCACTCCTTGGCGACAGTGAGGTAGGAACCCTTGAAAATTAGAGAACCAGTCTAGACAGTGATCAATTCAAGACCAAGTGCTGACGAAGCTGCCCTAACTTGAGCTAGGAAGGTTCACAGAACAACATCAAAAACAAAAAACAAAGAACAAGAAAACAAAACAAAACACCCCAAGCAGACATTACTTCCAGTCAAGGGTGATGGCTGTGCTCCCACAGTGGGAGCCCTGCATGCATGAAGACTTGGGTGTGAGCCCCCAGAGCCCATGACAAACAGCTGGGCACAGCAGCACATGCAGAAACCTCAGCTCTGGAAGCAGAGCTGGGAGAGACCCCGGGGTTTGCTGGCCAGCCAGTCTGGCTCCAGGTTCAGAAAGAGACCCTGACTCAGAAGACTGGGTAGAGTGACCTCCGGCGCTTGTGCCCATGCACCGCTGGTGCTCACACACACGGGCACCCACACCCATGCCTGTGCCCCCCCCCAAACATTACAGTTTCTACAGTGAAACACTTAAGCATAGTTTTCTGGTCCTCAGATGACATTCACAGTAGAATTTTGGTGTGAACTAATTCCCAGAGTACCGCAGCAGGCTCTGTGATCTTGGCCTAGGTGTGTCACATTCTAGGGTTACATTTCCTTCATTTCTCCCATCTTGGAGGGGGGTGGGATCTCAGCATGGAAACCGCAGAGCCTCAAGAAAGGACAGCAAAGGTTGGAAACAGAGCAAACAAGGCTGGGGCACGCAGACCAGCAGAGTCGGTTCTCGCATCTAGATGCAGCCTCAGAGAGGTGACAAAATCCCCCAGTCTCAGTTTCCTTGGCTGCCTCGTGGGTTTACTGAGGAGATGAAATGGTATGTAACTGCTGAAATGACTCGCTTCCTCTAGAAGTGCCAGGCTCAATGGGTATGGATTATAGATGTGTGTGTACCCACCCCATCAAGGGTCTTCTGCCCGTGTGTCACGGAAGTGCTTTTCTGAGCAACACAGGGAACAGCAAGCATCGGGAAGAACACAGGACTGGAACACGCAGGGTATTCCACGCGGTGAGGGAAGAACACAGGAATGGAACACGCAGGTATTCCACGTGGTGAGGGAAGAACATAGGAATGGAACACGCAGGGTATTCCACGCGGTGAGGGAAGAACACAGGACTGGAACACGCAGGGTATTCCACGCAGTGAGGGAAGAACACAGGAATGGAACACGCAGGTATTCCACGTGGTGAGGGAAGAACACAGGAATGGAACACGCAGGGTATTCCACGCGGTGAGGGAAGAACACAGGACTGGAACACGCAGGTATTCCACGTGGTGAGGGAAGAACACAGGAATGGAACACGCAGGGTATTTCACACGGTGAGGGAAGAACACAGGACTGGAACACGCAGGGTATTCCACGCGGTGAGGGAAGAACACAGGACTGGAACACGCAGGCTATTCCACGCGGTGAGGGAAGAACACAGGAATGGAACACGCAGGGTATTCCACGCAGTGAGGAGAAAGTAGCAGTTGCAGAGCTCCGGGCTATAGCACTCCATACTCCGTATTTTCCATAAATAATCCTACTTAACCAATACAGACACATGATATAATTATCTCCATTTCACAGATCAAGTTAGGGTACTGAGAGGGTAAATGTGACCCAAAGTCACAGAGTTATTAGCATGTGGTGGATCCAGGACAGCATCTAGGTTTCTACAGTCTAAAGCCAGCCTCTGAACCCATGACCCTCAGGACAGCTTGTCCCGCCGACCGATACCTGCTCACTGCACACACACGTACAGTACACAGGCCTGACCACACTCTGACCTCAGCACACACAGTATTTACTGGGCCGTCGGTTCTCCTTGCCTCTTTCTCTTGACCAAACGTGCTTCTGGTATGTAGCCACATCAACTAAACCAGGATCTTGTTTGTTTTAGCACAGTGTAGTTTTTTTTGTTTTTGTTTTTTTTTAGATTTGGTTTTTTCGAGACAGGGTTTCTCTGTGTAGCCCTGGCTGTCCTGGAACTCATTCTGTAGACCAGGCTGGCCTCAAACTCAGAAATCCGCCTGCCTCTGCCTCCCAAGTGCTGGGGTTACAGGCGTGAGCCACCACAGCCCGGCTGCACAGTGTAGTTTTACCGTGTGTCGCTAACTACCATTTGCTAATCCAGGATCCTAACAGACCAGGGTCTCATCTTGTCAAGTCCGCTCCCAACTCAAGCCATGTTGTCATAGACACTTCACACATACACACATACACACACACCTTATCCTATGTGGGACCCTCTAGACCTGGTGGAGAGGGCAAGCTGGCCTTGGGCTAAACCTCTTCCTGCCTTTGTGAATAAAGTTTTATTGAATTCAGCTTGCTCACTGGTTATACTGCATCCAAGTCTCCTTTCAGCCTCCAACAACAGAGCAACAGGAGCAATAACGACCCAGGAGCCCACAGCCCGCCTGGCCCTCAGAGGAAGCTCTCTGCACCTCAGACTGTCTCTCTGGGAGAAGGGAAAGAGCTCTGTTTGTGCTACATAACGTACATACATATGGCAATGTCACACAGGCACATGCTTCAAAAGTTTACAAGTTATAAGGACAAGAAAACACAGGGGTTATGCATTCAAACACTCGGTCCCTACCCTGGCAGACGCTGCTCCTGTTTTGCAGAACACACAGAGCTGGGCATGGGACTATCAGAGTGGTCTGTGCTGTGCCTGTGAACAACACCAGCCTCACCTTAGCACAGTAACAGTCACAGAAAGCCTACCCAGCTTCAGGCATTCCCAGTAGCACAGGCTACTGTGGCAAGCCAGGCCCCTGCCCTCCCAGGGTGAGATGCTAAGTGCGGACAGGCAGGATCTCCCAGTGCCAGCAGCCACAAGCTTACCCAAGGTACCACAAGGCAGCCCTGGGCCCTGGGTTCCTCAGGAGCCCCGTGGCTGTGGCCTGTGTCGCTCCTGTGTGAACCAACCCTAGGTGATAAAGGTGAGGCCTGGAAGGCTTCCCCGCACCACACGTCCTGGTGTGAGAACTGGAGCCCTTTGAAAACTCTGACACAAGGGCAAAGGACCAACGGCTGGCACAGCGGCCACACGCTTCAGTAGGACAGGTGAGAGGGCCCTCCTCGTCTGCCAACCTGAGCAGGAGCTGCCTGCCCGCCTGCCCGCCTGCATGCCTGCCCTTTGGCAAACTTGGGTGTAGACAAAGACCTCTTGAAAGGCTTAGACTGGCTAGCAAAGGATCCCGGGGGTGGGGTGGGGACAGAGACTCTCATCACCCTGCCTGGTCCGACTGTCAGCCCTTCCACTAACCTTCATTTTGCTAAGCTACAGGAGGCACGTGTTTAATTATTTGGAGAACACACTAAGTAATGAAACTAAGAAACTGATGGAATCAGCAGTCAAGAAACGTACGGGGTGTGGCTGGGCACCACAGCTCACACCTCTAACTCCAGCACTTGAGCAATAGGAGGAACAATTCAAGTTCTGGGCCAGCCTGATCTATACAGTGAGTTAGTAAAAAGAAAAAAAATTAAAACTGAGTTACAACAAATTATCAACAAGAAAAAAAATCAAGCTGGGCGGTGGTGGCGCACTCCTGTAATCCCAGCACTTGGAAGGCAGCGGCAGGCAGATTTCTGAGTTCGAGGCCTGCCTGGTTTATTAGAGTGAGTTCCAGGACAGCCAGGGCTATACAGAGAAACCCTGTCTCGAAAAACGGAATTAAAAAAAAATAAAAAAATCAAGAGTTTTCTTCTGTCCTTTGAGCATCTAATGATGAGGAGCCAGGCATGTGAGGTGGACGACAGAGCACTGGTTGTACCCGCTCTATCTAACCTCCAGTTACCCTCAACAGGGGAGCAGAAATTCAGACCCCATATTAAGCAAGACACCCACAACGAAGCTGTCTGCTAAGAGTCACGCTTGCAGGGCAACCGCAGGTAGGTCCCAGCTCAGAGGCCACAGAGTGGCTGCTTATCTTTCCCTGCAAGGAGCCACCTCTGACCCAATGCTGCAGCGTGCCCTGAGCCAGATAACCCCAGAGTCTCACAAGCAGCCAAATGTTAGCTGAAGAGGAAAACACAGGGTTCAGAGGACAAGGCATGGTTCACCATCATTCCTGGTAGCATTCATGAACTCGCCTCCCTCTCTCTGCTGTACTGCAGACCTCAGCCCATCAATACTATCACAGGGAACAAGTGTGGGGTCAGCCACATAACTACATGAAGAAAAGTACTTTGAAAGCCATCAAATTTAATAATAAAGTTGCTGCCACTTAGTGGGTGCCTTCTGTGCCAGAGAGGATGGATAACTATATACAATACAGTACAGAAGGGAATGGGAGAATTCCCACAATGCAATGCAGTTTGGCTTTGAATTGGTGATTTCCCCCTGCCTCTGCCTGCAAAGAGCTGGGATTACCGAAGTGAGTTACTATGTCCAGCTATAATTTTTATTATCTCTTGTTTCCTCGTGGACTCTGCCAGGTCCGGTGTCATAATCTTCATTTTACTGAGAAGGAACAGCCGTAGGCTGTGCTGTAGACCCACCACAGACGATTCCAAGCCAAAGCTGCTCTCCACAGCCCCAGCCTCATCAAGAAGAACAACCATTCGACGAACAACGATAATCAGTAATTTCAAACGTTGCATACTCCGTTCCAACATAGAAAAGTCTCCTTTCAGCACAGTGATCAAACCAGAGCACTAGATCAGTAAGATGGGGGGACGACTTGAATACAGGGATCCCCAGATTCCACGGAAGGAGGAGCAGGGAATGGGGAGCGGGCAGCTGTCCCCATTACTCGGCCCACCTTGACCAATTCTCGCCAAGGATCAGGACCAAATCCCTGGCCTTTCTCTTCCCCACTCAGAGCAAGCAGAGGACCGCGAGAAAGGTGCCTGGAACCTTGTCTAAAGGATTTCAACTAGACGTCAGGACGCAGTCTCTTAGCCTCGGGGCCAGTGAAAAGCTACAGGGCTGGCTGTTCTGTTCTCTGCCCTTTGGGCCCAACCTGGCCACCGTTTGTTAATCTGGTCGGGGGGTCAGAAGGCTTAGTGGCTTCCTCTTCCCGCTGAGTCTCTACCATGCCCTAGACCTGACACATTGTTCTTTGGTGCTACGGTACCTAAAAACCAAAGTTCGTGTCTTTCCCAACATGAGTCCAACTAGACTATGGTGTAAAACCCTCTCTCCAGCAAGAAGACAGTCCCTGACCCTCGGGGCCTTAAACATTATTGGTCAACCTCTGATCTCGTTAGGCACACACAGGCAAGCCTGAAACCTCCTCCCTCCATACGCACCATCAGTCCCCAACCTAGCAAGTAGGCTGCTGGCTCCCAAGCCCTCAGAGTGTCCCCAGAGTACTCCCTGTGAGTCCCCCTCTCAGCCAGCCACTCCCCAGTCGACCTGTTCAGAGGGATCACGATGCTGACCACCTCCCTCCTATGCAACCAGAAACATCTCACCCCGAGGTGGGCCCAGGCGAACCCTCCACC